>NC_057798.1:654009638-654340870 GCF_018294505.1 Triticum aestivum | reverse complement strand
CCCTCTATATATATGATATATCCAAGACTCTATTTCACACACATTGCATATGTTACATTTTTTGATTGACCCCCCCCCCCACCAAAAAAAACTCTCACGAACCCACACACTATATCTCTCTATGTTTGTATCTCTCTCACACAACCCCACATAGGTGGTGTACATATACAAGAAGAGAATAGGTGCACCGTGCACGTACTCACGCTTCGTGCCCGGCCACAGCCGCGCGGGTACACAGTGGAGCTCATTTCTGTACGAAATGGCAGCCCACGTGCTAATTTGAACGCGTGTAGCGGTTGTTTACCTACGGAGGTCGTGTACCACACGTGCACGAAACAAAGTTTGACTTGATGCATTGGCGCGTTATTTTTAAATAAAGTTATATCGCTCAATGGCACGTACACAGAATATAAAACAATTTTTATGGAGAAAAAGGTAGTCCGCTCCGCTATATACAATGGAGCCTCCCTGCGTGGTTTGTCTCTCTTCAGAGTATCTCACACAAGGCTGCGGTGGCCTCTCTCTCTCTCTCTCACCATTGGTCATTGATCCGGCCGCATCCTGTCCGCCGGCGGAAATGGAGGATGTGCATCGTTTCTCTGTTCGACGGTGCCGAGGCGGCACGTCCCGATCTACGTTACACGTCATTCTCTCTGACCAAGCTCCGGTGCGGTAGGGCCTATGTCACCTGCTTGCTGCCGCAGTATGGGCAGATTCCGCCCGCCGCCGCTCACCTAGTTACATCCTGACGACCTCCAGGTATCCCCTCCAGCCTTGCTCCACTGCTCGTCTTCCCACATCGCTGCATGTGGATCTTCCATAGTTCTTTGCACAAAATGTAGCTCGTCCGGCGTACTTTCCATATTGCAATCTCGTCCTCACACCGTTTTAGACAACACAACCGTGTTGTTATCTTCCCTTAGGACAAGGAATATGCTTCTTTTTTGTCGTCGCAACTGTCATCAACAATATTTGTCTTTTTACAAATTTGAAATGGGCATATTTTAGAGTGTAGATTCACTCATTTTGCTTCATATGTGTACTCCCTCCGTTCATAAATATTTGTCTTTCTAGAGATTTCAACAAGTGACTACATACGGAGCAAAATGAGTGAATCTACACTCTAAAATATGTCTATATACATCCGTATGTAGTAGTCCATTTGAATCTCTAAAAAGACAAATATTTGAGTAGTCACTCGTTGAAATCTCTAGAAAGACAAATACTCCAGAGTATATTTAAGAACCGATGGGGTAGTGCATAGCCGCATGGGAGACTCAGATTGGTCATTGTGCCGCATTAATAGTGAGTAATGAGCAGTCAAATCATAAGCCCCACCTTTCCCACTGTAAGATGCTCGGAAGAAGCAACCATCAATACAATCTTATATGAATCCGCTCATACTACTCCATCCGTCACTGTTTATAGAGCGCGCTTCAGAAAAACAGAAAATCTCTGGGACCAAGGCGACTAGCGATCGGCCTGAAAAATAATATTGGTAGTTATAGCATGACGTCTATTACTAGAGGAAATAATGCATACACACATGCATGCAGTGCTTCCACCCCGGGTACACACATGCATGCACTTACTCCACTTCATAGTACTACATCGAGAGAAAATTGCGGTTACCACACCCTAATTAATTGAGCATTAAACCAAACGCGTCTAAAGTCTCTCTGGTGGTGGAAATGCATTGAGAGAAATGCATCATAATGAAGCACGCCCTGTAAACTGTGACAAATGGAGGAGTAGTATGAAGGTGCAAAACCAAGTACGTGTATGGCCAGTCGGTCAACGCACCTCCTCTTGGCATATCACTAACATGTGGAACCGGAGTGTGAGCAAACCGATCGCAATTGACGGTAAAATGGCCAACCCGCTGTTCCTTGAGAGAGACGAGGAGCGAGAACACACAGACGGGCTCGCACGGAGGACAAGATATATTTGAGCATGGTTGATCGATATCATCATTACATGTTGGGTTGCCGTTTTCCGCCCTTCTCCGGAATAAATGTGTACTTTATCAGAGATTAAAACAAATAAGAGTACAGAGGCTCCACCATGCGGTTCTAGTAGTAGTACTACTCGTACTACTAAACCTTGCGCTTGGCTCTTCGCATGTTCGTGAGGTCGAACAATGATGGTACTCCGTATGTTCGGTACTACAGTGTATGCCTCTGGCAATCTGACACCGAATGAACTGATGCATGTCCATTGCCTGGGCGAGCGTACGTTGCATTAGTCAAAAGGCGTAAGTGAGCTTCACTTTGTCCTACAAGCTTCTCCTCGTTCTGCGAGTTGACGGGACACACCAACAAGTCGTGCTAGTCCATACTCCCTCCTTTCCGATTAATATCACTTAATATTTTTTGCGGGTAAATGAGAGAGCTTTATTCATATATAAGCATTCTTAGGACGATTAGCCAAGACACTGGTCACTAGGAAGCGAGGTACCCCGCAAAAAAAAGTAGTAGGAAGCGAGGTGTTTCATCAAGCCAGCTCTCGGCCACATTCAAAGTGCAGCAAGCACAGTTCGCACAAAGATGCGCCGCAAGGTTTGCTGACCTGTTTACATGTTGAACAACAAAAAAAGAGGAAATATTACAGAGCGCTCCTCTTTATAACAGGATATGAGCCAGAATTAAGCGAGAATTGTGGCGAGTGTTCCATGCAATCAACTTCCATTATCACATACGAGAACCCTCAAAGAGAACCAAATGTGTTGAGGATTGCTTTATCACATTTTAAAAATATAATAAGAGTGCAGACGCCCCTCCATCCGGTTCCTAGTACTAGTATAGTACATACCTCTATAGACTATAGTAGTAGTACTAGTACTAGTAAAATTTGCACTTGGTTGTTCACCTCTTCGAGAAGTGCAATAATATTAGTACTAGTATAGTTTATGCTTTTGGCAATCTGACACCGAATTAATTGTTGCATGTCCACCGCCTGAGCGAAGGAGAGCTTGCATTAGTCAAAAGTTTCTCCTTGTCCTGCGAGCCACCGCACGCAAGCTTCTCCCGTCCTGCAAGCTTCTCCTCGTTCGGCAAGTTGACGGGACACAGCAAAGTAATGCTAGTCCATACTGCCTCCTCTCCGGTTAATATGGCTTAATTTCAAACGAGATAAATACACCGTGTGTCACTGTGTATTGGTAAAAATACGTTTAGTGGACTTCATAATATGCTCATTGCACTCAATATATACATTTTCCGGTGTTTATACCGTCACTAGCTCACCCTAACTGAGTATGTGTGTGCATGCACGTGTAGGTTGAGCACTTGAGTGTGACCATGTGTGTTCTGTCGTGTGCTCGGACATGCATGCATTAGGGCGTCACGCACGTTTTTGCGTCCATGTGTACGTGTGACTGTTGCATACACGTAGGGGTAGTACGTGTAGGGGCCACTAAAGGAGCAGTCAAATCACACAGTAAGTTAGTCGGAAGAAGCAACCATCATTTCACTCTTCAATGACACGTACGCAATATAAAATGGTTGATATGGAGAGAAAAAGAAAAACACTATATATACACTAGCAGGAGCCTAAGCTACAAGCCTGATTGCTTGGGTTGCTCTCTTCACAAGCATAGAACAACGGTGGCCACACTGCTGGTCACATATTCAGCCTGATCCCGCAGCTGGGGGAAGGGAACAATGTTCTGCATAGACGAGGTCGACATCGGTGAGGGAGAAAATCCATAGTCGGTGCGTCCCAATCGGGGGTCACCGCAGTACGGGCCGATCCCGCATCCCAACTGCCCTTCTAGCTACAGCCCGACGTCCGTTTCGAAAATATTAGTGCATGTCAACAAAAATTATACTAGTATCGCTGTTATGTTTCGAAAAAAAACATATAAGCTGTTACTTCTTACCCAAAGGATCTTTATATCCAACAGACACAAAATATCCATTCGATTGCTCAAAATTACTTTCACTTCTAATCTGATGTCGAGGTAATTGCTGCATCGCCACCAAAACCCACCATCTCTTAAGCTAAAGTAGACCGAGCTAACCCCTATATTAGCATATTACTAAGATAAACAGAAGGCACTGTAGAATCGTTAATGACGTGAGCTTGTCAATCTGAATGTGGAGGGACACCAGCTTAGCCCCGGCCAGCAACTTGGGCGGAACTGTGAAAAAGGTCAGCTCCTGCATGGAGACGTCGTCGGGATCCCTGCTGCTTGTCACGTCCATTTCCACCTTGACAGCGTCGGTCCTGCCTTTGGGCTCCGCCGGTGAGCCGATCACCCACATCTTGGACACATAGTGTGGCAGTGGGGACGCCCCTGCTCTGATGCAGATGACCGACACAGCGATAGGCGCGCCGATGTCGATCATGCCGCCGACCAAGAAAAACGTGCGGCCGTCCTCCTCCGTGAATAGCAAGAGTCGTGGCTCCGACAGTTGTACTTGCAGCTGGAGCGCCTTGACGTACTGGATCCTGTGCATGGGCATGGGATGCATGGTGCTGATGTGGTGGGAGAGCACCGGCGGCGGGCCTTCGTAGCCGCAGACATGCACGGGGCATTTGCAGGGCACAAGGGGACACACGCTCTGGTGATCGGCAAGCTTGTGGTAAGTGACGTAGAGCCCACAGCCTTCGTGTGGACACTACACCCTCACCGAGGAGAGGACGGCGTCCACCGCCGTGTTCCGCACGTCGAAGCCACCACCGTGCTCGCACTTCTGGCACTGCCGCTGGTTCCCGGGGCGCTCGATGCGGCAGTCCGCGCTAGCCAGGTGCCCTCCCTTGCACTGCACAAATCAATCAAACAACACATCAATCAAGAAACCTGCACCTTGCTCAATCAGCCGAACGGACGAGGTGTATTCGAACCTCATACACTGGAGGCTTCAAGGGGTGGAGGCACAAGGGGCAGTGGAGCAAGGTGAGGTCCATCGAGACCATAGAGAGCTCCATCGTCGGGTCCTGTTCTGTCTGCATGTTCTCGCCCTCCTCGTGCACAACCATCTCTCGCTTTATTAGGGACGGGGCATTACAAAGCTTTACCATCACATATTCATACTACTTCAAGGTGCATTAAATCAACACATGCAAGTATCCAAAGGAGAGTCACGGCATGCATGCATGCATTGTAATTAATGCATCGGTAAATGCAAATTATTGAAATATGTCGAGTGCGGTGCTTTGATGTGTCGCGTTAACTTGTACAAGACCGAGAAGTTTGATTACTACAACGCCCTCTCACCTTAACCGCACCTGCCTTTGGCTGCATGACAAGTGGGCCACCGACCTGTTGGACCCACCTGTCATGGACGCAAAGGCAGGAGCAGTAAGTCAATGAAGCTGCGTCCCTCCCTCGCCCATGAGCATGGTGGCTGGCAGGACTAGGAGAAGCTTTCGTTCGCTACACGCTCTCCCTCCCGTAAGCGGTGGACATGCAGCAGTTCAATCAGTGTCAGATGGCCAGAAGCATACTTTAGTACTCCTCCACTGTAGTAATACTCCTGAAGAGGCGAAGAGCCAAGCGTAGCCCGGATGCTTGTGTGGCAGTTTCATGTATAGAGTAGTCTAGGATAGCGTGTACCATGCATGTAAGCTTAAAAGCGTTGGGGTCGGCTCCATGCTATATTTTTTGATTAAAATAATCTTCTGGCCCTACCTGTCATCCTGGTGATTCTAGTTTGCACGCTCATCTGGTCAAGACAGGAATATATATTTTAATTTGTGGTGGGGTAAATGTTAGAGGTTGCAGCAAATGGAGTATTGTACACTGCGGGTCTTTCAGCCAAGTTTAGAGGCAACCATGTGGGGCCAGTGCTATGATGTGTTGCGTCAACTCGTACAATGAGGAGAAGCATGATTTTACTACTACACGCCTTCTCCCTCGCCCATGCACGTGGTGGCTCGCAGACGAGGACATGCTTTTGCTTATAGTACTATAACAAGCTATCCCTCCTGCTCGTGGTGGACGGACATGCAGCAGTGGATTCGATACTATAGAAGTAGTAGTAGTAACATCATTGTTCGTCTTCTCGAAGTGGCGAAGAGCCAAGTGCAACCCGAACATGGCAGTTGCGAACCTTGGAGCACGCATATAGCCAGGCTCTTGCATGAGACAAAATTGCTATGTGAGCCCACTATTGTAGTACTCCCTCCGTCCGGAAATACTTGTCATCAAAATGAATAAAAGGGATGTATCTAGATGTATATTAGTTCTAGATACATCTTTTTTATCCATTTTGATGACAAGTATTTTCGGACGGAGGGAGTACTTGCTAGTATAGCCCTATAAACCAGAAAGGAGTATTTGCCTTTCTAGAGATTTCAACAAGTGACTAGACTACACCGAGATGGAGTATATATGGAGCAAAATGAGTGAATCTACACCGTAAATAAATACATAGCTCTCTCGTTTTCCTCTCGGCCTTGGTCGCGGTGCACAATATTGAGTATACTAGTACTATCATCTTGAAATTTATGAAGTCACCATAGGCACCTCGTAGTCGACGGGAATGTCTCCTGACATGCGATAGACGCGAGCGGCAGTCGCCTCCATAGGTGCTTGAATGCCAAGGAGGGAGAGGGTAGCGGTTCCCGAGACGTTGAACGGTCAATGATGCATCCTAAAATTACTCTTTATGCAAAGGGAATTAATTGGAGAAGCAGAATAGAGCCAGCACGATGTGAATGCAACAGAGCTTGGATTCTCATATAAAGGCACCCACCACTCCAATCCATCTACTCCTTAGTCTCTACGCAACACTGCTCACTCCAATCCAAGACCAAGTGACCAGAAGCTAGAAGCACCTATGGAGGCGATGGTCGCGAGCGGCAGTCGGCTATGCCAAATCATCCAAGGCGTCGTCCTGTGGCCCCACACCGTGCAGCATTTCTAGACGGTGCTGGCAACCGCCGGTGTCGTAGCCCTCGCCGACGCTGGCTTCACCTCTCGCATGGACGACATGATGGTCAACTCCATCCACAAGTTTGTCGCCGTCAAGAAGCGCGTAGTGAAAGCTCCTACTAGTCCTGCCAGCCACCACGCTCATGCGCGAGGGAGGGACGCAGCTTCATTGACTTAATGCTCCTGCCTTTGCTTCTATGATAGGTGGGACCAACAGGTGGTTGGCCCACCTGTCATGCAGCCAAAGGCAGGTGCAGTTAAGGCACTAGAGCTCAATCCGCGAGGGAGAGGGCGTTGTAGTAATCAAACTTCTCGGTCTTGTACGAGTTGACACGACACATCAAAGCACTGCACTCGATATAAGTCTTTTTACACATTTCAAATGGACTACTACATACAGATGTATGTAGACATATTTTGCTTCGTATGTAGTAACTTGTTGCAATCTCTAAAAAGACTTATATTTGGAAACGGAGGGAGTACAACGCATGCACGCATGCCGTGACTTCCCTTTTGATACTTGCATCTGTTGATTTGATGGACCTTGCCAAATTTTCACTATAAATTTAACTAACCAAATTTTCATGCATGTCACAAAAAATTACGGCTGTTTGGATTGTGACTATGTTTGTCTTATGTTGCCACATTATTTTTCCCACACTTGCCTAACTTGAGTTGCTCAAATTGTTAGACACACTTTGGCTTGCCTAAGGGAATCTTGCCACACTTTTTGTGTCTATGACATGTGGGGTTCACTGCTAATAAAAAAATTTCTTGTCTTAGGTGTGGCTAATAAAAAAGTCTTATATTTAGGAACGGAGGGAGTAGAAAATATAAATGATAATGCATGTTGGGGCAACCCATGTTTCCGATAATTTTAGCCGTGGGCTTGTTCACAATTATTATGAGGGGGTGGTTGTTCATTTAATGGAGGGACTTGTACCAGAATTGAACGATACAAAGTGCGCCATGGCACACTGTAACACCACGTGGAACAAGCGGGTAACTATCTCAAAAAACAATCGACAACTAAAAAACGGCAACCTCGCACATAGTACACAATTTTAAACGATTGTTTTGATGGAGTGAAAAAGGAAAACTACCCCACTACGTATATATAGGTCGGAGCCTCCGCGCTTGCTTGCTAGGGTTGCTCTCTTCGCACACTCTCATCCTCTCCAGATCTAAACAAGATAGGGGTGGTAACACTGTCTTTCTCCCTTCAAAAAACACTGTCTTTCTATCCTGACCACTGGTTACCGATCCGGACCTATCCCCCTCCGCTGATGAAGGGGAGGAGGGGCAGCGTTTAGACCATCGTCGATGGTGAGGGAGGAGACCCACTATAGGCCGCACCGTTATCTCTAGCCGAGCGCCGGCGTGGGAGGTCCTCCGATCCCTTCGTCGTTGCCCTAGTGTGGGCGGATCCCGCCTCCCGCCGCCCACCTATCCATATCCCGACGACCTTCAGGTATATCTTCCTTCAAAACCGCCTTAGCTCTACTTCCCCAGCTTGCTATGTCGCTGCATGTGCATCATTTTCTACCTCTCAGCCCCTCTCGATCGGATGGTCCAACGTCACCTATTTTTTTCTTCTATTGTTAGAGGTAAAGCTACTTCATGGAGTCGAATCTTGTACTCGGTTCAAACAAGAAATAAAGTGGGGGTGGGGGAATTTAGTATGTAGTACATCGGACTTGGTACAAACAGGAAGGAAAGGGGTGAAAGTAGTACAGACTGGTCATTCAACCGGTCTCTTGGTCGAAAAGGGAAATATAGGGGTAACGCTAAACACAGTGGTATGACCAGGACTAGATTTGCTATCCACACATAGGAGTAGGTGGCTAGAGTGAACAAAAATGGGACCAACCCAGATATGTTTCTTGGATGTTTGTTTCTCGGGGCAACAAACTATGAATCACCACTTTATGCCCTTGTTTAGGTACATGGTGCTAGACTGCTGGTGCCACTGTCCCATGCACTTATACCAAATATTTAGTTGTTCTTAATCTAAGGCCCCTGGTATAAATGAAGCCATGCCACTGTTATAAGCCATGACAAGTTTAGCCAAATGTTTCTGCCTGTAATTGTTTGAGACTCTGACTGTTTCCTCTGTAGCTTTTTGTGTAAACGGGGATATCCATTTCACCTGGTTGCTGTTGTGATCTTTTGGTGCACTGCACAAAACTCTTCTTAAAAGAAGTGACTTTTGTGTTGTTTAACTGGAATGCCAGAATGGAACGGTTGGTTCATTTTGGTGGAACTGCACAAAGGGAGAGCTGTGTTCCAATCCTCATCATCCATATTGGCACCATAACCTTCATTTAGGTAAGAATGATATTTAATGTATGTGTTCATCTCTATTTTCCGACTGCCATGAGAAAATAATGCTATTTTTACTTGTACACTTGTACTCCCTCACTGACAAAACCAAATCTGAAATATAAGGCTAATCATGTACTTTGGTTTCACCAACTGGTGAGGAGAATGAGAAACAGAGCATGAAGAGGAAGAAGAAGAAGAATAAACAGTGTCAAGGCAATCTTGTTGGATGCCTTAGTCGAGGCCAGTCAAGGGCTC
Source organism: Triticum aestivum (assembly GCF_018294505.1). Classification (NCBI taxonomy): domain Eukaryota; kingdom Viridiplantae; phylum Streptophyta; class Magnoliopsida; order Poales; family Poaceae; genus Triticum; species Triticum aestivum. The sequence goes on along the minus strand of NC_057798.1, from coordinate 654,331,410 downwards.
CGGCAACGACTACCTTACATGTGAGACGATCCTCCAGGGATCCCTTCCACTTCTGCTGTCTCACTTAATTAATTAGGAGTACTTAAGTACCACTAATTTATTGCTGCCTAATTTTCCTGTCGGAGTTAAACAAATCTTTAGTAGAACCCTATGTTGAATCATGTACGTGTGTATGTTTGTCTATGGAGGTGAATCATGTGGTGGAGCAGGGAGGGAATATTATTAGTGTCATGACATAATAGTGCTATTGTTTTGCATGTCAATTTATTGCCATTGGTTCAATGAGGCAATGTTTTGCGTATTGTCCATCATGAATTTGATGCTACTGTTAGAGTAATATGCTAATGTCTTTCTATCCTTTCTCACTAAGCTAATGAAGGTTTCACCTTGTTCCTACTTGTGCAAACAGGGATCATGTTGTGCCAATCATACATTTTAGTGGAACTACACAAGACAATATAATGAACTGTATCCCAGCCTGTGCTTTAATTCTGCTGGAAGTTCTTGATAAACTTTCGATATAATCTCAGCACTGGTAAACAAGAGTGATTTCAACCATACATTTGAAGTGCACAAAAATATATACTATTGAGTGATTCCAGTGAGTGCTTTATCATCTCTTATGGGACTACATGAATAAGCTTTTTTCCTCAGGTTGGTACGGGCCTAAGGCCTTCATCCATATTAGTTTGTTGTCATATGTATTTGTATCGTGCTACTGTCATGAGAAACTCCTTTATCTTTGCACGTTAAAGTTTTTCAACCTATGATACATGGAAATGCTTTGAGTGTTGAGCTCATTGGCACATATTAAATAAACTAATACCTCTCTTTAAGCAAGACTACTATGTTGCTAACTTTACCCATTAAGATAATGAGGGTGCTTCTATTTGTTAGTGTATGTTTCATCAACTAGTCCCACTATTACAGTAACCTCACTCTCTCAATATATGTGCCAACAGGGATGCTTGATTTTGGTGCAACTGCACAAAAACTTTGGGTGCTTCATTGCCTCGATAGCTTCCATCCTTTCCTGTCAGTCGCTAATCTAGGCTTGCTTTCTTCCTTTGCTGCCAGTCGCTTCGCTTATCTCGGCTTCCAGTCAAAGGAAAAAGTAATTGATATGCTACCTCACACAGGTTGGTACTGGTCTTTATCCTGATTATTGTGTTTGTCATGTATTGGTAATTTGGTATTGTGCTACTGTTTGCCGATTTTATAAAGGAGTAACTTGGAGCCTGAACTCGGAGGCAAATCATTGCATTGGGTGATTTCAGTAGAACTGCACGAAAAGATCAGATGGACAGATACTTATGTCGCTGCTATGTACTCCAAAGTTCACTCAGACAAGCATCGATGTTGACAAGAAGTGCCTATATTCATTCGAGTATCAACCGGCGTCAACCAGTTGTCAAACTCCAAGTATTAAGAGAGTGAACGCTAAAAATATTGCTTGGCGCATAGCCCAGAAAAACACAGTCCAGTCTTTGGTCCCAACTTGTGCCTTTTGGTTATCGGCAGATATGGTAGCGAACTGTATGGCATGGATTCTAAAGATTCCAGACAAGTTGGTTGACGTGTATATTCATCTGGCACTTAATCAGTCTGCAAGCCAGGGATGCTCCATTTCAGTTGAACTGCACAAAAAAATTGGGTGGTTCATTTTCTCAACCGCCTCCTTTCTCGTCTACAATGTAGAATTTTAGCGAGCTACAGGACCAAGATGAGCCAGTAAACTAGTTGGATGAAAGTAGTGGCCAAGTTGCTCAAACCTCCCTCGGCAGAGAGGCCACTATTTGAGGATAAACCTATAAGCAAAGTTCAGATTGTTTGTGCTGCCTCTTATGTACTCGAAAGTTTACTTGTACAAGCATTAATTTTAGCAAGAAGTACCTCCGACTGAACACCATTTACCAGTCTGCAATGTAGAATTTTGGCGAGCTACGGGACCAAGATGAGCCAGTAAACTAGTTGGATGAAAGTAGTGGCCAAGTTGCTCAAACCTCCCTCGGCACGAGGCCACTATCTGAGGATAAACCTACAAGCAAAGTTCAGATTGTCTGTGCTGCCTCTTATGTACTCGAAAGGTTACTTGTACAAGCATTAATTTTAGCAAGAAGTACCTTCGACTGAACACCATTTACGAGTATGTACCCTAGGTAATTAAAGTTCGTCCATGGATCATATTGGCTGTGATCTGAATCATTTGGATGCATAAACATAGTGAACATGTGTATATCTGAATCTTTTTGTGAATTATCTATGAATATTGTTTTGTGATCTATCAATCATTTGGATCCATAGACATGTTGAACTTGTGTATATATGAATCTTTTGAGTTGTTGATAGTGAATGTTGGCTATGAATATGACCGTGTCCTATGAACCTGAGTTTGATACAAATGTTTATCTTTTCTGTTGTGCTTGTGTGTGAACTTGTTAGTATGCCTACTGTGGGGTATGTGACATGTGGGTGTCAACGGCACACCTTCTTCCCGAGAAGAATTGCACCTGCTTTGTTAGGATAGCAATGGTGCATCAGCTCTTTTTAATCTTTTTGCTCTGTCTTGCCCCCTCCCCCGCTCAACCCCTGCCATAATGTTTTCGGCCTCAAAACAAACATAGTATTGTGTTGTTTTTGGGGCTTGATGAAAAATCGAGTGCTAGTTTCTGTAGGTTGGCCCGCCCAGCAAATGGGTTGCTGGACCACGACGGACTGGGAGGCTAAAAATACAAATTGTATGGTGCAGAGGCAAGTAAAAAACGCCATCGAGAGCCATCCACTGAAGAAAAAAATCACTCCTGATGTACTTCTTCGGTCGTGCCGCCGGCCCCCTCTATAATCCAGTTTGCTTGGGGATCTGGTATCATTTTTTCCAGAGGGCGAACAAGTATCAGCTAGGCCTAGGTTTTGTATTTTAACATGTGTAGCCCACGACATACGATGACAGTGGTTTCAACTTATTTTTTGAGGTCCATACCGGCCTATGGGCTTTTTCTTAAAGATCGGCAGCCCAATGTATTTTTGAACCATATTATATATATTTATATTATTACTATTATCGTATATTTTATAGAGACTTATATATACATTATAAAAACATCCCACGTGTTATTAACTTATAAAAGTAAATGTTTAACCGATGTTGGCAAGGAAAATCCTGCTAGTTTTTGACTCACGGGCAAGGAAAACCCTGATGATTGTGTACAAAAGCTTGCAAAGATTTTAAGAACCAATGTAATAATAATGTGCTCATTTTTATTTTGAGCAATAACTCGCTAATTTGTTAATTATGTATATAAAATGTGCCTCTTCGATTTTTTTTGATTTTAGTTGCTCCTTCTAACATAACATTATATATATAACGAGCCCAACTAATTCGTATATTTGAAGGAAGTGCAAATGGGCTGGGATTTCTTAGATAATATAAATGGGCTGCATTGACGCGAAATTATTTGTTCACCCAGCCCAGCAAATGGACTGTACATTCTAGAAAACATGGGTTAAATATATGCCACATTTTTGCAGGCTGACATGTGGGCCAATAGGTCAAAGCCTACGTAGGGCGTTGTCAACTTGGTCGGCATGCACCTTCAATCTCTCGTCTTCTTCCTCCAGCGTCGCCAGGACCGCTTGGTCCGGCCTCCGGCGGCTAGCGGCTCTGCTTAGCACGCATCGCTGTGAAGCACTACCCCACCACCGGCCAGGCTATCCCTCCACCCCTCCACACCTCCTGTTATTCTCCACCGACTGTAGCCCCACGCTGCACCAGAACCAGTTATAACCCTTCTCCTCCACTCAATCTGTGACTCCACTGCCACGTCTTCCCGTCTCCGAGTCGTTCCCGTCCGGGGCCTCGCCGTCGTCCAATGCCTCGCTGCGCTCGGTGCGGCGTGGTCAACAAACGTGGGTCATTGGAAGAGGATTGTACGTGGAGATCCTAACGGCTGGGACCCACGAGGTCCATGGTGGCACGCAAGGAAAGTTCCTCCTTATTAAGCTAAAAAAATGTTTCCTCCACCTGACAGCTGGGACCCACCGGCTGTATCTTCGCATGGAAGGAAGTGCATCCTTGTTATGCGAAAAAAATTAGTCCTCCCGTTGACAACTAGGACCCGTCAGATTTGGTGGCTGACTTGTGGGCCTACTAAGCGGACGTGTACGCAGGACTTTGTCAACTTAATCAACAAATGATTCTAGCAGCTGGACCGTTGGATGTTAATGCAACAGCCGTGCTCCTTCTTCAACCTCTGTTCTTGCTCCTGTCTCCTACGGGTGGCAACGCGGCTGTGCTGCCGTGCACCCGAACCAGTCAAGTTTCCCACTCCTCTCCATCTACGACTCCACTACCCCGTCTTCCCCATCTCTGGGTCGTTCCAGTCTGGGGCCTCGCCGTCGTCCACGGGCCTTTGGTGCGCTCGGCACGGTGTGGTCAACGTGGTCAACAACCGAGAGTCATCGGAAGGTAACTGTACGTGAGAGGCTGACAGTGGGGATGCACCACGCCCATGGACGCATGCATGCAACGGAACGCGGCGTGGTCAACGTGGTCAAGGAACGACTTCCATCTGAAGTGTACTGTACGTGAAGAGGCTGACAGCTGGGTCCACAGCCGCAGCAAAGAAGTGCCTCCTTATTACGCAGAAAATAATGATTCCTCCACCTAACAGCAGGGACCCATCGGACGGGCCACCGTATTTTGCAAAAAAAAAGTTTCCCCCTGACTGCTGGGACCCACCAGATGGGTCACCCTATTTCGTAAAAAAACGTTCCCTCGCTGTCAGCTCGGACCCATTGGAAGTGCCTCCTTATTAGGCAGAAAAAATGAATACTCCCCCTGCTAGCTGGGACCCACCTTGGTGGGAGGCTGACTTGTGGGCCTACTAAGTTGACGGGGACGGATGGCTTTGTCAACTTAGTCAATATGAACGATTCTAGCTCCAGTGACCGTACGATGTCCATCCAACAGCCGTAGTGCTTCTTCAACCTCTGGTCTTCTTGCTCCAGCCGCCCAAACCAGCGCCGGTCATGACAAGTGCTCCTGCCTCCCGTGGCCGGCTGTGATGCCGCGGAGGCCTCACCGCCCCCTGCTACTCCCACCGCTGGCCAGGCCATCCCTCTACTCACCCACACCCCCTGTTATTCTGCGGCGACGGCAGCCTCACACCGCAGCCGAACCAGTGAACCCTCGTACTCCTCTCCGCGCGGCCTTCCACTGTCACGTCTTCCCCAGCTCCGCGTCGTCCCCTTCCTAGGCCTCGCCGTCGTCCACCGCCCTGGTGCTCTCGGCGCAGCGTGGTCAACATGGTTAAGGAACGACTTCCATCGGAAGAGAACTATACGTGGAGAGGCTGACAGCTGGGTCCACGGCCGCAGCAAGGAAGTGCCTCCTTATTACGCGCAAAATAATTATTCCTCCACCTGACAGCGGGCACCCACCGGATGGGCCACCGTATTTCGTGAAAAAAATGTTTCCCCCTGACTGCTGGGACCCACCAGCTACATCTTCGCACGCAAGGAAGTGAGTTCGGGCAAAAAAAAAGATTCGCCCCCTGACTACTGGGACCCACCAGCTACATCTTCACACGCAAGGAAGTGCCTGACAGTCAGGACCCACCTGGTCGAAGCGTATGTAGCATTGTCATTCTGGTCGCGAACGTGTACATACATACTAGTCGATGTAGAGGCGCGCACGTGTCATAGTAAAGGCGCGCATGTAGCACGTACACGTACGTACAGCGGCCAGTGTGCAAGAAAGAAAATACGGCCACATACGTACATACAGGCAGGGTCTCGAATGCCTACTCGCGCATACGTACGGCCAGGGCTTGTGTACATGGCTGGGTCGGAACCGATAAACTGCGTCGTCGTCGTGTTCATGGGGAGCCAACCGGCTGGGTCGGAACGGAATGCATCGTCGTGTTCATCGGGAGGGCTTGGACGGAACAGCCGATGGAGATGAGGCCTGGTGTGCCGCAGAACGCAGGAAACGGCCTTGTGTTTGACCGGCCACGTTCAAAACGGGATCCTGTTCATCGGGAGGGGTCTGGTGTACCGCAAAATGGAGGAAACGGACCTCCTAGGTCGAAACGGGGGTCCTGTTGATCGGGAGGGGTGTGGCGTACCGCAAAACGGAGGAAACGGACTTGTGTTGGAGCCCTACGGTCGAAACATGGGTCCTGTTCATCAGGCGGGGTGTGGCGTACCACAAAACGGGACTCCACGAGATACTGTTCATCTCCACCGTCGACCCCCTCCAGCCTCCACGGGCTACTGTTCATCCACCATCGACCTCCTTCAGCCTCCACCTGCGACTGTTCATCCACGGGCTCATGTTCATCCAGCCTCCACCGCGCGCTACTCCACCGGCTATTGTTCAACCAGCCCTCTCCATGGGCTCCTGTTCAACCACCCCTCCACGGGCTACTGTTCATCCAGCCCTCCACCTTCTACTGTTCATCCAGCCCTCCACGGGGTGGTCTTGTTTATCCAGCCCTCCACGGGGTCCTATTCATCTAGTCCCAACTGGCTCAATCGACCGGGGTCCTGTTCATCCAGAGGCAACACCACGGGGTCCTGTTCATCCACCCCCACCAAGAACTATTCATCCAATCCCCCCCCCAGCAACGCTCACTGTTCATCCAGAGGCAACATCGACCGGCTTCAGTTAGCAGCAGTAGCGAAGGAATCGCTCGATCGGGTTCAGTTAACAGCCATCGATCGATCACTCGGGTTCAGTAATGCGTAGCCTGCAGTGCAATCGCTCAGGTTCAGTTAGAGCCCAACGCCTCGCTCGGGTTCAGTTAGAGCCCAACGCCTCGCACCCACGCGTGTGCGTGTATGAGAGAAACGCGCATCGCTCGGCCCTGACCACCCACCGTAACCGGGAACACCCCGATATTTTCCTCGCCCTTGCTTCTACCATGGTTTTTTCCATCATGGACGGCCCAAAGAATGTCATGGAGCTGCATCTCCAGCCCGCCAAGGACGATATGTTCATGCTATGAATGAAGCGATGTCAGTGGGCATGTTCATGCGTATGGCCGTCATAATTTGGGCCATTTGGAGCGCAAAGAGGAAAGTTGTGTATGAAGACATCCACCAGAGCCCGTTGTCCACCCACCTGTTCATACAATCATACTTCGCAGATTTTCACACTCTGAGGAAGCCATTGGTGGGGGGAGGCAGTACTAGCGCACAACGAGCAACTCACTGGATCGCCCCCCGGGCTAACATGATGAAGATCAATGTGGACACTGCTGTGGCCGGGAGATCGGGGTGGGAGCAGCTGGAGCCATTGCCAGAGATGGTGGGGGAGTCTTTCTGAGTGCTTCAACTTTTGGCTTCAAATCTATCACTAATCCCACCACTCTCGAAGCACTTGCGGTTAGGGAATCTCTGGCATTGACAGATGACCTACATCTCCGCTCTATTCAGGTGGCATCGGATTGCAAGATCGTGGTTGACGACATCAAGCAGAAAATTGGAGGGGGATTATGGTGCAATTATTCATTAAATACTAGAACACTCTCGTAGTTTTACTTCTTGTATTTTCTCCCATGAGTTTAGGAGCTCGAATTTCGAGGCTCACAATTTAGCGAAGCATGCTTTAAAGCTCGAAGGGGAGCGCCATGTTTGGTTAGGCCACCCCGGCAACCTCTCTTTCGTCCCTGTAACTTTGGTGACGGATCAATAAAAGCTTCGTGAATTGTCTAAAAAAACGTGATTTTTTAGCGAACAAGCCATCCCTGTCAAGGGATAAGGCGATCGTTGGGGGGGGGTCCCCCCCCGTCCCCCCTTCCCCCCTAGATTCGTCCCTGTCCGCGATGACCTCCGTTCTGCCGTCCTGCTGGTCTTGGTCTCATTACACCGATATGAAAACATTTGCCTGATGCCTCGGGAATCCTCGCCTGCACCTGCCTCTTTAGCACCAAAGAGACAACTGGTACTCTGTGCCCGCTGGCGCCCGCCTGGCCTTGGTCGTCATGGCTCATGTCATGCGAACCTCGCGAGGTGGCCCTTGCATAGATCTCTCCGCTCCTCGAGAGCCAGCCTAGGGAGGCCGCCCCTGAGGAGGTCTTGTGTCGTCCACCTCACGAGGCTTGGCCCCTCGCGAGGGTCTTGAGTGATTGTTGATGAAGATGGGCCATACCAGGCCGCTGGAGGAGCCACGCCCTGCACCGCAGGCAGGCAAGTCTGGGTACCCCATTCCCAGGATACCAACAACAGCACCAACTGTTAGCCATCTTTTGTTTGCAGATGATAGCCTATTGCTTTTTAAGTCAAGTGTGGAGGGAGCAGAAGTGGTATCAAACCTGTTGGGTACTTATTGTGGAGCCTCGGGCCAGAGAATAAATCATGAAAAATCATCTGTTTTCTTTAGCAGGGGATGTCCAGATTCTCTCAAGCAAGATGTCATGCAAAGGTTAAAAGTTCGCAATGAATCTTTGAGCGACAAATATCTTGGATTACCAACGGATGTTGGTCACTCCAAGAATGGCACATTCAAGTACCTTCAGGATAGAGTTTGGGAAAAGGTGAGAGGATGGATGCAGAAAATGCTGTCAGTAGGGGGAAGGAAGTCCTCATCAAATCGGTTGCACAATCGATCCCTATCTTTTCAATGTCTTGCTTCAGGCTTCCTAGAGGAGTTCGTGAGAGCGTCACCTCCATCATTCGGCAGTTTTGGTGGGGTAGTAAACAGGGTAAGAGGAAGCCATGTTGGGTCTCCTGGGATGTCATAACGAGGCCAAAGAACCTGGGTGGTCTTGGTTTTCATGATCTTGAGATTTTCAATGTTGCGCTACTGTCAAGGCAGGCTTGGCGACTATTACAAGAACCAGACTCCCTCAGTGCTCGCATTCTTAAGGTCGTTTACTACCCAACGGCGACCATACTGGAAGCGGACCTAGGCCCCCATCCATCGCAAGTCTGCCGCTCGATTCTTGATGGGAGGAATGTGTTGAACCATGGGATCATCAGGCGCATTGGAGATGGTGCAACAACTAGTATCTGGCATCATAACTGGATCCCTAGAAGTGGACTAATGAAATCGTTTACACCTTGGGTGGTTGATGCTCTGCAGCTAGTGAGTGCTCTCATCGAACCAACCATGGCATGCTGGAGAGAGGATCTAGTCCGTCAAGTCTTTGTTATAGTTGAGGCTGAGGCAATTCTGAAGATTTCCTTGTGCACAAGGCAAGTTTATGATTTCTGGGCATGGTCGGGTGACCCGAAGGGGCGATTCTCAGTTAGCTCAGCCTACAAACTGATACATAGAATGAAGATGGGAAGGGAAGCCTGGCTAGAGGAGGCCGAGGAGATGTCCGGTGGAGAAACCAAGGGATGGTCATCTGTATGGGGTTTGCAACTTCCATCGAAGCTGAAAATATTCACTTGGAGGTTGGCTTGCCATTCACTTCTCACTAGTGATGTACTACACAACCGAAACATGTCGTCCTCCCATGTTTGTGCCTTATGTGGAGCAGAGGACAACTGGCGCCATTCTCTGATTGACTGCAACTACGCCAGGTGCGTGTGGGCTCTATCAGATGAAGACATGGTGCAACATATGTGCTTACATAGAGATGAACAAGCGAAGAGTTGGTTGTTTCTAATGAGTGAATCGCTTCCTCACGAGGAGTTTACTACCATGATTGTTACGCTATGGGCTATTTGGGCAGCGAGGAGAAAGATAATCCATGAAGGCATTTACAAAACTCCTTTCTCAACTCACGGTTTCATTACTAGCTACATCGCAGAGTTGAAGCAAATACGGAAGCCTGTTGAGAGGACGGTGGCTGCACCAACTATTCGCCCAGCCACGTGGCAGCCTCCACCGGAGGATCATGTTAAAATTAACGTTGATGTTGCCGTGTCACGTTCAGGTGGTTTTGGTGTTGTGGGAGCGATTTGCCACGATGCAGCTGGGATATATCAGGGGGCATCGGCAGTCATATTCAGAAACATAGAAGACCCGGAGGTTCTGGAAGTACTCGCTAACAGGGAAGCAATGGCGCTTGTGGAGGATCTGTACGAGCATGAAGTTTTCATCGCCTCGGACTGTATGGCAGCGGTGGAGGCAATCAGAGGAGGAACAACAACATCTTACGGAGCAGTGGTGCACGAAATAACGGAGAGAGCTAGTTTTTTTACTTCTTGCATTTTTAGCCATGAATTTTGGACCTCGAACTTTGAGGCCCACAACCTCGCAAAACATGCGTTAATGTTGGGGACCGGTCGCCATGTCTGGTTAGGCCACCCGGCGATCTCTTGTTCGTCCCTGTAAACATTGTGGCGGTTGAATAAAGTTTCACGAGTTTGTCTCAAAAAACAAGAGGACGGGAACTCGTAGTTACTGTCAGTCCACTTCGTCTCTCCCCATTCCCCTCTCTCAAATCCAAAGAACTCCATACGAGGACAAGAGTCTCCGAGCTACATGGTTTCTTCGGATGGTATTCTCTCCATTCCCCTCTCTCAAATCCAAAGAACTCCATACGAGAAAAAGAGTCTTCGAGCGACATTATTTACTCGCACATTAACCGGCGAATTAACCACTGGTTGATCCAGGAACGATGATGGCTCAATCTGGAATGAAAGCCTCTGAAAAATTGATGGACGAATTTCTGGTGACCAAGGTCCAGGAGGCATCTTCTTCCTGGTAAAAGCAGCATTCCTCCCGCCTCCGCTTTGGACCCCCCCCCCCACCCCACAGATTGAATACCAACTCAAAATCTGATTCTAAAATTCTACCGGCATTGTATATCTCAAAACCCTCTGATTTGGAAGCCACGGAAAAAATGAAATGACCTATCCTTCAAGAACTTGACCTGAAAACCTTGTGGGTAGCCTCCAAAACAAGAATGTAAAGCAACGCTAACGGCTTCTTTGGATCACAGGATCTGCAAAACAAAGGAATAGGAAAAATGGAGGATTTGATTGCCATGCCATAGCCAATCCTATGGAATTTTTCCAGAGATCGGACCTCATGTGTAAATTCCTCTGAAATCAGCACCTTGGAGTCCCAATCCTAAGGAATTTTAATGACCCAATCCTGTGATCCAAATGCGTTTCATAAGAAACAATCCTGAGGATTGATATCCCGTGAAAATCCTATGAAAATCCTCCAATCCAAAGAAGGCCTAATAGTGTGACAATCCAGATGAAAGTTGGCCCTACAGAAAGAAACCACGAGCTTGAAAGTGAAAACCTGGGGAGAAAACCACAGGATGTCCAAACTTTTTCTCCATGGCAAGTTGAAACTATTTACCTCTAGCGAAGTTGAGGGCTGACCAGCCATCCTTGACTCCAAGAGGGTCACAGCCGGCGAAGAGGGTGGTGGCCGCCGGGGCCAAAGTGGCCACCGGTGCAGAGGAGGATCGCCTAGGGGGGCTCAGACGTCATTTTAGACACGAGTTGGTTTTCGGCCAATCAAAGCCTTGATTGATTGTGCAACTAAGTTTGTTCAGCTTGATCTGCTTCTCATCTCACGTTATTGGAAAATCATAATTCCTCTGTATGTTATATTTTGGGTTATTCAGATGTTTCCATAACTCGATGTCCTTGCATTCTCTCTTCTCTCGATGGACTCTAATGTGGAGCCATTTGTTTAATCCTTACATCATCAGTCCTCATGGATCACATGATCCTTTGGTGTATTATTATCCGACGGTATCCTTCATACTCAAAAACCTTGAGTTCTCCCCTGATACAAGATGCCTTTGCAAATTGTATCCTCTGCTTTTGCCGTCTGTACTCTTCTTTCAAGATTGTATCTATTATTTATGTTGTTGTGGTATAAGTTCCAAATATTCCTTCGATGGATTGTACATGTGGTTTCTGCAATCAGTGTGAACTTGGAAACTTTTACGTGTCATACTCTTCTGGTGTTTCTCCAGGTAAAACGTTCAACACTAATGCCTTTTCCAAAATGAGAAGTTAATGGAAAGTTGTGCATTGAAGAAGTGGGAGTCGACCTTGAACATTTATGGTCATGCTCATGGACACGATGTGGAGCTTATCATGGGACCTTCTCATAAAAATATTTATTCATTTGCATAATTCTTCTGGTATCTTTAATTTGATCCCATGTAGTTATGGTTTCGACCATCCTGTCATCATTCGATATATCTAAGAGTAATCATTTCCTGTGCCCCGTCTATTTTAACGATCCAGTTCACCTTCTATTCTATTGTACTTTCGAGAATTGCCCTCTGTTATCTCGGGGATATCGTGCCATTGCACTACCTCTTATGGATTCTTGCTGAAGTAATACTTCCCACCGTTTTAGTCATTTCACGGGTTCTGAGTTATTCGTTACTCAAGAACGCCGACGAGTGAATCGAATCCACAATACAATTCAATACCCCTAATAGTTTTAGTTGCTTAGAAATTTAAACTCAATCATGTCATTCCTAGCCTAATCGGCTAAATCATTATTGTGATAATTTTAACTGTGCTACCTGGTCCTTCCCGGAGCACAATTTTTGACGATGAGCTAAGCTTATGTGGAGCTTCTTCGTCATATAATTTCACCTTGTACACCAAGATTGATTCTGAGTTTGTGTCATATATGTAGTTCCATTGACCTTCTGCTTCATCATATCTTTCATTTTGATCATGTCACCTTCCTACTACCTCGTCATAAAGCCCCTCGATAATTTGTGTTGTCATCGACAACATCCTTATCTTCCTTCCAACACAGACTTGGTCATGTATTTGTTATGCCTTAAGTTCCTTGCTATTCTTGAAATTGTTCCTTGTGTATTTCTTGTGATCTTTAGACCTAACCCTTACTTGTGTTAGAATTGTGTCGAATATTACTATACAAGTTAGGTTATAGTTGAACTCTGATTTGTATTGTGTGTAAATAGGATATAGAGTCGTGTCCTAATTGGACACTTGTATCCTTGGCCTCTTATACAATGAGGGGGTGGACACACGATGTAATCTATGCCAACATAATAGCACATGCACGCGGGGGAGCCGGCGGCGTGTGCCGGCGCCCGGGCAGCCAGTGTGCGGTATTGTAGCGATGTCATGGGGAGGAGCGCCTGTAGTCAGGCCCCGGGGATGTAGCCATGATGGTGAACCTCGTTAACAAATCTCGGTGTCGTGCTTGTGCGATTGCTTGGAACTTGGTAGATCGAAGATGCGCCTCGGATTTATTTTAACAACTTGAAACATCATATTATTGCTACCCCGAAACATGACTGTGGTACTCTGAACATCAACAAGAACATTGGAAGCACACTATAATTTGACGATAATTTATGTGGTTGAAATGGTGTATAAATTTTATTCTTGCATTATGACACGTTAAATTACAAAATATATGTTGGTAAAGACGTGCATTGCATGTACATGTTTACTAGTCTAACAAAAAACCGGAGAAGCAAAAAACTGCCTACAGCGGATCAGGTGGTGGAATTGGGTGGCCGCGCATGCAAAGAGCAGCAGATGATGCCATTGCAACTCAAATCTAGTGATGATACTTTTGTCCTTTGATGATTGTCCACGCCCTGCAAAATTATGACACCGAATGAAAAATTGATTGATATCACAATTAGCAGCAAACATTTGCTGACACTGATAAATATGCGTGCCAACCAATATTTACCTGTGTTACACTGACGATGCATTGATTCTACATGCCATATCACTAGAGTTGACGTGGAAAATTAAGAAAGTATGTTCAAACGCAGGAATGGCATCACTGCGTTGCAGAGGCTCGTTGTTCACCTGTAGAGCTGCTCCATTAGAACTATTAAAGCGACTTGGTGGTTCAAAACCAGTGAGGATAACCTAATTGTTGCATCCGCCCGCTCTCGTACTTGTATTCCAAGACCATATGGCCCGCCAATACAAAATGTGAGCCTTGACGATCCCTAAAACATTTGGGCAAACGTATTATCAGTGAGTATGTTCTCCCAAGATTTTTTTTTTGAAATAAAAAATAGTTCTCCCAAGAAATTTCCAGCAGCTTGAACTTTAAAACTAAGTAGTTGGCTACTGAATATCCGATTAACCGAAGTGCAGAGCATACCGTGTTGCCAGCATCCCCAATCAGATCAGCTATCTGCTCAGACATGACATCCTTCCCGTTTTCATCCAACACAACAACCTAATCATGCACACTAACATCAGGACAATTAGACTGCTAGAACCTAATGGATGGGTGAGGTATTTATCAGGTAAATACAAGAAAGCACCGAAACATACAAAATCTTCAGCCTTGAGCTGCTGCATCATAGACGCATCTTCTGCTTCAATTTGCACCTTAACATCGCTGAAAAGTGAAAACAACAGAATATCAGGGGCCAGCATCAACAATCAAATTCATCAGGAACAATCAAACAAACAGCAGAATAAGAAGTTCACAGTTTCCAATGAGGTGTAAATTTGCCAGTTGAAAGCCAGTCCACCAACAGCAGAAAATCTCACGGTACAGTAAAACAATATAGTGATAGGGAGCATGTACTAGGTATCCACAGAACAGTGAGAAATAGCCTCTGGGGATGCATTGACCATAATGTTCATAGCATCATACAACATGTCATACCTTGTGAGTTTTGGGTTGGATTTGATGAGGGTGTCCTCAACATCGCAGTAGTGACCGAGTTTCTCCTTGTACTCTTCAACAAGAAGTTGTGTCCCCTGAGACCTCTTCTTGCCAACTGTCAGCACGCGCATAGGCATTGCTCTCTGCAAACATGGACCAACAGAAACAGAATTTATAAACCCAATTGAACTCACAAATTTGGTCATTATCTCGACAATACAGTATGGCCCTTATATATGGATGAAAGACAATATCTTCAGATGATGTACCACAGAGTACAGATTGCGGGATATATGTACCTCTGATTCTGAAAGCATTTTCGTTTCTGCTGTCTTGTTCAATTAAATTCTACTGTGAACTTTATGAAGGTAAGTAAGTCTAGTACGAACAAACAGAGCTAGATCTTCCTTCAAGTACCACCGGAGAAACAATTGCACAAAGTGGGTGATTTTTCTTGGGGGTAACTGAACCGATAACGACAGCGATGTTGAGGATAACTGAACTGAAAAGTTGCAAAAATTCTTCTCTGAGCTTCTTACCACAGATTGTCCCGTGTATTTGGACCTCCTTACTCGGGCAGCTGAAGAACAGGGAGCATCAGACAGTAAAAAACAGCATTGGAGGGGGGAAATCAGGAAATGGTAAGAATATCAGGACAGCTTAGACTTAGAGGAGAAGCGAACGGAGAAATGGTGAAGGGAACTGAGGCTGTACCAGGAGGAGGAGGAGGAGGACGCGCGGGCGCACCCCTGTTCTTGCTGGGGGTGGGGTTGAGTCCACAGCGGCAGCTCCATGGCAAGACTCCCATGGAGGAGACGCAAGGGGGGAGTGAGGTGGGCGCGGACGACGGGTGGGGTTTGCTGGGTGCACGCCGCCGTTCGGTTGGGAAGATGTTAAGAAGCAGAGACGTCTTTCCTATGTTAGAAACGTATTTTTGCCGGAGAAAAGGCCTTTTTTGCGAGAAAAACTTTTAATCTATTCATCAACTGGCAAAATAGTACAAAGAACACTAGAAGTAAAATAAATACATCCAGGTTCATAGACCACCTAGCGACGACTATAAGCACTGGAGCGAGCCGAAGGCGCACCGCCGTCATCGCCCCTCCCTCACTGAAGCCGAAAAAACCTTGTTGTAGTAACAGTCGGAGGAGACGCCTTCGCGGCGACGATGACATAAAATGTGTGTGTGGAGGGGGGTGGATTTCAGTGCTTACTCTGCGGCTCTAACATCTTTTCTTTTGCAATGCTTGTGAAAAATTATCAAACTCATTGAGGCAGAGTGAAAGTGTGACCATTCAGCTACGCCACGTGGCGTATGCTGGTTGGCCGCGGTGAGGAAGTTTTTATGTTTATTTTTGGAAGATGAAAATGATGATTTTTTTCCTTTTTGAAAAAAGTTTTTCTAGGTTTTTTCTTGAGATGGATGTAATGTCCACATAATGCGAGAAAGCTTTTATAAATTTTTTGAGATGAAGGTGAGGTTTTTTTCTTTATAATATGAAGAAACGGCATCAAGCTTTCTTTTAAGCGGCCCGCAATGACAGCTCCAACCAGTAGCGTCCTATAAGTGCATAGGCTGATTGAAACACAATTTGTCGAAAGTATTATCCCACTCCCTCCATGCATAAATATAAGATATCTGAATTTCAATATAAATTACATACGGATTGAAGTGAGTGAACAAACACATTAAAACATGTCTATATACATTGGATTTAGAAAAAAGTTAAAACATCTTATATTTGTGAATAAAGGGAGTACTGTACTTTATATCGGCTGACGAAAAGTAAAGTCGAGTGTATGATTAGTGTTCAGGTCACACTCAAGCTGTCACTAGTCTTGAGTGAATTGACTAATTTGGTATCTGCAAGACTTGAGATGATTATGATGAAAATAAAGAGTTGCTAAAATAAAATAAAACAATGGTACTCCCTCCAAATTAAAACACGGCAAATCAGTAACGTAAAGTATGTTGATAATTCTAGGGGATTAATATTGTGGTCATTTGTTTCTTGCAAGTATGTACCTACCAAATGCTTGCTGGCTACCACGTGTGTAGACGTAAAGCATGTCTGCTTGTTCTATTTTTCGATAACGGGAATATATTAGGACAACGCTAACGCCCATACGTGTGGTGGAAGCCAAACCCGCCCTATAACACACATATTGTGTCACGTCACCGCATGCATGCATGTGAGAATCTTTTTGGATTTTCAATTTTTAAAATGTTTTATCTCTTAAATGAAAAATCCGATTGAAGATCCGTTTTAAAAGTAATTTTTGACATATTATAAAACGGGAAATTAAGAAACTAGACTTGCCATGAACCATAAACTAAAATTGCCATGATACATGCACTTAAAATTGCCATGGTTCATACAAAAAATAATTTTCAGGGTCAAAGTACTGGAATTGCCATCATCAAAAAACTAAAATTGTCATGCTCTACAAACTAAAATTGCCACATGGCAACTTTATTTTAAGCGCTATGGCAACTACAGTGTAAACATCATGGCAACTTTTGGGCAAAAGAAATTTCGTCGAAACATATCAACATGTGGTCTAGTTTGAAGATCTCGTCGAGACGGATTTAATGATGAAAACGAATTTTTAATTCGATTTTTTAATTAGGAGATAAAACATTTTTAAGCCGAAAACCAAAAAGATTCCTGCTGATGTCATCTGTTCATACTCCCTTCGTTCCAAAATAGATGACTCAACTTTATAGTAAAGTTAGTACAAAGTTGAGTCATCTATTTTGGAACGGAGGGAGTACGTGGTAAAATGAATGGTGATGAAGGTGTGTGGGCGATGTGCAAGATGCCACACGTGTGGGCGTTAGTTCTTTCCATATATTAATATCGCAAAGATACCAATTACATCCGGCCTCTACACCAACGCAATACCCTAATGGCATCACGGATGCATACAGCCAAAAAAAAGAAGAAGCTAAAAAAGAAAAGCCCCGCTACAGAATTTCAGTCCATGCAGCAATAGTACAACCACCACCAAAACAACACTTGAAGTCCAAGTTCTTCAAAAGTGACGCCTCAAAGAAGGAAACAGTGCACAAGCGTCGTCGTCACCCGATCGTAGATCTTGGGTTTTCACCCTGAAGATAGTCCCCGCTCTCAAAACAGTGCCTTCAACAAGACCATTGCTAGGCACAACCAATTAAGGCCAGGCCTTGGATTTTCACCCTGAGAGGTAAGACTTTGAATTGCACCTGTGCTGCTGCCCCCACTTACATACCGCTGCTACAAAATCCGAAACTCCAAGCAAGTTCCTCATCGCCACAACGGCTCCAATCACCATTACCATTCCTCCGTTCTCGGCTTCCATGACGTTCCCCACCTCTGACTTCATCATGGAACTAAACATATCCCGTGATGGCAACAGATAGCAGAGCTTCGCACCGCTCCCTCCTTAACGGAGAACTGGTGGGCACTGTTGGGGAAGGTAGTATTTCAAAAAAAAATCCTACGATCATGCAAGATCTATCTAGGAGAAGCATAGCAACGAGCGGGGAGAGTGTGTCCACGTACCCTTGTAGACCGAAAGCGGAAGCGTTTAGTAACGCGGTTGATGTAGTCGAACGTCTTCGCGATCCAACCGACCCAAGTACTGAACACACGGCACCTCCGCGATCTGCACACATTCAGCTCGGTGACGTCCCTCAAACTCTTGATCCAATTGAGGACAAGGGAGAGTTTCGTCAGCACGACGGCATGGTGACGGTGATGATGAAGTTACCGGCGTAGGGCTTCGCCTAAGCACTACAATGATATGACCGAGGTGTGTTTCTATGGAGGGGGGCACCGCACACGGCTAAAAGATCAACTTGTGTGTCTACAGGGTGCCCCCTCCCCTGTATATAAAGGAGGGAGGGAGGAGGCCGGCCGACCCCTAGAGGCGCGCCCCAAGGAGAGGAGTCCTACTATGACTCTAAGTCCTAGTAGGATTCCACTTGGTGGAAGGGGCGAAGAAGGAAGGAGAGGGAGAGGGAGAGGGAAAGCGGGGCGTGTTGGGGAACGTAGTAATTTCAAAAAATTCCTACGCACACGCAAGATCATGGTGATGCATAGCAATGAGAGGGGAGAGAGTTGTCCACGTACCCTCGTAGACCGTAAGAGAAAGCGTTATGACAACGCGGTTGATGTAGTCGTACGTCTTCACGATCGACCGATCCTAGTACCGAAAGTACGGCACCTCCGTGATCTGCACACGTTCGGCTCGGTGACATCCCACGAACTCACGATCCAGCATAGTGTCGAGGGAGAGCTTCGTCAGCACGACGGCGTGATGATGGTGATGATGAAGCTACCAGCGCAGGGCATCGCCTAAGCACTGCAACGATATGACCAAGGTGGATTATGGTGGAGGGGGGCACCGCACACATCTAAGAGATCAATGATCAACTTGTGTGTCTATGGGGTGCCCCCTACCCTGTATATAAAGGAGTGGAGGAGGGGGAGGGCCAACCCCTCTATGGCGCGCCCTAGGGGAGTCCTACTCCCACCGGGAGTAGGATTCCCCCCCCCCTTCCAAGTAGGAGTAGGAGAGGAAGGAAGGAGGAGAGAGGGAGGAAGGAAAGGGGGGCCAGCCCCCCTCCCAATTTGGATTGGGCTTGGGGGGGGCTCCTAGGCCGCCTCCTCCTCTCTCCCACTAAGGCCCAATAAGGCCCATACACTCCCCGAGGGGTTCCGGTAACCTCCCGGTACTCCGGTAAATGCCCGAACTCATCCGGAACCATTCTGATGTCCAAACATAGCCATACAATATATCGATCTTTATGTCTCAACCATTTCGAGACTCCTCGTCATGTCCGTGATCACATCCCGGACTCCGAAAAACCTTCGGTACATCAAAACACATAAACTCATAATACCGATCATCACAAAACGTTAAGCGTGCGGACCCTACGGGTTTGAGAACTATGTAGACATGACCGGGACACATCTCTGGTCAATAACCAATAGCGGAACCTGGATGCTCATATTGGCTCCCACATATTCTACGAAGATCTTTATCGGTCAAACCACATAACAACATATGTTGTTCCCTTTGTCATCCGTATGTTACTTGCCCAAGATTAGATCGTTGGTATCTCAATACCTAGTTCAATCTCGTTACCGTCAAGTCTCTTTACTCATTCTGTAATGAATCATCCCGCAACTAACTCATTAGTCACATTGCTTGAAAGGCTTATAGTGATGTGCATTACCGAGAGGGCCCACATATACCTCTCCGACAATCGGAGTGACAAATCCTAATCTCGATCTATGCCAACTCAACAAGTACCACCGGAGACACCTGTAGAGCACCTTTATAATCACCCAGTTACGTTGTGATGTTTGGTAGCACACAAAGTGTTCCTCGGGTGTTCGGGAGTTGCATAATCTCATAGTCATAGGAACATGTATAAGTCATGAAGAAAGCAATAGCAATATACTAAACGATCAAGTGCTAAGCTAACGGAATGGGTCAAGTCAATCACATCATTCTCTAAATATGTGATCCCGTTAATCAAATAACAACTCGTGTCTATGACTAGGAAACTTAACCATCTTTGATTCAACGAGCTAGTCAAGTAGAGGCATACTAGTGACACTCTGTTTGTCTATGTATTCACACATGTACTAAGTTTCCGGTTAATACAATTCTAGCATGAATAATAAACATTTATCATGATATAAGGAAATATAAATAACAACTTTATTATTGCCTCTAAGGCATATTTCCTTCAGTCTCCCACTTGCACTAGAGTCAATATGCTAGATTACACAGTAATGATTCTAACACCCATGGAGTCTTGGTGCTGATCATGTTTTGCTCGTGAGAGAGGCTTAGTCAATGGGTCTGCAACATTCAGATTCGTATGTATCTTGCAAATCTCTATGTTTCCCTCCTTGATTTCATCGCGGATGGAATTGAAGCGTCTCTTGATATGCTTGGTTCTCTTGTGAAATCTGGATTCCTTTGCCAAGGCAATTGCACCAGTATTGTCACAAAAGATTTTCATTGGACCCGATGCACTAGGTATGACACCTACATCGGATATGAACTCCTTCATCCAGACTCCTTCATTTGCTACTTCCGAAGCAGCTATGTACTTTGCTTCACACGCAGATCCCGCCACGACGCTTTGCTTAGAACTGCACCAACTGGCAGCTCCACCGTTCAATATAAATACGTATACGGTTTGTGAGTTAGAGCCATCCGGATCAGTGTAAAATCTTGCATCGATGTAACCATTTACGATGAATTCTTTGTCACCTCCATAAACGAGAAACATATCCTCAGTCCTTTTCAGGTATTTCAGGATGTTCTTGGCCACTGTCCAGTGATCCACTCCTGGATTACTTTGGTACCTCCCTGCTAAACTAATAGCAAGGCACACATCAGGTCTGGTACACAGCATTGCATACATGATAGAGCCTATGGCTGAAGCATAGGGAACACCTTTCATTTTCTCTCTATCTTCTGCAGTGGTCGTGCATTGAGTCTGACTCAACTTCACAACTTGTAACACAGGCAAGAACCCTTTCTTTGCTTGTTCCATTTTGGACTTCTTCAAAACTTTGTCAAGGTATGTGCTCTGTGAAAGTCCAATTAAGCGTATTGATCTATCTCTATAGATCTTAATGCCTAATATATAAGCAGCTTCACCGAGGTTTTTCATTGAAAAACTCTTGTTCAAGTATCCTTTTATGTTATCTAGAAAATCTATATCATTTCCAATCAACAATATGTCATCCACACATAATATTAGAAATGCTACAGAGCTCCCACGCACTTTCTTGTAAATACAGGCTTCTCCAAAATTCTGTATAAAACCATATTCTTTGATCACACTATCAGAACGTTTATTCCAACTCTGAGATGCTTGCACGAGTCCATAAATGGATCGCTGGAGCTTGCACACTTTGTTAGCATCCTTTGGATCGATAAAACCTTCAGGTTGCATCATATACAATTCTTCTTGCAGAAATCCATTCTGGAATGCAGTCTTTACATCCATTTGCCAAATTTCATAATCATAAAATGCAGCAATTGCTAACATGATTCGGACGGACTTAAGCATCGCTACGGGTGAGAAGGTCTCATCATAGTCAACTCCTTGAACTTATCAAAAACCTTTCGCAACAAGTCGAGCTTTGTAGACAGTGACATTACCGTCAACGTCAGTCTTCTTCTTGAAGATCATTTATTCTCGATGGCTTGCCGATCATCGGGCAAGCCAACCAAAGTCCACGCTTTGTTCTCATACATGGATCCTATCTCAGATTTCATGGCCTCAAGCCATTTCGCGGAATCTGGGCTCATCGTCGCTTCCTCATAGTTCGTAGGTTCGTCATGGTCAAGTAACATGACCTCCAAACAGGATTACCGTACCACTCTCGTGTGGATCTTACTCTAGTTGACCTATGAGGTTCAGTAGTAACTTGATCTGAAGTTACATGATCATCATCCTTAGCTTCCTCACTAATTGGTGTAGGAGTCACAGGAACAGATTTCTATGATGAACTACTTTCCAATAAGGGAGCAGGTACAGTTACCTCATAAAGTTCTACTTTCCTCCCACTCACTTCTTTCGAGAGAAACTCCTTCTCTAGAAAGTATCCATTTTTAGCAACGAATGGCTTGCCTTCGGATCTGTGATAGAAGGTGTACCCAATAGTCTCCTTTGGGTATCCTATAAAGACACATTTCTCTGATTTGGGTTCATGCTTATCAGATTGAAGCTTTTTCACATAAGTATCACAGCCCCAAACTTTAAGAAATGACAACTTGGGTTTCTTGCCAAACCACAGTTCATAAGGTGTCGTCTCAATAGATTTAGATGGTGCCCTATTTAACGTGAATGCAGCCGTCTCTAAAGCATAACCCCAAAATGATAGCGGTAAATCAGTAAGAGACATCATAGATCGCACCACATCTAGTAAAGTACGATTACGACATTCGGACACACCATTACGCTATGGTGTTCCGGGTGGCGTGAGTTGCTAAACTATTCCGCATTGTTTCAAATGAAGACCAAACTCGTAACTCAAAGATTCTCCTCCACGATCAGATCATAGAAACTTTATTTTCTTGTTATGATGATTTTCCACTTCACTCTGAAATTCTTTGAACTTTTCAAATGTTTCAAACTTATGTTTCATCAAGTAGATGTACCCATATCTGCTCAAATCATCTGTGAAGGTGAGAAAATAACGATACCCGCCACGAGCCTCAACATTCATCGGACCACATACATCAGTATCTATGATTTCCAACAAATCTATTGCTCGCTCCATTGCTCTGGAGAACGGAGTTTTAGTCACCTTGCCCATGAGGCATGGTTCACAAGTACCAAGTGATTCATAATCAAGTGATTCCAAAAGTCCACCAGAATGGAGTTTCTTCATGCGCTTTACACCAATATGACCCAAATGGCAGTGCCACAAATAAGTTGCACTATCATTATCAACTCTGCATCTTTTGGCTTCAATGTCATGAATATGTGTGTCACTACTATCGAGATTCAACAAAAATAGACCACTCTTCAAGGGTGCATGACCATAAAAGATATCACTCATATAAATAGAACAACCATTATTCTCTGGTTTAAATGAATAACCGTCTCGCATCAAACAAGATCTAGATATAATATTCATGCTTAACGTTGGCACCAAATAACAATTATTCAGGTCTAAAACTAATCCCGAAGGTAGATGTAGAGGTAGTGTGCCGACCGCGATCACATCAACTTTGGAACCATTTCACATGTGCATCATCACCTTGTCCTTAGCCAATCTTCGCATAATCCGTAGTCCCTGTTTTGAGTTGCAAATAGCAACAGAACCAGTATCAAATACCCAGGTGCTACTGCGAGCATTAGTAAGGTACACATCAATAACATGTATATCACATATACCTTTGTTCACCTTGCCATCCTTCTTATCCGCCAAATACTTGGGGCAGTTCCTTTTCCAATGACCAGTC
This sequence comes from Triticum aestivum, assembly GCF_018294505.1. Classification (NCBI taxonomy): domain Eukaryota; kingdom Viridiplantae; phylum Streptophyta; class Magnoliopsida; order Poales; family Poaceae; genus Triticum; species Triticum aestivum. Next base: position 654,307,862 of record NC_057798.1, on the reverse strand, counting down.
CCTTTGCAGTAGAAGCACTCAGTCTCAGGCTTAGGTCCAGACTTGGGCTTCTTCACTTGAGCAGCAACTTGCTTGCCGTTCTTTTTGAAGTTCCCCTTCTTCCCTTTACCCTTTTTCTTGAAACTGGTGGTCTTGTTGACCATCAACACTTGATGCTCCTTTTTGATTTCTACGTCCGCAGCCTTTGGCATTGCGAAGAGCTCGGGAATTGTCTTATCCATCCCTTGCACATTATAGTTCATCACGAAGCTCTTGTAGCTTGGTGGCAGTGATTGAAGAATTCTCTCAATGACACTATCATCAGGAAGATTAACTCCCAATTGAATCAACTGATTGTTATACCCAGACATTTTGAGTATATGCTCATTGATAGAACTATTCTCCTCCATCTTGCAGCTGTAGAACTTATTGGAGACTTCATATATCTCAATCCGGGCATTTGCTTGAAATATTAACTTCAACTCCTGGAACATCTCATATGCTCCATGACGTTCAAAACATCGTTGAAGTCTCGGTTCTAAGCCGTAAAGCATGGCACACTGAACTATCGAGTAGTCATTAGCTTTGCTCTGCCAGACGTTCATAACATTTGGCGTTGCTCCTACAGCGGGTTTGGCACCTAGCGGTGCTTCCAGGACGTAATTCTTCTGTGCAGCAATGAGGATAATCCTCAAGTTATGGACCCAGTTCATGTAGTTTCTACCATCATCTTTCAACTTAGCTTTCTCTAGGAACGCATTAAAATTCAATGGAACAACAGCATGGGCCATCTATCTACAACAACATAGACATACAAAATACTATCAGGTACTAAGTTCATGATAAATTAAAGTTCAATTAATCAAATTATTTAAGAACTCCCACTTAGATAGACATCCCTCTAATCATCTAAGTGATCACGTGATCCAAATGAACTAAACCATGTCCAATCATGACGTGAGATGGAGTAGTTTTCAATGGTGAACATCACTATGTTGATCATATGTACTATATGATTCACGCTCGACCTTTCGGTCTCAGTGTTCCGAGGCCATATCTGCATATGCTAGGCTCGTCCAGTTTAACCCGAGTATTCTGCGTGTGCAAAACTGGCTTGCACCCATTGTATGTGAACGTAGAGCTTATCATACCCGATCATCACGTGGTGTCTCGGCACGACGAACTTTCATAATGGTGCATACTCAAGGAGAACACTTGTACCTTGAAATTTAGTGAGATACCATCTTATATTGCTACCGTCGAACTATGCAAAATAAGATGCATAAAGGATAAACATCACATGCAATCAATATAAGTGATATGATATGGCCATAATCATCTTGTGCCTTTGATCTCCATCTCCAAAGCACCGTCATGATAACCATCGTCACCGATGCGACACCTTGATCTCCATTGTAGCATCGTTGTCGTCTCGCCAACTATTGCTTCTACGACTATCGCTACTACTTAGTGATAAACTAAAGCAATTACACGGCGATTGCATTTCATACAATAAAGAGACAACCATATGGATCCTACCAGTTGCCAATAACTCCGTTACAAAACATGATCATCTCATACAATAAAATTTAGCATCATGTCTTGACCATATCACATCACAACATGCCCTGCAAAAATAAGTTAGACGTCCTCTACTTTGTTGTTGCAAATTTTACGTGGCTGCTACGGGCTGAGCAAGAACCGTTCTTACCTATGCATCAAAACCACAACGATTTTTCCTGAAGTATGTGATGTTTTAACCTTCAACAAGGACCGGGAGTAGCCACACTCGATTCATATAATGTTGGAGAAACTGACACCCGCCAGCCACCTATGAGTGAAGCATGTCGGTAGAACCAGTCTCGCGTAAGCGTACGTGTAATGTCGGTTCGGGCCGCTTCATCCAACAATACGGCCAAATCAAAGTATGACATGCTGGTAAGCAGTATGACTATTATCACCCACACCTCACTTGTATTCTACTCGTGCATATAACATCTACGCATAAACCTGGCTCTGATACCACTGTTGGGGAACGTAGTAATTTCAAAATTTTCCTACGCACACACAAGATCAAGGTGATGCATAGCAACAAGAGGGGAGAGTGTTGTCCACGTACCCTCATAGACCGTAAGTGGAAGCATTTGACAGCGTGACTGATGTAGTCATACGTCTTCACGATCGACCGATCCTAGTACCGAAAGTATGGCACCTCCGCGATCTACACACATTCGGCGCGGTGACGTCCCACGAACTCAGATCCAGCAGAGTGTCGAGGGAGAGATTCGTGAGCAAGACGGCGTGATGATGGTGATGATGAAGCTACCGGCGCAGGGCTTCGTCTAAGCACTACAACGATATGACCGAGGTGGATTATAGTGGAGGGGGGCACCGCACACGGCTAAGAGATCAATGATCAACGTGTGTGTCTATGGGGTGCCCCCCTCCCACATATATAAAGGAGTGGAGGAGGGGGAGGGCTGTCCCTCTTTGTGGCGCACCCTAGGGGAGTCCTACTCCCACTGGGAGTAGGATTCCCCCCCCCCTTCCAAGTAGGAGTAGGAGAGGAAGGAAGGAGGAGAGAGGAAGGAAGGAAAGGAGGGCCGGCCCCCCTACCAATTCAGATTGGGCCTGGGGGGGGGGGCTCCTAGGCCGCCTCCTCCTCTCTCCCACTAAGGCCCAATAAGGCCCATACACTCCTCGGGGGGTTATGGTAACCTCCCGGTACTCCGCTAAATGCCCGAACTCATCCGGAACAATTCATATGTCCAAACATAGCCATCCAATATATCCATCTTTATGTCTCGACCATTGCGAGGCTCCTCATCATATCCGTGATCACATACGGGACTCCGAACAACCTTCGGTACATCAAAACACATAAACTCATAATACAAATCGTCACATACGTTAAGCGTGCGGACCCTACGGGTTCGAGAACTATGTATACATGACTGGGACTCATCTTCGGTCAATAAACAATAGCGGAACCTGGATGCTCATATTGTCTTCCACATATTCTACGAAGATCTTTATCGGTCAAACCGCATAACAACATACGTTGTTCCCTTTGTCATCGGTATGTTACTTTCCCGAGATTCGATCGTCGGTATCTCAATACCTAGTTCAATCTCATTACCGGCAAGTCTCTTTACCCGTTCCGTAATTGAAAGCACAAGTGCTCCCTGGGTGGTTTTGGTAATTAATGTCAACATATCTCTTGTTGGACTAACACTTTTATCAAGTATATTTCAGACAAGTTCAATAATGGAGTGGCATGGACTAAAGGATGTGGAACCCCTTCAAGATGCTAAGGACAAAGGATTGGCTCAAGCTTCAAGGTCAAGACTCTTCATTTTATATTTTAGTGATCCAAGATCACATTGAGTCTATAGGAAAAGCCAATACTATCAAGAAGGGATGAGGTGTTGCTTAATGAGTTTCTTGCTCCACAGTGCTTAGTGATATGCTCCAAAGCCCTCAACTACTTTCCCACATCCACATATGACCTAAACCTAAAGTCTAACTCGGCCCCACCAATTCTTTCTATCCGGCGCCACCGAGTTCAGATGTCATAGGCACTGCCACAAACCCTAGGCAAATCGGTCTCACTGATAGGGATCTCGGTCTCACCGAGATGGGATTGTAATCTCTCTGTTTCCCTTCGTAACATTTCGGTCTAACCGAAGTGAGCGATCGGTCCCACCGAGATTGCAATGTAAACTCTCTGTTTCCCTTTCATAACATTTCGGTCCCACCGAAAAGAGCTAATCGGTCCCACCGAGTTTACCTGACTAACTCTCTGGTTAGCTAATTACCAAAATCGGTCCCACCGAGTTTATGTAATCGGTCTCACCAAGATTACGTTATGCCCTAACCCTAACCATATCGGTCCTACCGAGTTGCATGTTGGTCCCACCGAAATCACTAACGGTCACATTGTTTACTGAATCGGTCTGACCGAGTTTGTTGATTTGGTCCCACCGAGATTGGTAAATTGTGTGTAACGGTTAGATTTTGTGTGGAGGCTATATATACCCCTCCACCTCCTCTTCATTCATGGAGAGAGCCATCAGAACAAACCTACACTTCCAACTTACCATTTTTGAGAGAGAAGTACCTACTCATGTGTTGAGGCCAAGATATTCCATTCCTACCATATGAATCTTGATCTCTAGCCTTCCCCAAGTTGCTTTCCACTCAAATCTTCTTTCCACCAAATCCAAATCCTGTGAGAGAGAGTTGAGTGTTGGGGAGACTATCATTTGAATCACAAGAGCAAGGAGTTCATCATCAACACACCATTTGTTACTTCTTGGAGAGTGGTGTCTCCTAGATTGGCTAGGTGTCACTTGGGAGCCTCCGACAAGATTGTGGAGTTGAACCAAGGAGTTTGTAAGGGCAAGGAGATCGCCTACTTCGTGAAGATCTACTGCTAGTGAGGCAAGTCCTTCATGGGCGATGGCCATGGTGGGATAGACAAGGTTGCTTCTTCATGGACCCTTCTTGGGTGGAGCTCTCCGTGGACTCGCGCAACCGTTACCCTTCGTGGGTTGAAGTCTCCATCAACGTGGATGTACGATAGCACCACCGATCGGAACCACGGCTCAAAAATCACCGTGTCTCCAAATTGTGTTTGAAATCTCCAAACCCTTCCCTTTACATTCTTGCAAGTTGCATGCTTTAATTTCTGCTGCTTATATACTCTTTGCATGCTTGCTTGAATTGTGTGAAGATTGCTTGACTTGTGCTAAGATAGCTAAAATCCGCCAAAGACTAAAATTGGGTAAAGGCATAGTTTTTAATTGGTCAAGTAGTCTAATCACCCCCCCCCTCTAGACTTACTTCTCAAGGTCCTACAAGTGGTATCAGAGCTTTGGTCTCCATTGCCTTGGTTTAATCGCCATTGGAGGAAGATGGATGAGTCTACTTTGAGGAGTCTTAGACATAGAGTGCCCATACTTAATGGAGAGTATTTCCATGAGTGAAAAAATGAGATGTTTGTAATCTTCAATCAATATCATTTAAACAAGTACATTGCTAGTCCTTGTGCACCTCATGTTGATCCTATGCATCCTACCCTTGATGAGTCTATTGACATGATTAGGAATGTTAGAAATGTTAATCTTATCACTAGAGGCTTGCCTAGAAACTTGAATGGAAAACTGCCTACTCTTGAGTGTGCCTACACTATATGGAAATTTCTTGAGGAACGATTTCCTGATTATTCTTTGAAAAATCTGGATGAAATTCTTCATAAGTCTATTGCCTTGAATAAGATGAATTCCAATGATCCTATGTTTGGTAATTGTCTATTTGAACTTACAAATCTTATGTGTGCCAAAGGAAATGTTGGAATTATTAGCGATATTATTTCCAAAGCTACTAGAATTCATAGAGGAGATTATTGTCCAACTCATACTAATGAATCGCCCTCACTAGGAATTGATCCACCACATGACAATGTTGAACATGGATACTATTATGAGGATGATGATGATGATTTTGATCTCGATGATGCAATGAGACACTTTGGTCTTATGGCAAACCTTCGGGGATATATGGTAGGTGGAAAGGAATGGGTCCTTGACAGTGGATGTACCGATCACATGACCAGAGATAAAGACATGTTTCGTGAGCTTGCTGAAAATGATGGTCCTTGAAAGTATGTCACTTTCGGTGACAACTCAAAAGGTAAGGTGGTTGGCCTTGGTAAGGTGGCCATCTCACATGATAGCTCCATTCAGAATGTTATGCTCGTCGAATCTCTTGGCTACAACTTACTTTCAGTATCTAGACTTGCTGATTTCGGTTTCAATGTCTTATTTACTGAAGTAGATTGCCAAGTGTTTCGTAGAGACAATCATAAAATGGTCTTTACCGGTATACGTAGAGGTGATCTTTACATTGTTGATTTCACTAAAAAGGCTCAACCTAGAACTTGCTTGATTGCTAAATCCTCTAAAGGTTGGTTATGGCATAGACGACTAGGTCACGTTGGCATGAGAAACCTTGACAAGCTTATTAAAGGGAATCATATCCTTGGTGTTAACGATGTCATATTTGATAAGGATAGACTTTGTAGTGCTTTTCAAGCAGGTAAACAAGTTGGAGGAAGGCATCCCGTGAAGAACATAATGACCACAAGGAGGCCACTAGAGCTACTTCACATGGATCTCTTTGGTCCAAACGCTTACAAAAGTCTCGGTGGAAATTCTTTTGGTCTAGTTATAGTTGATGATTTTTCAAGATTTATGTGCGTGTTCTTTCTCGATGACAAATCGCAGGTCCAAAAGATCTTCAAAAACTTCGCCAGGAAGGCTCAAAATCAGTTTGAAGTGAAGATCAAGAAGGTTCGCAGCGACAACGGAACGGAGTTCAAGAACGCAAATGTGGACACCTTTCTTGACGAAGAAGGGATTTCACATGAGTTCTCGGCTACGTACACACCTCAACAAAATGGAGTTGTTGAGAGGAAGAACCGGACGCTCATCAAAATGGCAAGAACTATGCTTGACGAGTATAAGACACCGAAGCACTTTTGGGCAGAAGCGGTTGAGACAGCTTGTCATGCAACAAATCGCTTGTATCTTCACAAGCTACTCGGCAAGACGGCATACGAGCTCCTCACCGGTAACAAACCCCAAGTTGGATACTTTTGAGTATTCGGCTCAAAGTGCTACATTCTTGATAAGCATCGTCGTTCTAAGTTTGCTCCTAAGTCTCATGAAGGTTTCCTACTTGGTTATGGCTCAAACTCTCACACTTACCGTGTCTACAACAATTTCACCCGAAAGGTTGAAGAGACGGTAGATGTGAAGTTTGATGAATCTAACGGCTCGCAAGTAGAGCAATTGCCAATTAATGTAGGAGACAAAGACCCCTCAGAAGCAATCCAAGACTTGTCTATTGGCAAGGTTCGTCCAACGGAGGTGAAGGAGAGTAGCTCATCCGTCCAAGTGGAAGCTTCTACTTCACAACAAGTTGAACCAAGAGTTGATACGGAAGCATCCACAAGTGGGACACACCAAGATGAAGAAAACGAGGAAGTACATCAAGAACGTCAACAACCTCCTTCTCCACCACGACAAGAGAACGACAACGCCAATAATGAAGAAGGCCAAGAAGAAGAACAGGATGAAGAAGATGTTCAACCAAGACCCAAGCAAAAGCTTTCACGAGTTCGAGCAAGAATTGCTAAAAACCATCCCGTCGAGCAAATCTACAATGATATTCAAACTGGGAGAATCACTCGCTCTAAAACTCGTTTAGCTAACTTTTGTGAAAACTATTCATTCATCTCTAGCAGTGAACCTATGAAGGTCGAAGAAGCATTGGAAGATCCGGATTGGACAAATGCTATGCATGAAGAGCTACACAACTTTGAGAGAAACCAAGTTTGGACATTGGTTGAGAAGCCCGACAACAACCAAACATCATCGGTACCAAATGGGTGTTTCGCAACAAGCAAGATGAAGATGGACAAGTAGTTTGCAACAAAGCACGTCTCGTCGCCTAAGGCTACACACAAGTCGAAGGTATGGACTATGGTGAGACTTATGCTCCCGTTGCTAGACTTGAGTCCATTCGCATCTTACTTGCCTATGCTAATGACCATTATATCACCTTGTACCAAATGTACATTAAAAGTGCTGTTCTAAATGGTGAGATAGAGGAGGAAGTCTATGTTAAACAACCTCCCGGCTTTATCAATCCTAAGAAACCCAATCATGTCTACAAACTTCACAAAGCTCTTTATGGTCTTAAACAAGCTCCTAGAGCTTGGTATAAATGCTTAACCAAGTTCCTTATGGAAAAAGGATTTGAAATTAGAAAAATTGATTCTACACTTTTTACTAAAAGGGTTAATGGAGAATTATTTGTATGCCAAATTTATGTTGATGATATTATATTTGGATCAACTAACCCTCATTTTAGTGAGAAGTTCAGAAAGCTAATGTCGGAGAAGTTTGAGATGTCAATGATGAGTGAACTCAAATTCCTTCTTGGGTTGCAAATCAAGCAAACTAAGGAAGGTACTTTTGTCTCCCAAACGAAGTACACTAAGGACTTATTCAAGAAGTTCAATATGCAAGAATGCAAAGGTATGTCTACACCCATGCCTACTAGTGGACATCTTGATTTGACCAAAGATGGTGGACCGGTTGATCAAAAGGTTTATCTCTCTATGATTGGTTCATTGTTATACCTATGTGCTTCACGTCCCGATATCATGCTAAGTGTGTGCATGTATGCAAGATATCAATCTGCTCCTAAAGAATGTCATCTTAAGGCTGTGAAAAGGATAGTGAGATACTTAATTCACACACCAAATTTTGGCATTTGATATCCTAAGAGGGCCTCTTTCGATCTTGTTGGCTACTCCGACTCGGACTATACCGGAGACAAGGTTGATAGAAAGTCCACTTCGGGTACTTGTCAATTCCTTGGTAGATCTCTTGTGTCTTGGTCTTCCAAGAAACAAAACTCGGTATCCTTATCCACCGCCGAAGTGGAATACATTGCCGCTGGTTCATGTTGTGCTCAGTTACTTTGGATGACCCAAACTCTTAAAGATTATGGGATATATGTGAAACATGTTCCATTGCTTTGTGACAATGAAAGTGCTATCAAAATTGCTCACAATCCTGTGCAACACTCTTGAACTAAGCATATTGAAGTTTGTCATCATTTCATTCGAGATCATGTTGCTAAGGGTGACATTAATCTTAAGCATGTTCGCACCGAAAAACAATTAGCGGATATTTTCACTAAACCTCTTGATGAGAAAGTGTTTTGCAGGTTAAGAGGAGAAGTGAACATCATTGATGCTTCAAACTTGGAGTAGAAACTCATTTGGATACATGCAAGACATGAGCTTATGACTAATCCTTGATATTTCTCTTATGATGAAAATCTTATGTCTTGGATATATTTGCATCTTGCATGTTATCTAACCCATGTAGGTACTTGGTTGAATCAAATTCCATGATATTGTAACCTACTCATATCTTAAGCAATCTCTACATCACCAAGTCTCTACACTATGGTGGTTGAAGACAAGGAAGCACAGAACCATTCAAACATATCCTTTGACAAATTCTATGTTGAAATTCATGATTGTTATTTTGGATACACAAGTGCTCTTCCTTGCAAGAACTAACCCATGTAGGTAGATGAACTCAAATCCCAAGTTGTGCTCCCAACTCTTGATGAGCTACATCAACCTTGAGCAACCCACACAAGTTCAACTACATGATCAACACCACCAGCCAAGGTATGTTATTCCATCTTAGAGAAGCTTTACTTTGAGTCATGAGTTAAAGAAACTCGACAAGATGTGAATACATCAAGATGCTTAAACGAAAAATGGTAACCACATTTTGAGCTTAAACGATGAGTATGACCTATGATCAAGTGATCTCACTTGACTCCTAAGTCAATATACTCTAACATAGGTGACTTTGTTGCCGACCAATTCTAGATGAAGTTCTCTCGTGTTCTTTTCTGTGATCTTGAATTTGTCTCATGCATGTTTGTTTCCCCTTTCAAAAAAAACTTCATCTAGATTTCTTTCTTTTCTGCTTGTTCTGCATTTCCTGCATCCAATTCATTGGATATCATTCAGTTAATTCCTTGCAAATCATTGTGAGATCTTACTAGTCTAGTGAGCTGAGGTGACAAGTGTTTTCTCTGCAATGAACTCGGTATCACCGGTTTGTATTTTTCGGTCCAACTGAATTCTTTCGATACAACCAAAGCATACCACTCGGTGCCACCGACTTCACAATAGAAAAAACATTTTGCCATTTTTTTCTCTTTATCTTTCGTTCTAGCTCCACTCAATGAATCTTGTCCTCTACAAGCATCACATTTTTAGAAATGCTTTGTGCTGTGACTCAAGGACCAAACTCATTCACAAAAAATTCCAGAAGCCCTTCTTGGAAGTTGATGTCAAAGGGGAGAGAGAAATCACATCAAAGATTATCACTTTTAAAGGGAGAGAGAGTATCACTTCCACAGGGGGAGAGAGAGGTCTCCAAGGGAGAGAATACTCAAGAAGAGAGTAATCCTCAAGGATCCCAGATGTTTGGTGTTCAAGAGGAGAGATGCCACATGACTTCTTGAGGGGAAAGACATGTTCATATATGCTTATTTGCATTAGCTCTGTTCATTTGTTTCTCTGAGCTCTGAGTTTCTGTTCCCTATCTTCTCCCAGTATCCCATGCTAGATTTAGGGGGAGCAAGATATCTGAGGGAAAGAAATCATTTAAATTCATTACATATCTTTACCTTTGGGGACATGTCTAATTCAATGTGGTACTTAGTACTCACTCTCTACATGTCATCCCAGTCTTGGTATTCCTGTGGTTCCTTCTATTTGCTCTGGCTAGTAGGTGTATCTGTGTTATCTAACTTTGTTTACACAGGTTCATTCCATCCTAAGCCAACTCGAGACCACAAGGTAAGTATATGCATCACAATCATGTGTATGAGGAATTCTTGCTGATGTACATACTGTTTGCAAGAAGGACTCATGAGCATGAAGGTATTGTTTTTTAATATTCTTCGCTCTGATGCATATGGCCAAGATACATGTAACACATTGCCTACTCTGTCATGATCATGCATTCACATGCTTCTATATTTCATATTCACATGATTGCCTACATGTAGGGGGAGACTATGCTTGTTACATGTCTTTCCAAAGCTTTGCTTACTATTCTCTATATCTTTATCTAAAGCTTTGATGTATGTTGCCATCAATTACCAAAAAGGGGGAGATTCAAAGCACAAGTGCTCCCTGGGTGGTTTTGGTAATTAATGTCAACATACCTCTCGTTGGACTAACACTTTTATCAAGTATATTTCAGACAAGTTCAACAATGGAGTGGCATGGACTAAAGGATGTGGGACCCCTTCAAGATGCTAAGGACAAAGGATTGTCTCAAGCTTCAAGCTCAAGACTCTTCATTTTATATTTTAGTGATCCAATATCACATTGAGTCTATAGGAAAAGCCAATACTATAAAGAAGGGATGAGGTGTTGCTTAATGAGTTTCTTGCTCCACAGTGCTTAGTGATATGCTCCAAAGCCCTCAACTACTTTCCCACATCCACATATGACCTAAACCTAAAGTCTAACTCGGCCCCACCGATTCTTTCTATCCGGCGCCACCGAGTTCAGATGTCATAGCCACTGCCACAAACCCTAGGAAAATTGGTCTCACTGATAAGGATCTCAGTCTCACCGAGATGGGATTGTAATCTCTATATTTCCCACGTTTCGGTCTAACTGAAGTGAGCGATCGGTCCCACCAAGATTGCAATGTAAACTCTCTGTTTCCCTTTTGTAACATTTTGGTCCCACCAAAAAGAGTGAATTGGTCCCACCGAGTTTACCTGACCAACTCTCTAGTTAGCTAATTACCAAAATCGGTCCCACCGAGTTTGTGTAATCGGTCTCGCCGAGATTACGTTATGCCCTAACCCTAACCATATCGGTCCTGCCGAGTTGCATGTCGGTCCCACCAAAATCACTAACGGTCACATTGTTAATCGGTCTGACCGAGTTTGTTGATTCGGTCCCATCGAGATTGGTAAATTGTGTGTAACGGTTAGATTTTGTGTGGAGGCTATATATACCCCTCCACCTCCTCTTCATTCGTGGAGAGAGCCATCAGAACAAACCTACACTTCCAACTTACCATTTCTGAGAGAGAACTACCTACTCATGTGTTGAGGCCAAGATATTCCATTCCTACCATATGAATCTTGATCTCTAGCCTTCCCCAAGTTGCTTTCCACTCAAATCTTCTTTCCACCAAATCCAAATCCTATGAGAGAGAGTTGAGTGTTGGGGAGACTATCATTTGAATCACAAGAGCAAGGAGTTCATCATCAACACACCATTTGTTACTTCTTAGAGAGTGGTGTCTCCTAGATTGGCTAGGTGTCACTTGGGAGCCTCCGACAAGATTGTGGAGTTGAACCAAGGAGTTTGCAAGGGAAAGGAGATCGCCTACTTCGTGAAGATCTACCGCTAGTGAGGCAAGTCCTTCGTGGCCGATGGCCATGGTGGGATAGACAAGGTTGCTTCTTCGTGGACCCTTCTTGGGTGGAGCCCTTCGTGGACTCGCGCAACCGTTACCCTTCGTGGGTTGAAGTCTCCATCAACGTGGATGTACGATAGCACGACCTATCGGAACCACGGCTCAAAAATCACCGTGTCTCCAAATTGCTTTTGAAATCTCCAAACCCTTCCCTTTACATTCTTGCAAGTTGCATGCTTTAATTTCCGCTGCTTATATACTCTTTGCATGCTTGCTTGAATTGTGTGAAGATTGCTTGACTTGTGCTAAGATAGCTAAAATCTACCAAAGACTAAAATTGGGTAAAGGCATAGTTTTTAATTGGTCAAGTAGTCTAATCACCCCCCCCCCTCTAGACTTACTTCTCAGGGTCCTACAATAATGCATCATCCCGCAACTAACTCATTAGTCACATTGCTTGCAAGGCTTATAGTGATGTGCATTACCGAGAGGGCCCAGAGATACCTCTCCGACAATTGGATTGACAAATCCTAATCTCGAACTATGCCAACTCAATAAGTACCATCGGAGACACCTGTAGAGCACCTTTATAATCACCCGGTTACATTGTGACGTTTGGTAGCACACAAAGTGTTCCTCCGGTATTCAGGAGTTGCATAATCTCATAGTCATAGGAACATGTATAACTCATGAAGAAAGCAATAGCAATATACTAAATAATCAAGTGCTAAGCTAACGGAATGGGTCAAGTCAATCACATCATTCTCTAATGATGTGATCCCGTTAATCAAATGACAACTCATGTCTATGGCTAGGAAACTTAACCATCTTTGATTCAACGAGCTAGTCAAGTAGAGGCATACTAGTGACACTCTGTTTGTCTATGTATTCACACATGTACTAAGTTTCCAGTTAATACAATTCTAGCATGAATAATAAACATTTATCATGATATAAGGAAATATAAATAACAATTTTATTATTGCCTCTAGGGCATATTTCCTTCAGTCTCCCACTTGCACTAGAGTCAATAATCTAGATTTCATACTAATGATTCTAACACCCATGGAGTCTTGGTGCTGATCATGTTTTGCTCGTGAGAGAGGCTTAGTCAACGTGTCTGCTACATTCATATCCGTATGCATCTTGCGAATCTCTATGTCCCCTTCCGACACTTGATGACGGATGGAATTGAAGCGTCTCTTGATGTGCTAGGTTTTCTTGTGAAATCTGGATTCCTTTACCAAGGCAATTGCACCAGTATCGTCACAAAAGATTTTCATTGGACCCGATGCACTAGGTATGACACCTAGATCGGATATGAACTCCTTCATCCAGACTCCTTCATTCGCTGCTTCCGAAGCAGCTATGTACTCCGCTTCACACGTAGATCCCGCCACGTTGCTCTGTTTGGAACTACACCAACTGACAGCTCCATCATTCTATATAAATACATATCCGGTTTGTGACTTAGAGCGGATCAGTGTCAAAGCTTGCATCGACGTAACCATTTACGACGAGCTCTTTGTCACCTCCATAAACGAGAAACATATCCTTAGTCCTTTTAAACTATTTCAGGATGTTCTTGACCGATGTCCAGTGATCCACTCCTGGATTACTTTGGTACCTCCCTACTACACTTATAGCAAGGCACACATCAAGTCTGGTACACAACATTGCATACATGATAGAACCTATGGCTGAGGCATAGGGAATGACTTTCATTTTCTCTCTATCTTCTGAAGTGGTCGGGCATTGAGTCTCACTCAACTTCACACCTTGTAACACAGGCAAGAACCCTTTCTTTGACTGATCCATTTTGAACTTTTTCAAAACCTTATCAAGGTATGTGCTTTGTGAAAGTCCAATTAAGTGTCTTGATCTATCTCTATAGATCTTGATGCCCAATATGTAAGCAGCTTCACCGAGGTCTTTCATAGAAAAACTCATTTTCAAGTATCCTTTTATGCTATCCAGAAATTCTATATCATTTCCAATCAACAATATGTCATCCACATATAATATTAGAAATGCTACAGAGCTCCCACTCACTTTCTTGTAAATACAGGCTTCTCCAAAAGTCTGTATAAAACCATATGCTTTGATCACACTATCAAAATGTTTATGCCAACTCCGAGAGGCTTGCACCAGTCCATAAATGGATCGCTGGAGCTTGCACACTTTGTTAGCACCCTTTGGATCGACAAAACCTTCTGGTTGCATCATATACAACTCTTCTTCTAGAAATCCATTTAGGAATGCAGTTTTGACGTTCATTTGCCAAATTTCATAATCATAAAATGCGGCAATTGCTAATATGATTCGGACAGACTTAAGCATCGCTACGAGTGAGAAAGTCTCATCGTAGTCAACGGCTTGAACTTGTCGAAAACCTTTTGCAAAAAGTCAAGCTTTGTAGACAGTAACATTACCGTCAGCATCGGTCTTCTTCTTGAAGATCCATTTATTTTCTATGGCTTGCTGATCATCGGGCAACTCAACCAAAGTCCACACTTTGTTCTCATACATGGATCCCATCTCAGATTTCATGGCCTCAAGCCATTTCGTAGAATCTGGGCTCATCATTGCTTCCTCATATTTCGTAGGTTCGTCATGGTCAACTAACATGATGGCCAGAATAGGCTTACCGTACCACTCTGGTGCAGATCTTACTCTTGTTGACCTACGAGGTTCGGTAGTAACTTGATCAGAATCTTCTTGATCATCATCATTAGCTTCTTCACTAATTGGTGTAGGAATCACTGGAACTGATTTGTGTGATGAACTACTTTCCAATAAGGGAGCAGGTACAGTTACCTCATCAAGTTCTACTTTCCTCCCACTCACTTCTTTCGAGATAAACTCCTTCTCTAGAAAGGATCCATTCTTAGCAACGAATATCTTGCCTTCGGATATGTGATAGAAGGTGTCCCCAATAGTCTCATTTGGGTATCCTATGAAGACACATTTCTCTGATTTGGGTTCGAGCTTATCAGGTTAAAGCTTTTTCACATAAGCAACACAGCCCCAAACTTTGAAAACAACAACCTCGGTTTCTCGCCAGACCATAGTTCATATGGTGTCGTCTCAACGGATTTAGATGGCGCCCTACTTAACGTGAATGCAGCCATCTCTAAAGCATAACCCCAAAATGATAGCGGTAAATCAGTAAGAGACTTCATAGATCACACCATATCTAATAAAGTGTGGTTACGACGTTCCGACACACCATTACGCTGTGGTGTTCCAGGTGGCGTGAGTTGTGAAACTATTCCGCATTGTTTCAAATGAAGACCAAACTCGTAACTCAAATATTCACCTTCATGATCACATCGTAGAAACTTTATTTTCTTGTTACGATGATTTTCCACTTCACTCTGAAATTCTTTGAACTTTTCAAATGTTTCAGACTTATGTTTCATCAAGTAGATATACCCATATCTACGGATATCATCTGTGAAGGTCAGAAAATAACGATACCCGCCGCGAGCCTGAACACTCATCGGACCGCATACATTAGTATGTATTATTTCCAACAAGTCTGTTGCTCGCTCCATTGTTCTGAAGAATGGAGTCTTAGTCATCTTGCCCATGAGGCATTGTTTGCAAGCATCAAATGATTCATAATCAAGTGATTCCAAAAGCCCATCAGCATAGAGTTTCTTCATGCGCTTTACACCAATATGACCTAAACGGTAGTGCCACAAATAAGTTGCACTATCATTATTAAACTTTATCTTTTGGCTTCGATACTATGAATATGTGTATCACTACTATTGAGATTCAATAAAAATAGACCACTCATCAAGGGTGCATGACCATAAAGATATTACTCATATAAATGGAACAACCATTATTCTCTGATTTAAATGAATAATCATCTCGTATAAAACAAGATCCAGATATAATGTTCATGCTTAACGCAGGCACCAAATAACAATTATTCAGGTCTAAAACTAGTCCCGAAGGTAGATGTAGAGGTAGCGTGCCAACGGCGATCACATCGACTTTGGAACCATTTCCCACGCGCATCGTCACCTCGTCCTTCGCTTAATCCGTAGCCCCTGTTTTGAGTTGCAAATATGAGCAACAGAACCAGTATCAAATACCCAGGAGCTACTACGAGCATTAGTAAGGTACACATCAATAACATGTATATCAAATATACCTTTCACTTTGCCATCCTTCTTATCCGCCAAATACTTGGGGCAGTTCCACCTCCAGTGACCAGTCCCTTTGCAGTAGAAGCACTCAGTCTCAGGCTTAGGTCCAGACTTGGGCTTCTTCACTTGAGCAGCAACTTGCTTGCCGTTCTTCTTGAAGTTCCCCTTCTTCCATTTACCATTTTTCTTGAAACGAGTGATCTTGTTAACCATCAACATTTGATGCTCCTTCTTGATTTCTACCTCCACAGCCTTTAGCATCGCGAAGAGCTCGGGAATTGTCTTATCCATCCCTTGCATATTATAGTTCATCACGAAGCTTTTGTAGCTTGGTGGTAGTGATTGAAGAACTTTGTCAATGACACTATCAACCGAAAGATTAACTCCCAGTTGAGTCAAGTGATTGTGGTACCCAGACATTTTTAGTATATATTCACTGACATAACTATTCTCCTCCATTTTGCAGTTGTAGAACATATTGGAGACTTCATATCTCTCAATCCGGGCATTTGCTTGAAATATTAACTTCAACTCCTGGAACATCTCATATGCTCCATGACGTTCAAAACATCGTTGAAGTCCCGGTTCTAAGCCGTAAAGTATGGCACACTGAACTATCGAGTAGTCATCAACTTTGCTCTGCCAGGCGTTCATAACGTCCGCTATTGCTCCTGCAGCGGGTCTTGCACCTAGCGATGCTTCTAGGACGTAATTTTTCTATGCAGCAATGAGGATAATCCTCAAGTTACGGATGACGGTGTCCTGGACTAGGGGGTACTCACCACGTCGTCTCTCGACCAGCTGGATCGGGCCGAGGACCCCCATGGCGGTTCACTCATGGGCCACTTCGGGCAGCCCATGCCGCACACAAGGAAGATTCCACAAGACTTGATGATCAAGACAGGGACTCCTCTCCACCAACGTATTAGACTAGGACTCTTTGTTATCCTAGGCCTCCGGTACATTATATAAGCCGAGGCCAGGCTAGTCGATAGGTCATTATGACATTACTCATCATACCTCTAGGGTTTAGACCACAACATATGATCTCGAGATAGATCAACTCTATAATCATATACATCAAATACAATCAAAAGCAACATGTAGGGTATTATCTCTTCGAGAGAGCCCAAAGCTGGGTAAAAACACAGTGTCCCTCGTCTCATGTTACCCATCGATTCGAAGACACACAGCTTGGGACCCCTAACCCGAGATCTGCCAGTTTTGACACCGACAATGGTGCTTTCATTGGGAGTTCCGCTGTGTGATCGGCAATGGATCAATGGCTGGTCTGTAGATCAACTGCAACGTCGGCGTCTTCATTGCCAGCTCGACTGGTCACCTCGGCTGGGCCGAGGACTAGGCTCCTCTTTGGATCGTCAAGATCGAACATATGTCCTCATCGTCATAAACTCCAATCTCTATCAAGATCATGGAGGAATCATCCATGGAGCCCGGGGGCTCAATGTCAGCATTGCCCTCGTGTGACCGTGCTATTTTTCTGGACAGCAAACTTGTATCCGCCATCACCGCCTCCTCGAGCGTCGGTTTGACGATTTCTTTGGTGGAATAGTGCGGAATTGAGTATATAACAACCCTGTAAAATTTCATCGCGTTTCAATGGAGGAATCTTCGGGGATCTACGATATACCGGAGCCTTGTCGAGTCTAGACGGGAATCTGGACGAGTTTAGGGCGAGGAGTCCAGCGTCTAGCTCGGATGTCCTTTGGAATATCCAACCGTTGATCGGCTGTGGAATTCCTATATCTACCACCTCTCAAAATTTCAGCTCGATCCGACCATCCAAACTCCAGGAACCTTCCGATTAGTGCATCACTTTTCGGATCTGTTTTCTGCGCGAATACGAATCTGACCTGAGTTCATCTTTCTTTATGAACAGGATATTGGACAACCTTTTTGGAAGAATCTCTTTATAGGGTATCGTGTTTTGTTTCCGAACACATGCTCACAAATTTTGCTCCTTTTCCGAGGTAATCTTCACTGTCATGCCGGTGTCAAACCAGCCCTTACTCCATGTCTGCCAACCTGTGCTAGACAGATCGCCGCTTCATCGAGCCGAGCCCAACCTTATCGGATCATCAGCTCAGCAAGCCTAACAAGAGTTTGGCATCATGAAGACTAAATTATCACCAACACCATCGCCCCATGGATTGCATGTGTTAGGCGCGTCGACATCGCCGCTCGGTCACTTCATCAATTCGGCTTTGACCGCGTCACAAGTTATGACCAGCGTTGACATGACCGCACTGTTGCTTCTTCAAGCTGATGTTCATCATGCCGAACTGCTCCAACACCTCAGCTGACATGGCAGTTGCAAAGTCTCCTTACCGACCCGCTCCGTTACCTCGACCTAGACCGGGGGCTTCGCCACCATCTCTTCATCAGCCTACTCTGGAGACTTCGATGTCACCAGCCGACCAGCTTTGTCACGTTAGTTGGACCGGGGGATTTGCCTCGGTGAGCCAACCTTTGCCAGCATCGCTATGCCGTCACTTCATCGCCCATCAGGCAATGGGCGTGCGGATCAAGTCCCAATTTTGGGAGTAACCTTTCTTCATATCGCTACAACAGACAAACCAGGTGCTATTGATCCTAGTATTTTTTTCTTGCTTTGGTTTATTTTTCCTGAGGAACTATTACTCTAGTTTGTTCCATCATTTGTATACAGGTCTGTCAAATGGTGGCCGCATTAACGACGGTCCCGTGGTGGTTCAGTCAGTTTCTGTATACAGTTCAGCGAACGCCGCATCCGGAACTCAGACCGGCCTGTGAATTCAGGCTTTGCCACGCCTTCACCGCATCACGCCGACGCCCTGCATCGACATTGACTTCGGCGCCAGACCACATCTCTTTAATTAAATTATTTTTGTGAAAAGCAATTATGCAAGGATTATATATATATTATTCTTTTTGGACTGCACTATTTTACATGTGTAGGTAATCGACTTTGACTGTGTCACGCGGTCACTTCGGCAAGCCGACGTCGTCGTCCCAATCGGCATAAACCAGCTCACATGATCACCTTGTTGATCGAATTGCCATACTAACATGTTCGGTTGCGTCGGGGACTTCGGCATCATCAAGAGGGTCCTACCTCGTCGGGTGTTCGGCGCACGGGCCATATTTCTTTTATTACTCACTTTGCATAAATTATTAATCATGCAACCTTTTTTAATTTGTTTATTATTATTACTATTATCTCCGGCTTGCACTATCTTCTGTGCACAGACAAATGATCCGGGTTCGGAAGCACTGTCACCTCGGCGTACCGACGTACCACGTCACCTCGGCTGGACCGGGCCTTCGTCGTTACTTCATTAACCCATGCTGGGGACTTCGGCGTCATATTGCCGGCCTGCTCCGTCGCCTCGGTCGGAGTAGGGGTTCCACCTCGCCAGATTGGTCGTGCTATGTCGCGACTTTGTAGTGCCGAGCTCTTCGCTCCGCCACCTCGGGACCGGCTTGGAAGCTGGGACCTCGTCCTGCCGTAACCTCGGACCGTGCATCGACACCGAGCTCATTAAACAGCTAAGTCGCTTTCATGCTCACTATTTTTCTAGTGTTTAATTTTTGTTCGGTTCGACCAAGCATTACATTTGTGTTAAACAAAAAACTTAGTTTGTTAAAAATGTTATTTGTTAAAAACACTTCTCTTACCCAAGTTAACTAGGGGCTCTTAAAATTTATATGAGCCGCTTTGTAATAAATGTGTTTTCTTCTTGTTCATTACAAAGTATTTTTCTATCACTCCTTCCTCGACTCGAGTGTGTGGTCAATAGCTGGATAGCCTGGTTTCTCTCTAAAGCCGCTTGTGTTTAGTTTGCTAAACTGGCCTCAGAAGCACTCTGCCTTTTGGGATAGGAGGTTGAAGCCGAAGGCTGACCCACTGGAAGTCTTGAGATCGGATGTGTCGTGTTAAAGCACGACAGAAGCACAAACTAATTTTAAGACCAATTTCCGGATTGGCACAAAAAACTTGATTTAGTTTGGACGTAAATATTTCTTATAAGTTTTTTGGTTTTTTTAAGCTTATGGCACTTTTGATCTATTTGTGTGTTTTTCTTTCATGAGGCGGGACATCCTCTTGACTGAGGTACCCTGCATAATAATCCAGCTTGGGAAATCTTTTTCGACCCATAGTTTGGCATTTTTCCTGCCGACATGCACTCCGGTGTTGGGTCCGAGCATAAATCCCGCAGTACACTACCGAACATGTTTTAAGCATCGACAATATCAACAGGGGGCTGCGACTTGAGCCGAACCCACCAAAGCCAAGGTACTCCGAGGATTCCTCGCTAAAATGTTCTTGGATATTGCTTTATATGCATCGGTTTTGAATTGTGTCTCCGGTCAATAGTTGGGTTACCTGGCTCCTGTGCTTGCCTCCTACGTTCCGCTTTGTTCGGCTAGGTGCGCAAAGGGAGAACAAATGCGATTGTGCTTCCAGCTAGCATGGTTAAGCGCCTCAGTGGAGAAAGCCAAAAACTGACTATCACAATAAGCATAAATTGGTCAGCGATCCGATGACTGTATTAAACTATAAGATCGATAGAGGTCACCCTGTGTTAAATGACAAGCCGTTCATAATATTGGACGAAGTGTTTATGGCTTGACCTCGGCTGTCGCCGAATACTAACCGGGGGCTAATAACTGGCCTCCCAACTTTAAACTCCTATGACTAAGTGAAAGTTATAAAGCCCGCATATCTGATTGCCTCGTTTCCACTAACACAACCGCCTTCGGGCACCGAGACATCGGCTAAGGGTTGTTTTGTTATTGCGGAAACACCCTGTAGTATCTACAAGGGGGTGGAAGCCGACGATGGGCCACTTTCAACTGGTAAACGATCGCAACGGAGTCAAAATAAACATATCATCGGCGTTTGTATTTAATATACAAGGGCTGCCTTCCGTAATCATCATTATAAAGCCATAAATATGCATCAATTTGACTTAAGATTTTGGCCAAGATGGGTTGCCTGGCTCCTGTGCTTAGCCCTATGTTCCCGATTGTTCGGCTAGGCGGTAATGGGAGCACCTTTGTGATTGTTACTACCGGGTCATCCGAGTTAGTACCTTAGACTGGGTGAAGCCGAAAGCTAGCAATATTAAAGAATATAATTGGTCAGCAATGACAGAAGTGAAAATTTAGGTTTGCTAAAGACCACATAGTTCGGGAACTTTCCCCAAACTAAATCCTCAATATTTTCCTCCCGCATTGATCGGAGCTGGGGTTTTCATGATCACGATCAGCATGGCAACCCAAAGAAAGGAACCGATAGCGGCACTATTTTCTTTGGAAGATGTTTCTTCATATAACATATCTCTCTGCATACCTTTGTTTATAAAACCATATGGCCGGAGTGCCTCGTTTGCCACAAATCTTTGCCCTCATAAAGGCTTTAAAAAGTGGGACAAACACTCCCTGGCTACTGGCCGAGTAGGTTGAAGCCGATGGTCGGTCAACAAAGTTTTATACAATGCGGACCCGAGCATTAATGATGTAAAGTACTTGAGTACATAGAATCATTACACATAAATTGTGAGCAAAAATCATTTTTTCCGCAGCCAATCTTTTAAAGAGTCAATGGCACAGTCTCGTTGAGACAACTGAGCAGCTGACATAACGCTCTCATAGTTCCCTATTGGCATTGATTTCCTATCTATTTAGCCCCTTAAGGCCGAACTTGGCGAGCTCAGCTTTCGTTAGCTCTAACTCCTTTATGAGATCTTTAATCTCTTTGTAAGAAGTTTGTGTTGAACACAATAATTTTTTTTGTCAAACGGATATCGATCCTTAACTCGGCCACCCGTGCCCACATTAAGGCTCGGGGGCTACTGGGCTTCGCACTTATTATTTACAAATATTAAAGGGGCACATCGATCCCCTGATCTGGTTTGCCACCTGACCAGTGTCTCGGGGGCTACTGCATTGCCTATTCAATGCAGAAAATTCAAAGTTCTTAGTGTTCAGCTTGACCGAACTATGGGCAAACACGTCTTCGGACAATAATAGGTATCATATGGACCTATCCGGCATCAAGCTAATATATTACGGCAACTTCCCAAGACCCTCTCTCAAGGGCCCGTTCGCTGATCACTACTTCTTCTAATATATTACACCATGTTTCTATTACTAAGTATGCTACCGAGCTGGGAATTGATCCTCGGGCTAATTTTATGAATCCACATGTGTCTCAGGGGCTACTAGGGTCAGCAGTTTGATTTTATCCTTCAGGTGCATCCCGTATATTAGGCCAACACGCACCTTGAGGGCTACTGGCTATACATCTCGGCAGAGAATAAATTGCACAATTCAGAAATTAAATTCATAACAATCAGCCCATGGCCGGGGTGGTGCACCACCTCGGATACAGTCCGGCGTTGGTGCTCGACCGCAAAACATACCTCGGAAGCAGTCCGGCATAAAGCTCGGTTACAAGTGGCTGGCTCCATAAAGGGCATCTCCGGCATTAAGCCCGTTTGAACCCTTTTAAATTTTTCAAGACCAAGGTAATTTATGACACCTCGGATACAGTCTGGCGTTGGAGCTCGAATAGACTCCGGTGTTAGAGCTCGGAAGCAATCCGGCGTTGGTGCTCGGCTACAAAAGATACCTCGAATGTAGTCCGGTGTTGGAGCTCGGATGCGAGAGGACACTGCCACACGGGAAACACTTCAAACCCGAGGTGGGCGTAAAAATAACAAGGCATTGATAAAGGCCAATAACTTAATGGGGCTCCTCGGATACCCGACATGTAAACTCTTAGGATTACTTCGGCGATCCTCAAGATCGAAGATAAGAAGATTTGTTGAACCAGTTTTCAAGACTGACGACCGAAGATGAAGAACAGTTCGAAAGAATCGAGGAGCGTCCCCAACTTGAAGACCGGTTCAGGGGGCTACTGATAGTGTCCTAGACTAGGGGGTACTCACCAAGTCGTCTCCTGACCAGCTGGATCAGGCCGAGGACCCCCATGGCAGTTCACTCATGGGCCACTTCGGGCAGCCCATGCCGCACACGAGAAAGATTCCACAAGACTTGATGATCAAGACAAGGACTCCTCTCCATCAACGTATTCGACTAGGACTCTTGTTATCCTAGGCCTCCGGTACATTATATAAGCCGAGGCCAGGCTAGTCGATAGATCATTATGACATTACTCATCATACCTCTAGGGTTTAGACCACAACATATGATCTCAAGGTAGATCAACTCTGTAATCATATACATCAAATACAATCAAAAGCAGCATGTAGGGTATTATCTCTTCGAGAGAGCTCGAAGCTGGGTAAAAACACAGTGTCCCTCATCTCCTGTTACCCATCGATCCTAAGACACACAGCTTGGGACCCCCTACCCGAGATCTGCCAGTTTTGACACCGACAATGGACCCAGTCCGTGTAGTTGCTACCATCATCTTTCAACATAGCTTTCTCTAGGAACACATTAAAATTCAACAGAACAGTAGCGCGGGCCATTTATCTACAACAACATAGACATGCAAAATACTATCAGGTACTAAGTTAATCATATTACTTAAGTACTCCCACTTAGATAGACATCCCTCTAATCATGTAAGTGATCACGTGATCCGTATCAACTAAACCATGTCCGATCATCACGTGATATGGAGTAGTTTTCAATGGTGAACATCACTATGTTGATCATATCTACTATATGATTCATGCTCGACCTTTCGGTCTCAGTGTTCCGAGGCCATATCTGCATATGCTAGGCTCGTCAAGTTTAACCCGAGTATTCTGCGTGTGCAAAACTGGCTTGCACCCGTTGTATGTGAACGTAGAGCTTATCACACCCGATCATCACGTGGTGTCTCGGCACGACGAACTGTCGCAACGATGCATACTCAGGGAGAACACTTGTACCTTGAAAATTTAGTGAGAGATCATCTTATAATGCTACCGCCATACTAAGCAAAATAAGATGCATAAAGGATAAACATCACATGCAATCAATATAAGTGATATGATATGGCCATCATCATCTTGTGCCTTTGATCTCCATCTCCAAAGCACCGTCATGATCACCATCGTCACCGGCTTGACACCTTAATCTCCATCAAAGCATCATTGTCGTCTCGCCAACTATTGCTTCTACGACTATCGCTACCACTTAGTGATAAAGTAAAGTAATTACATGGCGATTGCATTTCATGCAATAAAGAGACAACCATATGGCTCCTGCCAGTTGCCGATAACTGTTACAAAACATGATCATCTCATATAATAATTTATATATCATCACGTCTTGACCATATCACATCACAGCAAGCCCTGCAAAAACAAGTTAGACGTCCTCTACTTTGTTGTTGCAAGTTTTACGTGGCTTCTACGGGCTTTTCCAAGAACCGTTCTTACCTACGCATCAAAACCACAATGATTTTTCGTCAAGTGTGTTGTTTTAACCTTCAACAAGGATCGGGCGTAGTCACACTCGATTCAACTAAAGTTGGAGAAACAGACACCCACTAGCCACCTGTGTGCGAAGCACGGCGGTAGAACTAGTGTCATGAACGCGGTCATGTAATGTCGGTCTGGGCCGCTTCATCCAACAATACTACTGAATCAAAGTATGACATGCTGGTAAGCAGTATGACTATTATCGCCCACAACTCTTTGTGTTCTACTCGTGCATATAACATCTACGCATAGATCTGGCTCGGATGGCCCTGTTGGGGAACGTAGTATTTCAAAAAATTCCTACGATCATGCAAGATCTATCTAGGAGAAGCATAGCAACGAGCGGGGAGAGTGTATCCACGTACCCTCATAGACCGAAAGCGGAAGCGTTTAGTAACGCGGTTGATGTAGTCGAA
Source organism: Triticum aestivum (assembly GCF_018294505.1). NCBI lineage: Eukaryota > Viridiplantae > Streptophyta > Magnoliopsida > Poales > Poaceae > Triticum > Triticum aestivum. The sequence goes on along the minus strand of NC_057798.1, from coordinate 654,282,807 downwards.
CGTCTTCGCGATCCAAGTACCGAACGCACGGCACCTCCACGATCTGCACACGTTCAGCTCAGTGATGTTCCTCGAACTCTTGCTCCAGTTGAGGCCGAGGGAGAGTTTCGTCAGCACGACGGCGTGGTGACAGTGATGATGAAGTTACCGACGCAGGGCTTTGCCTAAGCACTACGACGATATGACCGAGGTGTGTTTCTGTGGAGGGGGCACCGCACACGGCTAAAAGATCAACTTGTGTGTCTATGGGATGCCCCCCTCCCCGGTATATAAAGGAGGTGGGGAGGAGGCCGGCCGACCCCTAGAGGCGCGCCCCAAGGAGAGGAGTCCTACTAGGACTCCAAGTCCTAGTAGGATTCCACTTGGTGGAAGGGGAAAGAAGGAAGGAGAGGGAAAGAGGGGGCGCACCCCCTTCCCTAGTCCTATTCGGACACCCCTTGGGGGGGGGGCGCCACCTCCTGGCTGCTGCCCTCTCTCTCCCTGAAGGCCCACAAAGGCCCGTTACTTCCCCGGGGGGTTCCGGTAACCCCTCCGGCACTCCGGTTTTATCCGAAACTATTCGGAACACTTCCGGTGTCCGAATAACATGGTCCAATATATCAATCTTTATGTATCGACCATTTTGAGACTCCTCGTCATGTCCTTGATCTCATCCGGGACTCCGAACAACCTTTGGTACATCAAATCACATAACTCATAATACGAATCATCATCGAACGTTAAGCGTGCGGACCCTACGGGTTCGAGAGCTGTGTAGACATGACCGAGACACATCTCCGGTCAATAACCAATAGTGGAACCTGGATGCTCATATTGGATCCTACATATTCTATGAAGATCTTTATCGGTCAAACCGCATAACAACATACGTTGTTCCCTTTGTCATCGGTATGTTACTTGCCCGAGATTCGATCGTCGGTATCACCATACGTAGTTCAATCTCGTTACCGACAAGTCTCTTGTTCCGTAATGCATCATCCCGCAACTAACTCATTAGTCACATTGCTTGCAAGGCTTATAGTGATGTGCATTACCGAGAGGGCCTAGAGATACCTCTCTGACAATCGGAGTGACAAATCCTAATCTCGATCTATGCCAACTCAACAAACACCATCGAAGACACCTGTAGAGCATCTTTATATTCACCCAGTTACGTTGTGACATTCGATAGCACACTAAGTGTTCCTCCGGTATTCGGGAGTTGCATAACCTCATAGTCATAGGAACATGTATAAGTCATGAAGAAAGCAATAGCAATAAACTAAACGATCATAGTGCTAAGATAACGAATGGGTCTTGTCCATCACATCATTCTCTAATGATGTGATCCCATTCATCAAACGACAACACATGTCTATGGCTAGGAAACATAACCATCTTTGATAAACGAGCTTAGTCAAGTAGAGGCATACTAGGGACACTCTGTTTGTCTATGTATTCACACATGTACTAAGTTTCCGGTTAATACAATTCTAGCATGAATAATAAACATTCATCATGATATAAGGAAATATAAATAACAACTTTATTATTGCCTCTAGGGCATATTTCCTTCAGGCACGACCGAATCCCACCCGATCCAGCAATCTCTAGGCATAACGCGCCCATGGGAGTTTGTCGGTGGAGCCTTTCGGAACCCGACACTCCGACCAGATCAAGAAGGAAAAGAGTCACGCAGATCTTTGTCTTGTCACTTGAGGAACCCTAGGACCGCCCCCTTAAATCAGGCCGAGCCCGCAGCCCCCACGCCGCCGCGGCACCCCGGATCAGATCGGGGCAGTGCGCGGATCTGGCGCCGCATTGGGAGCAGTAGGGGCGCCAGGAAAGGGCGCCTCGCCGATAGCCAACAGCGCACCGCCGCGCATGGAGGAGCAGGCCACGCAAACGCCATGGCCGGCCGCCGCCTCGGCCTTGAATCTGAGGGAGAAAACCGCGCCGAGAGAGAGAGCTCGCCCCGCCGGGCTTAGCCCGGTCGCCTCCTCCGGCGACGGCGAGGGGGGGATGGAGCGGAGGCCTTGAGGTGGCCGGCGGCTGGGTCTCCCCCCGTGTCGCCCGTGAGAGCGACGCGGGGGTCGGGCTAGGCATGTCTGCTTGTTCATGTATGCAAACAAGGTGTTTGATGAAATGTCAACAAGAACCACACCACCTTCCGAAGCCCTGCCGCCACCATTGGCCACACACGGTTTGCACGGTCGAGGTATCCGGAGGTGGTGAGGGAGATCGGCTGGAGAAGAAATACCCTAGAAGAGGAATAAGGCGCCGGTGTTCGCCGGGCAGTAGACTAGGACAGTTGAAGAATTTTCCTGTACAAAACATCTTTCATGTGAATATGTAATAGCCTCAAACGATCCTTCAATTAATAGGATTTTGCAATAAGTTCAAGAACAACAAATATTGCCGCGCAAATTCGTTGGCTGCTCCATTATTTCCAAAACCAGACTTTGAATTTTACGAAGTATGTACAGTGTACTATGGGTGCATTCCTGAATCCTATACATGTAACTATGCCACTCTCCGGTTTCAATTTGCAATTTGCACAATCTGATATTCTGCTAAAAGCCTATCATCCTGTATACATACACCTAAGAACATGCCTTCTAATTTCCTATTTGCTGCTGTTCTTCAAGCTGCCCTGAGAAGGGATACCCAACTTCCACGAATACAAAACGACCGACCAAGGAGTCAACACCAGCGTACTAAACACATAAAAACGGGCCCACCGCACACCCAACAGCCTCGATCAACCAGGAAGCCTCCGTTCCCGGGAGTTTAGAGGTTTAGGGGATGTGTTCCTGTTCTTCAAGCTGCCCTGAGAAGGGAAACCCCCACTGTACTCAAAGGCCCTGCTGTCCATCTGATACGTAGTGGACGGCGTCGATGTGCTGGAGTAGGGATACCTTGGTGCAAATGTCCTTGTTGTTGAGTCCACGCTGAACGAAGAGCTCGCCGACATCGAACCGGGTGTGAGCCCGTTGTCCTGCATTATCATCTCGATCTCCCTCACTAGGTTGTTCATCTTCGGGCGGTCAGGTCCCACCTCTTCGACGCATTGCAGTGCCATCGTCACGAACCTTGGGAATCCTAGGAGGCCCCCCATTTTGTAGAGAACTGGGTCCATCACATCCTTCAGCCCACAGTACATGGTGTCTTCCATGTCTAGTGCCGTCTTCACCTCGCGGACAATGTACTTCTTCTCGTATATGGGTGGCTTGGCTACTATGAGCTCTAGTAGTACCACGCCGAAGCTGTAGACATCGCTCTTCGCCGTAAGTTGCTGCGTCATGTAGTACTCTGGATCTAGGTAACCCTGCATTGATAACAAGTGTTTAAAGCTTAGAACTGAAATGGTTGATACCGAGAACCATTTAATTTTATACAAAAGTGCAAGCCTACCAGTGTTCCCTTGACATTTGTGCACAGCTCGCCTTCCTCACTGTCTGATACCAACAAGGAGAGGCCAAAATCTGCAACCTTTGCGGTCATCTTCGAATCAAGGAGAATGTTGGTCGACTTGATATCTCTATGAATGATTGGAGGATTGGCATGGTCATGGAGGTAAGCTAGCCCTCTGGCTGAATCTAGAGCTATCTTAAGTCTCATACTCCAATCCAGTTGTACTCCTTCCATACCTACAGTGAGCCATTATGATCAGTCCAGCTGATAATCATGAAGAAAAGATAATTCAGATTTGGAAGAACTGTGCCATAATATATATGTACTGCCTGATTCCGGAAGTTGGCCAAAAAAGGCACACGCCTCGTATAAATTGAAGTTACTTCTGACAATGAGATGGAAGAACATGTTAACGTACCATATAACGCCTCACTTAGAGTTCCATTGGATATGAACTCGTAAACCAGCATCTTTTCGCCCTTCTCGAAGCAGAAACCAACTAGCCCAACCAAGTTGTTGTGATGCACCCTCGAAAGGAGCTCGATTTCTGTCTTGAACTCAAGCCCACCCTGCATGGACCCTTGCTTGGACCTCTTGATGGCTATGAGCTGTCCATCCAGAAGTTTTCCTCGGTACACCTGTTTCCATCGGGAAAGAACATTTATAGAACTGTCCTGACTCCTAAAGATGATAAGAACTTTAAGTTGTCGAAAAGATTGTTGCTTAATTACCGTTCCATAGCCTCCTTCTCCAATTGCATTGATTTGTTTGAAGTCGTTTGTGCTAAGCTTGAGCTCTTCCAGTGTGAAGGCTCTAGCGCTCTTGAGTTTTGGCGCTTCACCAATATCTTCCGGCGTTGATCCCCACGAAGCTGAAAATATGAGTATTCAGAATTTTAGATAAAATCAGGTAAACCAACATAATACTATGATCTAATCTGTATGAAATGTATGAGGTACCAAAAGGATTATTCTGGGAGACAAGCTTCTTAGCCCGTTTCTTTTGACGCAGGGCGTAAAGTCCAATCAGCGCGAGCCCGACAACCAAAAGAACAGAGCCAGTCACGACACCAATCAAAATAGCTCGAGAAGCTGCAATACATCAACAGCTAAACATCAGCACAATCAATATGCCAGCCTAACAAACTTCACCACAAGAACTGGATCAAGCTCCATAAATCACCTTTGTCGTGGAACGGATAAGGATGTGATTTCACATAGTAAGGTCCAAAATTCTCCGGTGGCTTGTAAGTCTGAAGTGTTAGATTAAAGCAGTTGAGCACCTGAGAGTAATTGAACCTCTTCTGCTTTACAGGGCACGCCTTGATGTCTACTTTCAGGTACACGTCATCAATGTATGGTATCAAACCTAGCTTGTTCGGGGTACAACTGCTCACTGTTCTCGACAGGTTGTCGTGCAGTTCAGGAAGGAACTTTCTGACATCGCCAAAGGAAGGAGATCGGAAGAATATAGTTTCAACAAATGGATGTGGACACTGTACATCAGAGAAGGGTAGCATGGTTGGAAATTCGGTTAGCTGGTCCGTGCAGAGCAGCGTGTTTGACAGAAGAGAGTCGGTGCAGAGTGGGTTTCCTTCAAGCCTGGCAAGAACAGAGCAGCAAGATAATAGAGTAAAAATTTGAAGGAAATGGAACACATTTCTTTGTCAAAAATTAAGTTTCAAATGAGCAACAGCCAACAATACTCACTTGAGAAGCTTGCTGTCAAGGCTGCTGTACACTGTAACTGAGGTAATTTTGTTGTTCCGCAAGTCGACAAGGTCTAGTCCGTCATTGATGTTATTGCCCATGTCAAGCGTATCATTCAGTTCATTATCATTCAATATTCTGCCATACGATTGACTAGTTAGTGCATTTCGATAAATAATGTACAAGGTAGAGGTCCTATGGTTGTTGTATTGTCTTACACATGTTGCAAATCACGCAAGCCGAAAAGCTTCTGTGGTAGTTTCCCAGAAATCCCAACCGACTGCATTGTACTGCACGGCAAAACGAAAGAGTCCATCATTTGCTGCTCTTAAACTGCATCGTAACTATTGAATTCAGATAGCACTGTAACTTACAGGGTCATTAGTCCGGGCAATTCTGTAAACCAACTTGGAACACCAGAAGGCGTGAAGCTGTTATTGCTTAGATCCCTGTGCATATAGCGCCGTATCACTTGTCAATGATATTGAGTGAAAGTTTGTAAATAATGCTGATTAAGATCGCACTAATTTCTTACACATTTCCAAGACCCTCCATATCAGTCAAATTCGGCATTGGTCCACTTAGCTTGTTATTTGACAGCATTCTGAGATTTCCAACAAAATTACAAGTGATACATTAGTGCTCATCCCATCTAAGTGCAAGAGTACCATCAAATAAGATGGGAATGGTGGGTACGGCAACTTACAGAACATGGAGCTTAGTCAGGTTATTCATAGCCGGAACTCGGCCTGTGAAGTTATTGTTATTTAGACGACTGTATACCAAAAGCACATCAAATAATTAGCTTGCCACAAAAACGCCAACTCCCCAAAGTAATTCTGAAACAAGCTGTGTGAACACTTACAGTACTTCAAGAGTTGGGATTACCCCAATAGATGATGGGATAGTTCCACTAAAATTGTTCCTGTCCAGAAGTCTAGACACAACAAACCATTGTTAGACAAATTACGGTCCAAATGATACAGGGTGAAAGGCTATATTTGAACTTACATATGCTTGAGGTGCATGCTGGAGTTGAACATATATTCTGGGATAGGACCTTCTAGAGAATTCTGGTTAAGATGGCTACAAAAGGCAGAAGCAACCTACGAATGAGTGATGCCCAGATGACACATATGATTAACAAGAAACTGATGTTAGATGACACTTACAAGTGCTCTGCATTAAGAAGCTGGTCCAATCCAGCGCCATTGTCCCTTGAGTTTGGGAGAAGTCCGGTTAACTTGTTATCAGCTAGATCCAGCCATTTAACCTTGGAGAGCTTGCCCAGCGAGGGCGGGATTCTGCCCGTGAATTGGTTTGAGTTCAGACCGCTGTGGAAGGACATCGATTCACGATTCACGAAAGCACATTAAGATCCAATAGATAGAGAATTCTTGCAAACAAAACTATGATATTTTTTTTCAAAAGAAGAACAAGAATCTTACAAGAATTCGAGTTGTGCAAGGTTGCCTAGTTCACTCGGAACAGAACCGCTGAAACTGCAACCTATCAATGCTCTGCAGAGTAGTTACTCGGAAGATGGTAAGTCAGTAACTAAGGTGGTCCGGAAACAGAGGTTTATATACAATTAATAGGTCTACCGCCTCTTTGTACACTAATGGAAACTGTTGCAACTTACAAGTTTATAAGCTGAATCAATTTCCCAATGGCAGGTGTAAGTGGACCACCTAAGTCTTTATTTGAGGATAAATCCCTGCAGTGCATTCATCAGTCATCAGTGATTAAGTGCCCTAATGTCACTACTTTATTGTGTAAGCATAAGACAGCCAATAACATGAATAGTATATCATCACTCACAAGACCCTGAGCTCAGTCAGGCTTCCTATATCATCACTAAGAGTGCCTTTCATGTTCATGCCAAAAAGATTTCTGCCACATGGAAGAAGAGAGTCAGGGGAAATCAAAACATAAGGATCTTGGACAGCCAGCTCCAATCAAATGGTGGTGTCAATTGTGCTTACAGTGATGTAACCCTTGAGTTGGCACCATTGCATTCAATTCCATCCCATTTGTCGCCGCAAGGATCATTCGATTTCTTCCTCCAGCTAGCAGGCACATTTGACCATTTCCTCATCAAGGATTTGAGAGCAGCCGCTGCAAAGGCAGGAGAGAGAGACAGGGACTTGTGAACCAACCATTGGATACTCTTTTAATAATAAATATAAAGAGATTGGTTAACTGAAAATTGATGTTTGGCATACTGCTATTGGCAGTAAAAATAGATTCTTCGCTAGCAAGTTGCAACTGAGTAACATGTTGTGAAAATGATTCCAGCAGCAAATTTCATAGTACACGGCATCATGAACCTGGAAGATTTCCAATCCCCAGCTCATCCGAAGACCAAAACTGAACCTCCAAACAACCAAGCATATTTTCCGGCGCAGTCTGAATAAACTTTTCCTCCTCCCCGAAGTTCGGAGAAGGGGAAGGGGAAGGAGAAGGAGAAAAGCTTAGCAAGCAAGCAGGCATACGTACCATCCTGTGGGTGGGTGGCGGCGGCGGCGATCCTGGACTGGGCCAAGAGGCACAAGACAAGCAGCAGCAGCAGCAAGAGGGGGAGGCGCCCCTCCCTCTCCCCCTTGGCCATCTCCTCCCTCCTCTGCTCCCGGCCAAAATGGCAAAAGACCGACCTTTTTCCGATCCCAGCTTCAATTCCCTGGAGTTCTCTGCTGCGGTGCTGCCCCTCTCCCTCTGGGAAGACCAGCGGCGCCCGGCGGTGGAGATGAAGGAATGAGGAGCGAGGCAAGACGCGGAGCTGGCCAATACAATACTAATCACACTTGGACCTGATCAAAGCAACACGCGTGACGAGGAAATTGGCGCTGGTTTGGTGTGGCTTAGTACTTGGTCAAATCCCTGAAATGGTATTTCCAACGTTTTGTATCTTGTCGCTAGGACTACTACCACAGTTGTTTGGCTTGACACGATCCTCCTTGGGAGCATTAGGATTAATTTTGTAGTGTTTGTTTTTGAGGGATGGGAGCATTAGTATCTTATTATGCTTGATTGGCTGGCGGTTACCAACTATAGGGATTTTTAAATAAAGAATGCAATGTGCAACTTAGCCAGGCAAACACGCTGGCACGAGACGTGACATCTTACTTTTCCCCTAGGGCGCACCTAGGGTTCCCGATATCCCCGGCGGCGCGCTGCTAGGGTTCCATATCTACCCTGAAACATCGCATAATCTCACGTCCGATCTCCCCCCGAGGAGTTCCCACGTGATTCCCCTGGTGTGTGGCTACTGCTAGAAGGAAGTGCATGGCTGGATTAGCGAGGGAGATGGCGGGATCAGAGACGGTGGAGCCAAGGCAGTCGGCAACGGGCAGATCGGCGAGCAGTGGTGATGGATCGAGGGGCCGAGGGTATGATGCAGTCCTGGAGGACAGATTTGAAGGTCTGAACCTCCATGGCGAGGAAGAGGGGGAACTAGATCTCTCTGGTGAGATTGATGGCCTGATTGATGAGACGAGATGGATAGCAATTTTTAAGGTTCATACTCAGAAGACGTTTAGCCATATCTCACTCTTCAAGTCTATGCGAAACGCATGGGCGGCGGCGCAGGGTGTAACCTTTAAACCTAAGGGAGAAAATCTGCTCCTGGCGCAATTCTTGTGCTTGGGAGATTGGAACCGTGTCATGAACGGTGGTCCGTGGTTATTTCGTAACTCAGCTGTGGTTCTGGAGGAATACGATGGTTTGACTAATGTGCAAGAGGATAAGCTTGACTGTATCCCAGTATGGGCAAGAATCACCGGGATTCCGGAGGGGCTTATGAAGAAGACATAGATAGCAGAGAAGATAGCAAAAAGGTTGGAGTTCTGCCAGTTAAAGTGATTGTTAATGAGGGTCGAATTAACCCATCAAAATACTTGAGGGCTCGAGTTTTTGTTAAACTGGATACACCACTTGTTCGTTTTGTTCCCCTAACTTTGAAGGAGAAAAAGAAGTATCCAGTCACATATGAAAAGCTTCCAGATTTCTGTGAATTTTGTGGACTCATAGGCCATATTGCTACAGAATGTGGTGACGGCATACACCCAGCCGAGGAGTGTCAATGGGGGGACTGGTTGCTGGTTAGCTTTGATGCCTCGTTTAGGCGAGGTGAGGGTAGAGGTAGTGGACGTTGTGGTGATGCAGCGGGCAGAGGCTGAGGCTTTGGCCCAGGGCATGGTAACCCTGGGGACCCTAACCCTCAAGAAAACACAGATATGGAGGTTGAGCCAGAGGGGAACAGAGGGGTCGTAGTTCCCATGGCACGGAAGAGATTGATAGATCAGAACGACAATATTGTGGTGAATGGTGGAGCTGCCAGGCATGAGCTTGTTGGTACTTCACCTCCCCGGGGTTTTGTGAGTGATAAGGTTAATCTGCTGGAAAACGGAACAAACGAGATCATAGATAAGAGCTTGATGAGAACACCCCAAAAGATACATGACCCGAAGAGGATGAAGTCAGCTAATGATGATGAGACAAGTTTAAATAGCACATCGGCGACACCCCTCGAGGGTGATCGCCGGGAGCAATGAAACTAATTAGTTGGAACTATCGGGGCATACTGGGAGCCCCGACAGTTCGCTCGCTTCTGGACATTCAGAGGCGATATGAACCGGATGCATTTTTTCTGTCTGAAACGCATTTGGATGAAGTTAAGGCAGAAGAGTTGATGAGGAAATTACGCATGCATGAGATGATCGTTGCTCCCAGCTTAGATGGTAGTAAGGGTGGACTACTTTTGGTCTGGAAGAAGGAGGTGAGGATCTACTCCCGAGCTCCCTGGATTTCATCGATGTTTCGGTAGAAGAGGAGAATGGAGATATGTGGAGACTCACCGGGATCTACGGTGAGCCGAGCTGGGAAAATAAGGATCATATGTACAGACTGATGCGGGACCTTCATGCACAATCTAGGTTACCGTGCGCTGTGATAGGGGATTTTAACGAGATTTTGCTCTCATCGGAGAAGGAGGGGGGTGCTGCCCGCCCTCACACTTGCATCCAAGCTTTTCAGGATGCGTTGTCTGACTGCTCTTTGGAAGATTTGGGATATGAAGGGGACAAATTCAATTGGTTCCGAGGAGGTTTACGAGAGAGGCTGGACAGGACAGTTTCAAATGCGAAATGGCTGCTAATGCACCCTTGGGTGGGTCTATGCAACCTTGAGATGGGAAGTCTGACCATCGACCCATTTGCTTGGATACTAATCACTTAGCCGGGGTGGCAGAGAGTAGGCCGACTTACAAAAGAAATTTTGAAGCTAGATGGCTAGCGGAGGAGACTGTTGAAGAGGTGGTGAAAACGGCATGGCAAAAAGCTGCCCAGAGGGGTATTGGCCCTGGTACAGGAGCTAAACTAGCTAATGTCTATAAGGACATGCATGCATGGGATCGGGCTGTACTGAAGGAGCCTAGGTCGAGATTGAGAAATGCACAACGAGAGCTCGAGACTCTCATGCACGCTAGCCCGACACCAGGTATAAAATTGCCACAGAAGGAACTCTCCTTGTTTATCGAGAATTTGCTTGAACAAGATGAGATATATTGGGCACAGAGAGGGAAGGTTAGTTGGCTGTGCCGAGGTGACCGAAACACAACCTATTTTTACCATTCAGCCTCAGCGCGTCCGCGTAGGAGGTTAATAAAGAAGTTTAAAAATAGTGATGATATTTGGGTAGAAGGTAATGATAATCTTAAGCCTATGATCCAGAAATATTTTCATGATGTTTTTACATCCACTTCGGCAGATGTGGATCAGGACCTGTTAAACTCTGTAAATCCTCTGGTTACAAATGAAATGAATAATTTGCTTTTGGCTGAGTATACCAGAGAAGATGTCTGTAAAGCTTTGTTCCGCATAGGAGATATGAAAGCTCCTGGTCCTCATGGACTTCATGCAATCTTTTTTAAAAGATTTTGGCATATTGTGGGTGATGAGCTGACAGATGAGGTACTTAACGCTGTAAACAATAAGAAGATTCCTCCTGGTTGGAATTCTACAAACGTAGTGCTACTTCCAAAGATGGACAGCCCAGAGTTGATCACACAGTACAGGCCCATCAGTCTCTGTAATGTGGTGTATAAAATAATTTCAAAGATGCTTGCAAATAGGTTGAAATAAATTCTCCCTGAGATTATATCCCCAACACAGAGTGCTTTTTGTGCCAGGTAGACTCATCACCGACAATGTGTTGGTAGCCTATGAAAGTTTCCATGCAATAAAAAAGAAAACTCATGGGGCTAATGGTTTCTGTGCTGTTAAGTTTGACATGAGCAAAGCATATGACAGAGTAGAGTGGAACTTCTTGGAGAAAATAATGTTGAAGATGGTTCATCCGCATTGGGTAGAGCTGATTATGGCATGTGTATCTTCAGTAAGCTACCGAGTACGCTTTCATAATACTGAAACTGAAGAATTTTCTCCTACGAGAGGTCTACGACAGGGAGACCCCTCACTAGTGCAGGATGCTGCTAACACGACACTACGATCAGAGACCCTTTGAGAAACTGTGTGCAATGCAATAATCGCAAACGGTGGTGTCAAAGAACCGTAAAAAATGTCCAAAATGTTTGCGATGACGGATGCATCAAACATGGTTCAGATTTTAGTTGCGTGTGTGATCCAGGGCATACGGTTCAGTTCAATTAACTGTTTGCGATAAGGAGTAACAAATGAAACGGGCAGCCAGATGAAGGCATGTGCGATACACAGCATACGGTTCACTAGGATGAACTGTTTGTGATTAGGCAACACAAAATAAATGGTCAGCCAAAACCAGGTGTGTGTGATATACATCATGCGGTTCACTAGGATGAACTGTTTGTGTTGAGACAAGCGAACATAAACGGTTCAATATAATAAGATGTGTGTGATACGCGGCGAACAGGTCTGTAATCAGAAATGTGTGCAAAGACCGATAATAACACAAACGATTGCTTCTAATAAGACGTATGTGATATGCTCTGTCTACACAACATGTATTGGCCATTGGGGGACGGGCGGTCATCCGGATACGCCATAAGGATGCGAAGAGGCATCCTACATCAGCAAGGACTAGTTGTTCCACCAGTAGCTCATCTAAGAGAACTCTCAAGTTAAGTGTGCTCAGGCTGGAGCAGCCATGGGATGGGTGACTGGATGGGAAGTTGTGTTGATGTTAAATTAGCTGATAGGATGGGTCATTTCAGTCATCAAAATGACCAAAATGCCCCATTCACTAAGCTAATTTAACATCGAGGTCCTTGTTTTTTATTTTTATTTTATTTTTTAACATATGTTAAAGAAGGTCTACCACATTACTTTTTGACAATGTCTATACATGACATATAGTTGATCCACCCGATCTGTTTGTGATGGAATAAGCCGTGTGTGTTGTGGGCAAATGCTTTCTAGTGTACAACCGTTTGCGATTGATGAGTTCATCACCGACGGGTTCCCTAGTGTGGTCCATGTTCATCTCATCATGTATACGTGTCCTTTCATCCTTCTCTTGCACGTCTTGTCACCCCGCTGCCGCAGACGTTTGAGCGCAAGCTTGAGCAGCGCGCGGGGGCGTTCTTTTAGCCAAACGGTGCTGAGCCCGTTCCCGCGCAGGTTCCCACGCAAGCTTCCCGCCCGACTCGGTGAAATCCACCAAAATCCCAATGCTTATCAGCCTACTATATAAACCCTCACGGCCGGCGAGTCTTGCGTCGCATTTTCCCCTCCCTCCATGTAGCTTATCTCGTCCGCTTCTCCCAAAATTGGCAATGGCACCGGACCGTCGTCGTCGCTCAGCCACTCCGCCGTCATCAGAGCACAGCTCCAGCTGGGAGGCTACACCGTGGCGGCGGCGGCGCAGTCCCCGACGTAGTATAGTGCATGCGGCGTCCCAGTTGGGTGTGCGCGGAACACGCACCACACGCTCAGCTGCCAGTGCCCGTCGGCAGTTGTTGTCGGCCGCCGTTGCCGCCACACCTCCTTCGAAAGCCAGGGCCATCACCCACTCCACCGCCATGGACATCCCCCACTCTGCCACCATGGCCATCACCCCACTGCCAGCCACCGTGGCCATCACCCGCCCTGCCACCGCGACCAGATGGCAGGAGGTGGTGGTCATGGCCGGCACCCCATCATCGTCCGCTGTGGCCGCTAGCCCACTGTCGACCGCCGGGATCATCACCCGCTCCGCCACCGCTGCCCGCAGGAGGGAGGCGGAGGTGGAGGCCCGCACGTGCGGCAGCGACCTTGCGCGCTACATCAAGTTCCTGCGGGAGGATGAGGAGCGCCTCGTCGAGCATGCAAAGAGCCTTACCGCCGCCGTGGCCGCGGCACACGTCGACGCAGAGGCGAGGAGTCAAGAGATCTACGAGGAGAACCACCGCTTCGAGAGGGGTCGTCTAGAGCGGCAGAGGGCGTTCGAGGTGAGTGTTGCTGAAGGTGCAACAGTGACATGCACCATATTGCAGTTGTCCTGTTCGTCGGTAGCCTCCTACTCCTCCTCTTCTTATTACTCAGCGCGCTCGGTAGAGGAGAGGCTGCCGGAATTATTACAAAGCCCCTCCATAGTAGTACTTAGGGCTATTTTGTTCAGTTCATCTGACTATAGATGTGGTGAAACTATACAACGTACTTAAAATTAGCTAGTATATATAGTTGAACTAGCTATTTCAGTACGTGGTTGGCAACAATTGGGTAAAAGTTTGGTCGGTTCAGCTGTAAAGTTGAACTGTTTGTATAAATTAAGCACAGCCGCTTAATCTATGAATGAATTCTATGCTTAATTACCAAATTTTAGTTGCAAAAATTAGATAGTGCTAGTGATTTTTAGTTGCATATTTTGACAAATCGCATCACAGTGTTACAAGGATTGACAAATGGCAATGTTACTAGATGTGGCACCCTGATGTCTACTACGCAACCTTCTTCTTGTAGACGTTGTTGGGCCTGCAAGTGCACAGGTTTGTAGGACAGTAGAAAATTTCCCTCAAGTGGATGACCTAAGGTTTATCAATCCGTGGGAGGCATAGGATGAAGATGGTCTCTTTCAAGCAACCCTGCAGCCAAATAACAAAGAGTCTCTTGTGTCCCCAACACACCCAATACAATGGTAAATTGTATAGGTGCACTAGTTCGGCGAAGAGATGGTGATACAAGTGCAAAATAGATAGTAGATATAGGTTTTTGTAATCTGAAATTATCAAAACAGCAAAGTAGCTAATGATAAAAGTGAGCGTAAACGGTATTGCAATGATAGGAAACAAGGCATAGGGTTCATACTTTCACTAGTGCAAGTTCTCTCAACAATAATAACATAGATAGACAATCCCTCAACATGCAACAAAGAGTCACTCCAAAGCAACTAATAGCAGAGAACGAACAAAGAGATTATGGTAGGGTACGAAACCACCTCAAAGTTATTCTTTCGGATCAATCTATTCAAGAGTTCATACTAGAATAACACCTTAAGACACGAATCAACCAAAACCCTAAAGTCACCTAGATACTCCATTGTCACCTCAAGTATCCGTGGGCATGATTATACGATATGCATCAAACAATCTTAGATTCATCTATTCAACCAACACAAAGTACTTCAAAGAATGCACCAAAGTTTCTATCGGAGAGTCAAGAACGTGTGCCAACCCCTATGCATAGGTTCATGGGCGGAACTCGCAAGTTGGTCACCAAAACATACATCAAGTGGCACATGATATCCCATTGTCACCACAGATAAGCACGACAAGACATACATCAAGTGTTCTCATAAAAGACTCAATCCGATAAGATAACTTCAAAGGGAAAACTCAATTCATCACAAGAGAGTAGAGGGGGAGAAACATCATAAGATCCAACTATAATAGCAAAGCTCGGGATACATCAAGATCGTGCCATAGAGGGAACAGGAGAGAGAACATGAGAGAGAGAGAGAGAGAGATCAAACACATAGCTACTGGTACATACCCTCAACCTCGAGGGTGAACTACTCCCTCCTCGTCATGGATAGCGCCGGGATGATGAAGATGGCCACCAGTGATGGGTTCCCTCTCCGGCAGGGTGCCGGAACGGGCTCCCGAGAGGTTTTTGGTGGCTACAGAGGCTTGCGGCGGCGGAACTCCCGATCAATCTTGATATTCGATGTTTTTAGGGTACGTAGGCTTATATAGGCGAAAGAAGTCGGTCGGGAGGTGCTCAAGGGGCCCACGAGATAGGGGGGCGCATCCAGTGGGGGGGGGGGGCGCCCTCCTATCTCCTGGCCTCCTCGAGGATCTTCTGAAGTGAACTCCAAGTCTCCTGGGTGATATTCTTCCAAAAAATCACGCTGCCGAAGGTTTCATTTCATTTGGACTCCGTTTGACATTCCTTTTCTTCGAAAAACTGAAACAGGCAATAAAACAGCAATATGGGTTGGGCCTCCGGTTAATAGGTTAGTCCCAAAAGTAATATAAAAGTGTATAATAAAGCCCATAATCATTCAAAACAGATAATATAATAGCATGGAACAATAAAAAATTATAGATACGTTGGAGACGTATCAAGCATCCCCAAGCTTAATTCCTACTCATCCTCAAGTAGGTAAATGATAAAAACAGAATTTTTGATGTGGAATGCTACCTAGCATAATTCTCAATGTAATTTCTCTTTATTGTGGCATGAATGTTCAGATCCAAATGATTCAAATTAAAAGTTCATATTGACAAAAGAAATAGTAACACTTCAAGCATGCTAATAAAAGCAATCATGTCTTCTTAAAATAACATGGCTAAAGAAAGTTCATCCCTACAAAATCATATGGTTAGGCTATGCTTCATTTTCGTCACACAAAGATGTTCCCAACTTCTATACCCCCGATGACAAGCCAAGCAATTGTTTCATACTTAAATAATCTCAAACTTTTTCAACCTTCACGCAATACATGAGCGTGAGCCATGGATAGAGCACTATGGGTGGAATAGAATAATGATTGGGGATTGTATGGAGAAGACAAAAAATGAGAAAGTCTCACATTGACAAGGATAATCAATGGGCTATGGGAATGCCCATCAATTGATGTCAACATGAGGAGTAGGGATTGCCATGCAACGGATGCACTAGAGCTATAAATGAATGAAAGCAAAACAAAAGAAAACTACTGGGTGTGCATCCAACTTGCTTGCTCACGAAGACCTAGGGCATTTGAGGAAGCCCATCTTAGGAATATACAAGCCAAGTTCTATAATGAAAAATTCCCACTAGTATATGAAAGTGACAACACATTAGACTCTCTACATGAAAACAGGGTGCTACTTTGAAGCACGATATATATGAGACTCATTACATGAAGAACAAGGTGCTACTTTGAAGCACAAGTGTGGAAAAAGAGATAGTAGCATTGCCCCTTTATTTATTTATTTTCTTTATTTTCTTTTTTCTCTTTTTTCCTTTTTTTTCTTTGGCCTTTCTTTTTTTTCTTTTGGCCTTTCCCCCTTTTTTCCTTTTCCTTTTTTGGGCCTTTTTTTTTCTTTTGGCCTTTCTTCCTTTTTTTCTTTTTTTTTCTTTTGGGTAATGCTCTAATAATGATGATCATCACACTTCTATTGATTACAACACATGCATTACAACTCGAAACTATAACAAGATATGACTCTATATGAATGCCTCCGGCAGTGTACCGGGATGGTGCAATGAATCAAGAGTGACATGTATAAAAATTATGCATGGTGGCTTTGCCACAAATACGATGTCAACTACATGATCATGCAATGGCAATATGACAAATGTAATGTATGTCATGATGATGATGAACGGAACGGTGGAAAGTTGCATGGCAATATATCTCGAAATGGCTGTGGAAATGCCATAAATAGGTAGGTATGGTGGCTGTTTTGAGGAAGATATACGGAGGTTTATGTGTGATAGAGCGTATCATATCAGGGGGTTTGGATGCACCGGTGAAGTTTGCACCAACTCTCAAGGTGAGAAAGGGCAATGCACGGTACCGAAGAGGCTAGCAATGATGGAAAGGTAAAAGTCCGTATAATCCATGGACTCAACATTAGTCATAAGAACTCATATACTTGTTGCAAAAATTTAGAAGTCATCAAAAACCAAGCACTACGCGCATGCTCCTAGGGGGATAGATTGGTAGGAAAAGACCATCGCTCGTCCCCGACCGCCACTCATAAGGATGCACAAGCCAGGTACACTTCATGCTTCAAATTTGTTACACAACTTTAACCATACGTGCATGCTACAGGACTTGCTAACTTCAACACAAGCATTCTTTAAATTCATAATCCCCCAACTAGCATGACTTTAATATCACTACCTCCATATCTCAAAACAATTATCAAGTATCAAATTGATCATAGCATCCAATTCACTTCCTATGATAGTTTTCATTCAAATTACCATGCTGTTTAAGACTCTCAAAATAATATAAGTGAAGCATGAGAGTTCATTAATTTCTACAAAATAAAACCATCACCGTGCTCTAAAAAGATATCAGTGAAGCACTAGAGAAAACGACAAACTACTCCCAAAAGATATAAGTGAAGATCAATGAGTAGATAAATAATTATGCAACTATGCGAAGACTCTCTCTCATTTAAGAATTTCGGATCTTGGTATCTTATTCAAACAGCAAGCAAAACAAAATAAAATGGCATTGCAAGGATAGCACGACTCATGTGAAGAAGCAGAAACTTAGGTTCAACCGATACTAACCGATAGTTGCTGAAGAAGAAAGGTGGGATGCCTAATGGGGCATCCCCAAGCTTAGATGCTTGAGACTTATTGAAATATTATCTTGGGGTGCCTTGGGCATCCCCAAGCTTGAGCTTTTGTGTCTCCTTAATTCCTCTCATATCATGGTTTCTCTTTTTATCAAAAGCTTCATCCACACCAGACTCAACAACAACTTGTGAGATAAGTTAGTATAAAACAATGCAAAACCTTATCATATTCTACTGTAACATATTACTAACATTATTATTAAACATTGAATACTAAATGTCTCTGCATATTTAATACTCCTATCCTCAAATAGAATCATTAAACAAGCAAGCATATGCAAACAATGCAAACATAACAACAATCTGCCAAAACAGTATAGTCTGTAAAGAATGCAAGATTCATCATACTTCCCTAACTCCAAAAATTATAAGAAAAATAATACGATGTAAAATATTTATCATAGATCAATATGAAAAAAGATTAAACATTATATCACTCTCTGACTTTTCTAGGGAATTTTTGCAACAGCGGTAAACTTTTTGTTTTCGAACAGCAACATGTATACATGCAAAATAAGCATGGTAAAGGCTATCCTTGATATTTTTATTGAAAATAAGGATGTAAAACATTATTATAAATAACAGAAAGAAAATTATAACAAAATAAAATAATGCTCCAAGCAAAACACATATCATGTGGTAAATAAAAGTATAGCTCCAAGTAAAGTTACCGATGAACGAAGATGAAAGAGGGGATGCCTTCCGGGGCATCCCCAAGCTTAGTTGCTTGGTTGTCCTTGAATATTACCTTGGGGTGACTTGGGCATCCCCAAGCTTAGGCTCTTGCCACTCCTTATTCCATAGTCCATCGAATCCTTACCCAAAACTTGAAAACTTCACAACACGAAACTCAAAACAAAACTCGTAAGCTCCGTTAGTATATGAAAACAAACCACCACTTTAAGGTACTGTAATGAACTCATTCTTTATTCATATTGGTGTTAAACCTACTGTATTCTAACTTCTCTATGGTTCATACCCTTACATACTAGCCATAGATTCATCAAAATAAGCAAACAACACAATGAAAACAGAATCTGTCAAAATAGAACAGTCTGTAGTAATCTGTATCAAACGTATACTTATGGAACCCCAAAAATTATGAAATAAATTGGTGGACCTGAGGAATTTGTCTATTAATCATCTTCAAAAAGAATCAACCTAATAGCACTCTTATGTAAAAAATGTCAGCTAATCTCGTGAGGCGCTAAAGTTTCTATTTTTTACAGCATGATCATAAAGACTTCACCCAAGTCTTCCCAAAGGCTCTACTTGGCACTTTATTGAAACAAAAGCTATAAAACATGATTACTACAGTAGCATAATCATGTGGACACACAAAAACAGTAAGGGTAAATATTGGGTTGTCTCCCAAAAAGCACTTTTCTTTAATGCCTTTCTAGCTAGGCATGATGATGGCAATGATCCTCACATAAAAGATAAGAGTTGAAACATAACGGGAGCATCATGAAGAATATGACTAGCACATTTAAGTCTGACCCACTTCCTATGCATAGGGATTTTGTGAGCAAACAACTTATGGGAACAATAATCAACTAGCATAGGAAGGGAAAACAAGCATAACTTCAAGATTTTAAGCACATAGAGAGGAAACTTGGCATTATTGCAATTCCTACAAGCATATGTTCCTCTCTCATAATAATTTTCAGTAGCATCATGAATGAATTCAACAATATAACCAGCACCTAAAGCATTCTTTTCATGATCTACAAGCATGGAAAATTTACTACTCTCCACATAAGCAAAATTATTCTCATTCGGAATGGTGGGAGTATCATAAGAGAGTTGAACACTAAAAATTGTTTCCACATTAAAAGAGTAATGTTCATAAAAAGGGTAATCATAATCATGACAAGTTTTATAAATATAATCATCACTACTTTTTATAGCATAAGTTTCATCACAATAATCATCATAAGTGGCAACTTCATTCTCATCATAATCGATTGAAACCTCTCCCAAGATAGTGGAATCACTAAATAAAGTTAACACTCTTCCAAATCCACTTTCATATTCATCACAATAAGATTAAACATCCTCCAAAATCATGGGATCACTACTTCCTAATGTTGACACTCTTCCAAACCTACTTTCATCAATATAATCATCATGAAGAGGCATTTAATCATCATAACAACTTTGCATATCAAAACTTGGGAGGCTAATAATATCATCTTCATTAAACATAGCTTCCCCAAGCTTGGGACAAACATTAATTTCAGAAAATATATTCTCAAATATGTCATCCTCATCAAACATAGCATCCCCAAGCTCTGGCCTTTTCATATCATAAGCATAATCATTCTCATCATTAATAGTGTGGATAGCACCAATAGTATAGCAATTATCATCATCACAATGAGTAGTAGGAGCAACATCATTTGGGAGGGATACCTTTTTACCTTTGCTGTCCCTTCTCTTCCAGTTCTTCTTCACATTATGTGTGGGTTCAACCTTCTTTATTGATGGGATTGGTTGAATAGAAAGCTCCTCCTCATTACCTGATTCATCATAAGAAATAACAGGAGGAGATTGGGAAGTCTCTTCCCTTTCATTAGTATTCTAATCATCTTCTATTTGCTTTCTTTTCTTTATATAATTGGCAATATAAGGATTTTCAATGCAATTCACCACACAATACAAGTAAATCTTCTCTAGATCAAAACCAAGAAATCTATCAAGATTAAACTTTGGAATACCGTCAGTTATACGTTTCATTTCTTCATACCCCAAAAGAAGACTAAGCTGTTTATGATGCTCAAGGGTAATCAAATTATCACAATTTTTGGATACGATTTGGTCATGAAACAATTTGCATTGGAGATTTGAATGACCATGTTCATTGCAAAGTTCACAAGGAGCGCGAAAAATATTGAATTTTCAGCACAATAATCAAGACTTTCTTGCAACCTTTTAGTTTCTAAATACTTATGCCTCTTGCAATATATATATTCTCTATTTGGTGTGTTCATGCAAACATGAACTCCACAAAAGTTGACATGCTCATAAGAGATATTTTCATCATGACTAGTGCAATCATCATTAGTACTATGGATATTCAAAGAGTTCATACTAACAATATTGCAATCATGCTCATCATTCAAAGATTTAGTGACAAACATTTTATAGATTTCTTCTTCTAGCACTTGAGCACAATTTTCCTTACCATCATTCTCACGAAAGATATTAAAAAGACGAAGCGTATGAGATAAACTAAATTACATTTTTTGTAGTTTTCTTTTATAGACTAAACTAGTGATAAAACAAGAAACAAAAAGATTCGATTGCAAGATCTAAAGATATACCTTCAAGCACTCACCTCCCCGGCAACGGTGCCAGAAAAGAGCTTAGTTGATGGGGTGTGAGTGTCGTTTACCTAGCCTCCCCGGCAACGGCGCCAGAAAAGAGCTTGATGTCTACTATGCAACCTTCTTCTTGTAGACGTTGTTGGGCCTTCAAGTGCACAGGTTTGTAGGACAGTAGCAAATTTCCCTCAAGTGGATGACCTAAGGTTTATCAATCCGTGGGAGGCGTAGGATGAAGATGGTCTCTCTCAAGCAACCCTGCAGCCAAATAACAAAGAGTCTCTTGTGTCCCCAACACACCCAATACAATGGTAAATTGTATAGGTGCACTAGTTCGGCGAAGAGATGGTGATACAAGTGCAAAATAGATAGTAGATATAGGTTTTTGTAATCTAAAATTATAATAACAGCAAAGTAACTAATGATAAAAGTGAGCATAAACGGTATTGCAATGATAGGAAACAAGGCATAGGGTTCATACTTTCACTAGTGCAAGTTCTCTCAACAATAATAACATAGATAGACAATCCCTCAACATGCAACAAAGAGTCACTCCAAAGCAACTAATAGCAGAGAACGAACGAAGAGATTATGGTAGGGTACGAAACCACCTCAAAGTTATTCTTTCGGATTAATCTATTCAAGAGTTCGTACTAGAATAACACCTTAAGACACGAATCAACCAAAACCCTAAAGTCACCTAGATACTCCATTGTCACCTCAAGTATCTGTGGGCATGATTATACGATATGCATCACACAATCTTAGATTCATCTATTCAACCAACACAAAGTACTTCAAAGAATGCCCCAAAGTTTCTACCGGAGAGTCAAGAACGTGTGCCAACCCCTATGCATAGGTTCATGGGCGGAACTCGCAAGTTGGTCACCAAAACATACATCAAGTGGCACATGATATCCCATTATCACCACAGATAAGCACGACAAGACATACATCAAGTGTTCTCATAAAAGACTCAATCCGATAAGATAACTTCAAAGGGAAAACTCAATTCATCACAAGAGAGTAGAGGGGGAGAAACATCATAAGATCCAACTATAATAGCAAAGCTCGAGATACATCAAGATCATGCCATAGAGGGAACAGGAGATAGAACACGAGAGAGAGAGATCAAACACATAGCTACTGGTACATACCCTCAGCCTCGAGGGTGAACTACTCCCTCCTCGTCATGGATAGCACCGGGATGATGAAGATGGCCACCAGTGATGGGTTCCCCCTCCGGCAGGGTGTCGGAACGGGCTCCCGAGAGGTTTTTGGTGGCTATAGAGGCTTGCGGCGGCGGAACTCCCGATCTATCTTGATATTCGAT
Organism: Triticum aestivum; assembly: GCF_018294505.1. Taxonomy (NCBI): domain Eukaryota; kingdom Viridiplantae; phylum Streptophyta; class Magnoliopsida; order Poales; family Poaceae; genus Triticum; species Triticum aestivum. The sequence goes on along the minus strand of NC_057798.1, from coordinate 654,260,274 downwards.
GTTTTTAGGGTACGTAGGCTTATATAGGTGAAAGAAGTCGGTTGGGAGGTGCTCGAGGGGCCCAAGAGACAGGGGGGCGCGCCTAGTAGGGGGGCGCCCTCCTATCTCCTGGCCTCCTCGAGGCTCTTCTGACGTGAACTCCAAGTCTCCTGGGTGATATTCTTCCAAAAAATCACGTTGCCGAAGGTTTCATTCCGTTTGGACTCCGTTTGATATTCCTTTTCTTCAAAATACTAAAACAGGCAATAAAACAGCAATATGGGCTCGGCCTCCGGTTAATAGGTTAGTCCCAAAAGTAATATAAAAGTGTATAATAAAGCCCATAATCATTCAAAACAGATAATATAATAGCATGGAACAATCAAAAATTACAGATACATTGGAGACGTATCACACCCCGGCTCAGAGCGACCGGTTTACCTTGCATTGCCAACCCAAAGATCATGTCTTCTGGCAACACAGATCATCTTGGTACAGAAATCATCACTTTATTGAAACTAGCGGAAGCATAATGTTACATTACATCAAGTAGCGAGGCCAAGCGGCACACTCGGTGCGGCTGAACAATATGTACATTATTTAGTGAACATAGAGGGGGCCTCGAGCACGACATCTACACGGTAGCGGAATAACGACGTAGCGGGACTCCATAACACAGGGACACCGATGTGGACATGGTCTAGACATGGTAGCACTCCAATCCAGTTAGACTTTCCTGAAAGCTGGCATAACATGCTAGATCAGTACATTGAATGTACTTGCAAGCTCGCAACAAGCAAAACCATAATGGCAAACAACATCATGACATTTAAACAAGTTCAATGCAAATATCAACATGCTACTCATGTAGTGACCAAACTTGTGCATCGAGTCACTCAGACTCTCTTACCAACAAGTTGCCTCGCAATCGAATAGTGATCACGACAGACCATGAACATAACCACTCTTGGTTTAACAGGTTTCCTCGTAACCCAAATAGTGATCATTCCTGTATCACAAATAGTACCACAACCGTTAGTCTTATTGACATCATCATAACTCAATAGTGTAATGCAAATAACTTAGTGTGCAAGATTATTTATGAAAGTTGATCCATGGTTTGACTTACTTACGAACTGGGCCCTTTTACGTGGGCGCGTCTATTGATAGAATAATACACTCTGCAGAGGTTGCACACTTTACCCACACCACGGAACCCATGGACTCGCATTCCCATTCGGGTGGACCAACGGCATTCCGACAGAACCCTCCCATTGCCATGACACTCTTACGACCACTCCGACAAACTCCCCTCTGGGATAACTCCTGGGTGACCCAGCCTACCAAAGGCAAAACTACCACCGTCGTGGCAAACAAATAGTCCCAAACGGGGACACGGTACCATAACAACAATAGGTCCACAAGATTATGTCTGCTTACCGGGCCAGGGTAATGCACGCACATAACCTTCCCTAGTTGGAGGTACCGACAAGAGGCATGACAACGGAACGACTATGGCCTCCCCATACTAAGGCAAATGTGGTTGCACTTGGCAGCCCGAGTCAGTGGCACCAGGACCCGACCAACTTTTAAGTTCAAGTTCAATTGTCATCTGGTTTAACTTGAAAATAAAAATGCTCGAGTCACAATATGCCATGCTCATGCAACCATGTATCATGCATCATATATCACTTTAACAATACCGGATCAACCTTATTCAAAGTTCTACTTACACAAACTCAACTTGCAACATTTCTAGTCCTTTCTTACTAGTTATTTCTACTCATTACTTTAGTTGGCTTTTATTAAATAAAACTCATTTTTCATATAGAAAAAATAATACTCATGCTCATAATACCATAGTGTAAGGGAATTTTTATCCCTAAGGTGTTTTGGTGATTGATGACAATGCTTTTGCGGACTAATCGTGTGCCTTGAGTATTTCAGTCGCTTCGTCACTAGGCACAAGACGGTTTGGTACCCCTCGAAGACTATTGAAGACGGCGGTGTTCTACGTCTCTTTTGGTGGATTTGAGTCGTAGGATAGCCGTACTATTAAGAGGGGATCCGTGGTGGAAAGGTTCGGGTGGAATCATCACGTACACGTTTTCTCCCTTTGCACCGCCTTTCCCTTTGCGCTTTGGAGCATCCTCCGTTATCTTCATTGTTATGCAAAAAGAAGGATTCCTAGTGTTGCTATTCAGAGGCATGCGGTAGTACTGCTCCTAGGAGCGGTAGTACCACAAGTCCCTGTGGTAGTACCGCAAGCCCTTGCGGTAGTACTGTAGGCGCACACGGTAGTACCGGTCCTATGGAGATGTAGTACCGTGGCTTCAGACCAGACTCATCCTCTCGTGCGGCTGTAGGGGCGGATGTAATTTTTTACATCCGCGCCCTACGCGGTAGTACCACCCCATGCGTGCGGTAGTACCGTGAGTCCTGGTCTGGCTCAGTAGCACGAGCGGAAGTAGGGGCGGATGTAATTTTTTACATCTGCTCCCTGCGCGGTAGTACCGCATGCAAGGCGCGGTAGTATCGTGTCGGATTTTTCCACTATTCAATTTTCAGCGGAAGTAGGCACAGATGTATTTTTATTCATCTGTTCCCTTCCCAGTCTAGTCCATTCTGGCCTTGCGGTAGTACCGCAAGGGGGAGCGATAGTACCGCGTCAGCGGTAGTACCGCTCTCAGCCTTGGCGGCTCTGGCGTGGACTAGCTCCTGCCCTTACAGCGGTAGTACTGCGGTCCACCGCGGTAGTACCGTGAGCCCCTGCGGTAGTACCGCTTGTCTGGAGCGGTAGTACCGCAGGTCGTGGGCTGAGTAAGTGGATAACGGTTGGATTTGTCTCTCCACTATAAAAGGGGTGTATCCTTCCTCTAGTGAACTACCTCTTCCATCCCTATGCTCCATTGTTGCTCCAAGCTCCATTTTCGCCCGATCTCTCTCCCTAGCCAATCAAACTTGTTAATTTGCTCGGGATTGGTTGAGAAGGCCCCGATCTACACTTCCACCAAGAGAAATTTGATTACCCCCACTAATCCCTAGCAGATCTTGTTACTCTTGGGTGTTTGAGCACCCTAGACGGTTGAGGTCACCTCGGAGCCATAGTCCATTGTGGTGAAGCTTCGTGGTGTCGTTGGGAGCCTCCAATTAAGTTGTGGAGATTGCCCCAACCTTGTTTGTAAAGGTTCGGTCGCCGCCTTCAAGGGCACCAATAGTGGAACCATGACATCTCGCATTGTGTGAGGGCATGAGGAGAATATGGTGGCCCTAGTGGATTCTTGGGGAGCATTGTGCCTCCACACCGCTCTAACGGAGACGTACTTCCCCTCAAAAGGAAGGAACTTCGGTAACACATGCTCGTCTTCACCGGCTCCACTCTTGGTTATCTCGTGCCTTTACTTTTGCAAGCTTACTTGCGTTATATCCCTTGCTTGCTTGTGTGCTTGTTGTTGTTGCATCATATAGGTTGTTCACCTAGTTGCATATCTAGACAACCTACTTTGATGCAAAGTTTAATTTGGTAAAGAAAAGCTAAAAATTGTTAGTTGCCTATTCACCCCCCTCTCTAGTCAACTATATCGATCCTTTCAATTGGTATCAGAGCCTCATCTCTTTATTAAGGACTTTGTCGTCCGAAGATATGGTTGACACCGTAGACGGTAGGGAGGAGCACTCCGGTGTGAATCTGATCTCGTCTATGGGTGAAGGGGGAACTGCGGTGTCTCGTGAGGAATTCAATGTGGCTTTGGACACATTGAAAACCTCCATGACTACCGAGGTTGAAAGCATGTTTAATAAATTCTTAGAAGGACTTAAACTATCTACCTCGCTGTTGAAAGTGGGTGATCCCACTGACAAGGTGACGGATGCTAACTCCGACAAGGGGGAAGCTACTAGTGAAAAGGATCCTTCTACTAGTGGTAGAAATGGCACCGGCATCTTTGCCCATGTGGCTCCTCCAGTTTATGGAGGACCGATTCCTTCTACTCATTTAAATCATGCCAGCCCTCCTCCTAAGATTGTGAAAAATAAGGACTTTGATTCTTGGGTATATCGCTTCGAGCGTCATTTAAATCATGTTAATACTAACCTTTGGAGAATCATTGAAGAAGGTTTCCATCCACATGACCGAAGCAACTTCACCCCTAGAGAAGCCGTGGACCATCAATTCAATGAGAATGCTCTCTTCATCATTCAAGATGCAGTTCTACCCGAAGATCTCCCTCATCTTTGACCCTTCGCCATGGCCAAAGACGCATGGCATTGTGTTGTTTCCCTCTATAAAGGAAGTGCAAGCATTCAACGCTCCAACTATGAAGTAGTGCAAGATGAAGCCGATGAGTTTACAATGAAAAAAGATGAAGAACCTCGTGAGCTCTTTCGGAGGGTAACCAAACTTGCGGTCTCACTCCGAGATCATGGGAGCAAGGACACGGATGACAATTAGATCAAGCGCAAGTTCCTCAAAGCAATGATGCCTTTCCACAAGGCCTTGTCCTCCATCATTCGTCAAAGACCGGACTTCCACTCCTTGACCTCAAATGAAGTGTTGGATGAGTTTGTGGCAATGAGGATCTTGGACAAGACCGTCGACAATGTGGTGTTGCGCTCCCAAAGGGTAAAGAAGCCCAACCTTGCCTTGAAGGCCAAGGTTATTGTGGAGGAAGAGGAAGAAGAGGAATATGAGGAGAGCAACCTCGGAGATACAAAATATGGTTATCATGAGCACATGGCTCTTGCTTCAAGGCAATTTTGGAGCAAGAAGAACACAAGGCCCAACTTCAACAAGAACAACTCAAGTGGGTTCAAGGGCAAGCAACGTGTGAGAACATGTTACAATTGTGGCAATGTGAGCCATTTTGTTGTGGATTTCCCTTACGGGAAGCGGGAAGACAATGGTGGCAAGCTGATTCGAAAGGACAAAGCCAAGTCCTTCCCAAACAAGAACAACTTCACCAAAAAGACTCCTACTCGAGGGTTGGTGGTTCAAGAAGAATACCATGAGGATGACGATGATGATGAAGATAGTGAAGCCATGGCCTTGGCCTCCGTTGCCATTGCCACAACTCCACGGGTGTCTGTCTTCGACTCACCCAATGAGAACATCACCACCAAGTGTCTCATGGCTAAAGCCACCAACAAGGTAACCCCCAACATCAAAACCACCATCATTACTAATCCTTCCTTGACCATTGATGAAAGTGAGGGGTCTAATGAGGAAGTAAATGAATTTGAGTCTTTTATGAGTAAGCTCAAGGGCAAATCCAAGAAGCACTTCGTTGCTCTCTTGGAACAACTTGGTGAAGCTAATGACATGATTGAGGCTCATGAAGAAACCATCTCTAAGATGGAAGGTCATAGTCGTGACTATGCCGATGAGATATTAGATCTCTCCAATGCTCTTGAGGAAGAGCGTGGGCATCGTTTGGCTCTTGAGGAGTCACACAATGATGACCATGCTAAGTTAAAGAAAGATCTTGATCATGCTCTTGTTGTATCTCGTGTGCTAACTTTCGAGAATGCTAAACTTGGCGCTGACCATGCTAGACTCAAAGAGGAGTTTGATATACTCTAGAAGGTCCACAGGGTATTGAATAGTGCTCATGCTAGCATCAAGGAGTCTCATGATCAACTCCAAGTGAAGCTAACTAAAGAAAAAGCCACCTTTCCTCATATGGTATTACTTGATAATGCAAATGCCACTAACCCATGTTGTGAGCATGTGCATCTTGTGGAGGAGAATGCAAAGTTGAAGGAGCAACTTGAGAAAGGCCTTGTTATGTGCATACAAGGTGAGAAGAACCTCAATGACCTTTTGAGCAATCAAAAGGAAGTTCTGGCCAAGGAAGGAGTTGGGTTCACACCCAAGTCCAAGAACAAGAAGAAGAACGACAAGGCCAAACGACCTCCTCCTCTCAAGCAAACTTTTGTGAAGGAGGGAGAGGGTGCTCCTAAGGATAAGAAGAACAAGGTGAAGGGTGGTGATGTCAAAAAGGGCAATGCCACCCCTTCCAACAAAGCAGCGACTTTAACCCTTCTTATGTGTTGTGCCGTGCTAGTGATGGGCATGTTTATGCTAAATTTGTTGGTTCTCCTTATGAGTACATTGAATGGTCTATTTGGATTCCTAAGACCCTTTTTACTAAAATTAAAGGACCCATTACAAAATGGGTACCTAAAACCAAGCATTGATCTCTTGTAGGTGTTTGCTTTCGATGGGGGATCATGGTTGCTCGATAGTGGAGCAACGAATGATATGACCGGAAGCAAGGACTTGGTGGTGGATGTGCACAAGATTCCTTCTATGCCCACCAGCGTCGAGTGGGGTGATGCCTCGTCTTCTAAGGTATTGGGTCTTGGCAAGGTTGTCATTTCTCATGATCTAACGATCGAGAAAGTCATGCTTGTTGAGTCCCTTGCTTTCAATCTACTTTCCGTTCGTCAACTTGCACTCATGGGTTTTGCCACTTTCTTTAATATTGATACCGTGGCCCTCTTGTGGATCAAGACTCTTAAAGTAGCCTTTGTTGGGCATGTCGAGAACGGTCTTTATGTGATTAACTTTTCGGAGCGACCCACTAAGACCGCGACATGCCTAATGGCTAAAGTTGATGTGGGATGGCTTTGGCATCGCCGTTTAGCCCACGTCAATATGAGATCTTTGCAAAGTCTTCTCAAGGGGGACAATGTCCATGGACTAACAAATGTTAGTTTTGCCAAAGATCGTGCTTGAAGTGCTTGTATCGAAGGAAAGCTTCATGAGAAGGCTCACCCTCCCACGACTATCATCTACTCGAAGAGACCCTTGGAGCTCCTTCACATGGATCTCTTTGGGCCTCCATCCTTTGATAGTCTTGGAGGTAGAAAGTATTGCTTGGTGATTGTGGATGATTATTCAAGATACACTTGGGTATACTTCTTCAAGAGGAAGAGTGAGACTCAACAAACCATCATCGACTTTGCAAATGAAGCTCAACGTCAACATGATGCAAAGATCTTGACAATAAGAGGTGACGACGGCACCGAGTTCAAGAACTACACCTTGGATGAGTTTCTTAGTGATGAGGGGATCAAGCATCAATATGCTGCACCATATACCCCTCAACAAAATGGTGTCGAGGAGAGGAAGAACCGGACGTTGATGGATGCGGCAAGGACCATGATGGCAGAGTTCAAGTCTCCATACAACTTTTGGTCTGAAGCCATCAACACAACATGTCATGCATCCAATCGGTTCTATCTCCGCAAAGGCTTGAACAAGACTCCTTATGAAATACTTACCAGTAACAAGCCCAACCTCAAGTACTTCCGGGCGTTTGGGTGTAAGTGTTTCATTCTCAAGAAAGGTGTTCGTTTGTCTAAATTTGATGCTAGAGCTTATGAGGGCATATTTGTTGGTTATGCTACAAACTCTCATGCTTACCGTGTCCTCAACAAGCCCCCAGACTCATTGAGGAGACGTGTAATGTAGAGTTTGACAAGAATAATGGCTCCCAAGTGGAGCAAAGTGGTACTTGTGATGTAGGTGATGAAATTCCTCCTCAAGCCATAAGAAGAATGGGTGTTGGTCATATCCTACACATTGAGGAACACCTTGTGGACGAAGGAGAAGGACAATGCCCCACTCAAATGGAGCCATCACCACCCCAAGACCCACACGCTTCCGAAGAACAAAGTGAAGGCCCTCAACCTCTTGAACAAGACCAAGGGCAAGATCAACCTCAAGATGGTGGTGAACCACCAAATGATGCCCAAGGTCAAGTTCTCCCCCACGAGCAAGTTCAAGATCAAGAGCAAGCTCAAGACTAAGAACAAGCTCAAGACAGCGCTCAAGATGATCAAGTTACCCCTCCTCCTTCCACATCCGAGGAGGAGTTAGAGCGTCGTGCCACGAAGATTGCTTCCAAGCTCACCACCAAAGTTCATCTCATGGAAAATGTGGTGGGAAGCCTAAGAAAGGGGGTAAGCACTCATAGACAATTAGCAAACTATTGTGAACATCACGCGTTTGTCTCTTGTGTTGAACCCCAAAAGGTCTATGAGGCGCTCGAAGATCCGGATTGGCTCAATGCCATGCATGAAGAACTCAACAACTTTGAATACAACAAGGTGTGGAGATTGGTGCCAAGGCCATTGAGGAACCACAATGTCATTGGAACCAAGTGGATATTGAAGAACAAGCAAGATGCTCATGGGATCATAGTTCGCAACAAGGCAAGATTGTTAGCACAAGGCTACTCCCAAGTCGAGGGTATCGACTACGGTGAAACCTTTGCTCCCGTTGCTCGTCTTGAATCCATTCGTTTGTTGATTGCTTTTGCTTCCCATCACAACTTTAAGTTAAAACAAATGGACGTGAAGAGTGCTTTTCTTAATGGTCCTATTAATGAGTTGGTTTATGTCAAGAAACCCCCCGGGTTCGAGGATCCCTACTTGCCCAATCATGTGTATCAACTCGATAAGGCACTCTATGGCCTTAAGCAAGCCCCACGTGCGTGGTATGACCACCTTACCGAGTTGTTGCAAGATCATGGATTTGAAGTTGGGAAAATCTATCCCACTCTTTTTACTAATAAGGTCAAAGGGGAGTTGTTTGTGTGCCAACTATATGTGGATGATATTATATTTGGTTCCCCTAACAAAACTTTCAATGAGGAATTTGCCGCTCTCATGATCTCTAAGTTCAAGATGTCTTCGATGGGAGAGTTGAAGTTCTTCCTCGGTTTCGATATCAAGAAAAGAAGAGAAGGTACCTTCATCAACCAAGACAAATACACCCAAGACATGCTAAAAAGATTCAAGCTAAGTGATTTCAAGCCGGCTACTACTCCAGTGCCCACCAAGTGCCAACTTGACATTGATCCCAATGGTAAAGCAGTGGATCAAAAGGTATATCGCTCCATGATTGGCTCCTTGCTTTACCTTTGTGCATCTAGACCGGATATCATGTTGAGTGTGGGAATGTGTGCACGGTTTCAAGCTGCACTGAAGGAAAACCACTATGTGGCGGTCAAGTGAATCTTCGGATATTTGGCTCATACCCCAAACTTTGGCTTATGGTACCCAAGAGGAGCAAATTTCGAGGTTGAAGGATATACGAATTCTGATTGGGCGGGAGACAAAGTGGACAGGGAGTCGACTTCTGGAGGGTGCCAATTTCTTGGTTGCTCTCACTACAAAAAAAGACACACCCGTGACATTTTGGGCCGAACGATTTTTTTTCTGTCATACATATGACACTTCTATGACGATAATTGTGACAAAACCCGGTATCATCATAGATGTGGTGGGCTCCTACTTCTATGACAAAAAATCATGACAGAAAATGGGCTTTTCTTCCTGGGCGGGCCGGAGATGCAGCTGCATGACATTCTTTGGGCCGTCCATGACGGAAAAAACCGTGGTAGAAGTGAGGGCAAGGAAAATTTCGGGGAGTTCCCGGTTACGGTGGGTGGTCGGGGGACCGAGCAATGCGCATTTCTCTTGTACATGTACGCGCGTGTGTGCGAGGCGTTGGCTCTAACTGAACCTGAGCGAGGCGTTGGGCTCTAACTGAACCCGAGGGATTGCACTGCAGGCTACGCGTTACTGAACCCAAGCGATCGATCGATGGTGCTAACTGAACCCGATCGAGCGATTCCTTCGCTACTGCTGCTAACTGAAGCCGATCGATGCTGCCTCTTTGGATGAATAGTGAGGGTTGCGAGGGGGGGGGGGTTGGATGAATAGTGAGCAGTGGGAGTGGATGAACGGGACCCGTGGCGTTGCCTCTGGATGAACAGGACCCCGATCGATCGAGCCAGTTGGGGCTGGATGAACAGGACCCCGTGGAGGGCTGGATGAACAGGACGACCCCGTGGAGGGCTGGATGAACAGTAGATGGTGGAGGGGTGGATGAACAGTAGCCCATGGAGGGTGGTTGAACAGGAGCCCGTGGAGAGGGGTGGTTGAACAGTAGCCGGTGGAGTAGTGCGGTGGAGGCTGGATGAATAGGAGCCCGTGGATGAATAGTTGCAGGTGGAGGCTGGAGGAGGTCGACGGTGGATGAACAGTAGCCCGTGGAGGATGGAGGAGGTCGACGGTGGAGATGAATAGTATCCCGTGGAGTCCCGTTTCGCGGTACGCCACACCCTCCCGATGAACAGGACCCCCGTTTCGACCGTAGCGCTCCAACACAAGTCCGTTTCATCCGTTTTGTGGTACACCACACCCCTCCCGATCAATAGGACCCCCGTTTCGATCGTAGGAGGTCCGTTTCCTCCGTTTTGCGGTACGCCAGACCCCTCCCGATGAACAGGATCCCATTTCGAACATGGCCGGTCGAACACAAGGCCGTTTTCTCCGTTCTGCGGTACGCCAGGCCTCGTTTCCATCGCTTGTTCTGTCCAAGCCCTCCCGGTGAACACGACCACGCATTCCGTTCCGACCCAGCCGGTTGGCTCCCACGCGTTCCGTTGCCTCCCGATGAACACGACGCATTCTGTTGCCTCCCCATGAACACGACGGATTCCGTTGCCCCTCCATGAACACGACGCATTTCATGGTCCCCCATGAACACGACGACGACGCTGTTTCTCCGTTTTGACCCAGCCATGTACGTATGTGTGAGTAGGCATTCGAGACCCCGCCTGTATGTACACATACGTGGCCGTATTTTCTTTCTTGCACCCTGGCCTCCGTACTTACGTGTACATGCTACGTGCATGCCTCTACTACGACACGTGCGCCTCTACATCTACCAGTATTTATGTACATACACATTCGCGACCAGAATGACAACGCTACATACGCTTCGACCAGGTGGGTCCTGACTGTCAGGCACTTCCTTGCGTGCGAAGATGTAGCTGGTGGGTCCCAGCAGTTAGGGGCGAATCGTTTTTTTTGGACGCACTTCCTTGCGTGCGAAGATGTAGCTGGTGGGTCCCAGCTGTCAGGGGGCGAATCATTTTTTTTGCTCTGACGCACTTCCTTGCGTGCGAAGATGTAGCTGGTGGCTCCCAGCAGTCAGGGGGGAAATCGTTTTTTTTGCCCGGACGCACTTCCTTGCGTGCGAAGATGTAGTTGGTGGGTCCCAGCAGTCAGGGGGGTGAATCATTTTTTTTCCCGTACGCACTTCTTTGCGTGCAAAGATGTAGCTGGTGGGTCCCAGCAGTCAGGGGGAAACAGTTTTTTCGTGGAATACAGTTGCCCGTCCGGTGGGTCCCAACTGTCAGGTGGAGGAATCATTATTTTCCGCGTAATAAGGAGGCACTTCCTTGCTGCGGCCGTGGACCCAGCTGTCAGCCTCTCCACGTACAGTCCACGTCCGATGGAAGTCATTCCTTGACCACGTTGACCAGGCCGCGCCGAGAGCACCACGGCGGTGGATGACGGCGAGGCCTAGGAATGGGACGACGCAGAGCCAGGGAAGACGCGTTAGTGGAAACCCGCGCGGAGAGGAGAGGAGTACGAGGGTTCACTGGTTCGGCTGTGGTGTGAGGCTGCCGTCGCCGTAGGGCCTGGCCAGCGGTGGGAATAGTAGGGGCGGTGAGGCCTCCGCGGCAGCACAACCGACCACGGGAGGCAGGAGCATGCGGCACGACCGGCGCTGCTTTGGGCGGCTGGAGCAAGAAGACCAGAGGTTGAATAAGCAGTACGGCCGTTGGATGGACATCGTACGGTCACTGGAGCTAGAATCGTTCATATTGAAGAAGCAGCACGGCCGTTGGATTAACATCCAACGGTCACTGCTGCTAGAATCGTTTGTGGACTAAGTTGACAAAGCCAAAGTACACGTCAACCTAGTAGACCCACAAGTTAGCCTCCAAATCTGTCCCAAACAGCATACAACCCGAAATTTCTAGCCAGATTCAAATTAATTTTAAATCTAAATATACCTTAATTTAAATTCAATGAAATTTTACCCGCACAAAAACAATGAAATTTAAAATATCAAAATCCAAAAGAAAACAGTATTTTGGAACTAATTGCCCGTTTGCTATATTTTTTTATTTTATAACCCATTTATTATTACTTATAGCCCATTTCTTATTACTTATAGCCCATTTTCTGGGGAAAATGCATCCCTCCTCGTCTTGAAAGATTTCCAGCCCAGCAGGGAGTAGAAAAGCAAGTAGGCCTATGTTGGTTATTCTGCAAAAAACAAAATAGCTGGCTAGCCATTTTTCAAAATGGAAAAAAACAAATTGGGCTGGTCATGTGCTAAACATATGAAATAAAAGCCTGGGCTAGATGGGCCACGGGTCCCGCACAACCCAGTTGATACCCTTCTCCGTCCCGAAAAAACAAAATTACTGCGCGCGTGATAACCCACAAGTGTAGGGGGTCACAACAGCTTTCGAGGGTAATGTATTCAACCCAAATTTATTGATTCGACACAACGGTGCCAAAGAATATTCTTGAGTATTAGCAGTTGAATTGTCAATTCAACCACACCTGGATAACTTAGTATCTGCAGCAAGGTATTTAGTAGCAAAGTAGTATGATAGTAATGGTAATAGTGGTAAAGATAAAGATAACAAAAGTAATATTTTTGGGTTTTGTAGTGATTGTAACAGTAGCAATGGAAAAGTAAATAAGCAAAGCACAAGATGTGAAAAGCTCGTAGGCACTGGATCAGTGATGGATAATTATGTCGGATGCGATTCCTCATGCAATAGCTATAACATAGGGTGACCCAGAACTAGCTCCAATTCATCAATGTAATGTAGGCATGTATTTCGAATATAGTCATACGTGTTTGTGGAAAAGAACTTGCATGACATCTTTTGTCCTACCCTCCCGTGATAGTGGGGTCCTTGAGGAAACTAAGGGATATTAAGACCTCCTTTTAATAGAGAACCGGACCAAAGCATTAACACATAGTGAATACATGAACTCCTCAAACTACGGTCATCACCGAGAAGTATCCCGATTATTGTCACTTCGGGGTTGTCGGATCATAACACATAATAGGTGACTATAGACTTGCAAGATAGGATCAAGAACACACATATATTCATGAAAACATAATAGGTTCAGATCTGAAATCATGGCACTCGGGCCCTAGTGACAAGCATTAAGCATAGCAAAGTCATAGCAACATCAATCTCAGAACATAGTGGATACTAGGGATCAAACCCTACCAAAACTAACTTGATTACATGATAAATCTCATCCAACCCATCACCGTCCAGCAAGCCTATGATGGAATTACTCAAGCACGATGGTGAGCATCATGAAATTGGTGATGGAGGATGGTTGATGATGACGACGGTGACGAATCACCCTCTCCGGAGCCCCGAACGGACTCCAGATCAGCCCTCCCGAGAGAGATTAGGGCTTGGCGGCGGCTCCGTATCGCAAAACGCGAAGAAACTTCCTCTTTGATTTTTTTCTCCGCGGGACGGAATATATGGAGTTGGAGTTGAGGTCGGCGGACCTGCAGGGGGCCCACGAGACAGGGGGCGCGCCTAGAGGGGGTGGGCACACCCCCACCCTCGTGGACAGGGTGTGGGCCCCCTGGTCTTGATTCTTTCGCAAGTATTTTTATATTTTCTGAAACTTGTCTCCGAGGATTTTCAGGTCATTCCAAGAACTTTTGTTTTCTACACATGAAACAACATCATGGTAATTCTGCTGAAAACAGCGTCAGTCCGGGTTAGTTTCATTCAAATCATGCAAGTTAGAGTCCAAAACAAGGGCAAAAGTGTTTGGAAAAGTAGATACGTTGGAGACGTATCAACTCCCCCAAGCTTAAACCTTTGCTTGTCCTCAAGCAATTCAGTTGGTATACTGAAAGTGATAAAGAAAAACTTTTACAAACTCTGTTTGCTCTTGTTGTTGTAAACATGCAAAGCCAGCATTCAGGTTTCAAGAAATATTATGAACTAACCATACTCACAATGACACCTCGGTCTCACAATTACTCATATCAAAAGCATAATCATCTAGCGAGCCATAACAATAAAACTCGGATGACAACACTTTCCCAAAACAATCATAACATGATATAACAAAATGGTATCTCGCTAGCCCTTTCTGAGACTGCAAAACATAAATGCAGAGCACCTTTAAAGATCAAGGACTGACTAAACATTGTAATTCATGGTAAAAGAGATCCAGTCAAGTCATACCCAATATAAACCAATAATAATGAATGTAAATGACAGTGTGCTCTCCAGCGGGTGCTTTTTAATAAGAAGGTGATGACTCAACATAAAAGTAAATAGATAGGCCCTTCACAGAGGGAAGCAGGGATTTGTAGAGGTGCCAGAGCTCGATTTTAAAATAGAGATTGAATAACATTTTGGGCGGCATACTTTCACTGTCAATGCAACAACTATGAGATGGATGTATCTTCCATATTACATGCATTATAGGAAGTTCCCAGGCAGAATGGTAAAAGTTTATACTCCCCCACCACCAACAAGCATCAATCCGTGGCTTGCTTGAAACAACGAGTGCCTCCAACTAACAACAACCCTGGGGGAGTTTTGTTTAATTATATTGATTTGCTTTGATCTTTTTGGATCATGGGACTAGGCATCCCAGTTACCGGCCCTTTCTCATGAATGAGGAGCGGAGTCCACTCCTCTTGAGAATAACCCACCTAGCATGGAAGATATAGGCAGCCCTAGTGGAAACATGAGCTGCTAGAGCATACAAAACAGAATTTCATTTGAAGGTATAGAGTTTGGCACATACAAATTTACTTGGAACGGCAGGTAGATACCGCATATAGGAAGGTATAGTGGACTCATTGGAATAACTTTGGGGTTTAAGGAGTTTGGATGAACTAGCAGTATTCCCGCTTAATACAGGTGAAGGCTAGCAAAATACTGGGAAGCGACCAACTGCGAGAGCGACAACAGTCATAAACATGCATTAAAACTAATTCACACCGAGTACAAACATGAGTAGGATATAATCCACCATGAACATAAATATCATGAAGGCTATGTTGATTTGTTTCAACTACATGCGTGAACATGTGCCAAGTCGAGTCACTCAATTCATTTAAAGGAGGATACCATCCCATCATACCACATCATAATCATTCTAATAGCATGTTGGCACGCAAGGTAAACCATTATAACTCATAGCTAATCAAGCATGGCACAAGCAACTATAATCTCTAAATGTTATTGCAAATATGTTTACTGCATAATAAGCTGAATCAGGAACGATGAACTCATCATATTTACAAAAACAAGAGAGGTCGAGTTCATAACAGCTTCTCTCATCACAATAAGTCCATCATATATCGTCATTATTGCCTTTCACTCGCACGACCGAACGATGCGTATAATAATAAGAGTGTAAGTGCATTGGACTAAGCTGGAATCTGCAAGCATTCAACTCAAGAGAGAAGACAAAGTAATATGGGCTCTAAGTTAAATAAACAATCATGCATAAGAGAGCCACTAAACATTTTCAATATGGTCTTCTCGACCCCCAAAGAAAAGAAAAGAAAAAAAACTATTTACATGGGAAAGCTCCCAACAAGTAAAAAGAATAACGAGAAATCTTTTTGGGTTTTCATTTTAATTTCTGCTACAAGTATGGAAATTAAACTAACTAATTTTTTTGGTTTTTTCTTTAGGTTTATTAAACACACAAGAAGAAAACTAGAAAAAGAAATTCAAACTAGCATGGATAATACAATGAAAGAGTATGAGCACCGACAACTAGTGTAGTGTGTGAACATGAATGTAAAGTCGGTGAGAAATACGTACTCCCCCAAGCTTAGGCTTTTGGCCTAAGTTGGTCTAATGCCAAGGATAGCCTGGCTGATATCCGTAGTTCTATCTGGGGTCGTACTGAGATGCAACAACAAATGCCTCCTGAGCTGCGGCATGCTGGCGAGCCGCCTCCGCTCTCCCTTCGTGTTCAGCTGCTTCCTCCCTGGTAACAACATGTCTTCCTTTTGCCTGATAATCAAAAAGGAGAGGAGCAGGAAGAGTAACATGGATGACGTTGCGTCTGTTATAGATTAGTCGATAATGAAGGTATTGTTCATTCCTCCTAAGAAAATGATGATTGACCATAGCGTCATAATCTAAATAAGTAGGAGGTATCATCATATCCCCCTCTCGTGGGGCTATACCAAGATAGTTAGCCACACGGGTTGCATAAATTCCTCCAAATAAATCTCCAGCTCTACTATTGTTCTGCAACCTACGTGCAACTATTGCCCCTAAGTTATAACCTTTATAACCTAACACAGCACTCTTGAGGACACAGAGATCAGGGACACACATATGACATGCTTCATCTTTACCGTTAATGCATCTACCAATGAAAAGAGCGAAATAATGTATAGCAGGAAAATGAATGCTCCCTATGGTGGCTTGTGCTATGTCCCTGGATTCTCCCACAGTAATACTAGCAAGGAAATCTCTAAATTCAGATTTGTGAGGATCATTAATATTACCCCATTGTGGGAGTTTGCAAGCAGTTGTAAAATCCTCTAAGTCCATGGTATAAGATGTAGCATAAATATCAAATAGAACACTGAGAGAATTACGCGTATAGTTATATTTAAACCTCCGCACAAAGGAATCAGTTAATTGATAGTACTGGGGACACTTATCTTGTAAGAAGTCCTCCAGCTCAGCATTACGTACATATGCGTCAAATTCCTCCTTGAAGCCTGCTTTGACCATAAAATCATCGGATGGCCACTCCCAAGCTCATACATCCGCATCCCTCGGTAATTCAACATCTTGCTCATGCATAGCAATCCTGGGCCCTTTATTTACCGAGGAACCACCTTGATACATTCTCCTAGACATAATTCTTTTTCTGAAAAATTTCTGAAATTTTAGTAACTTCAGAATAAAAGTGAATAAAACTTAACAAGAATGGTAGCAACTACTCCTACAAGTGCCTAGAGCCTATATCATGCATTAGAATTACTTGGAACCTCATAAATTTAACATGCAAGCTCAAGAACAGGGTCACCAAGGCAGCAAGGATTTGCAATGAATAAAGCACTATAACAAAAACTAATTGGACCGACGGAGGAGTCACATACCAAGCAACAATCTCCCAAAGTATTTTTGTGAGTGGAGCTTGAGCAAGGAGATCGAAAATCGCAGCAAAACGAGCTAGAACTCGTGCTTGAGCTGGATGGGGATTTTCTTGGGTAGAATATGCAGTGTGTGGATGCTGGCATAAGTGGAGGGGGGCTACCATGGGCCCACGAGACAGGGGGGCGCGCCCAGGGATGGTGGGCGCGCCCTCCACTCTCGTGGCCTGGTGCTTGCCCCTCCTGCAGTGATTTCAATGCCTAAAATCCTCAAATATTCCATAAAAAATCATACTAAATTTGCAGGGCATTTGAGCACTTTTATTTTCGGGATATTTTTTATTGCACGGATAATTCAGAAAACAAACGGATAATACTGTTTTTTGCTTTATTTAATTTAATAACAGAAAGTAAAAAATAAAGTACATAAGGTTGTGCCTTCTAGTTTCATCCATCTCATGATCATCAAAATGAATCCACTAACAAGGTTGATCAAGTCTTGTTAACGAACTCATTCTGAATAACACGGAACCAGAGAAATTTCGAAGTGACACTAAGTTACCTCAACGGGGATATGAAGATCCCCAACAATAAGAATATCATACTT
The DNA here is from genome assembly GCF_018294505.1 of Triticum aestivum. NCBI lineage: Eukaryota > Viridiplantae > Streptophyta > Magnoliopsida > Poales > Poaceae > Triticum > Triticum aestivum. The sequence continues at coordinate 654,242,674 of NC_057798.1, read as the reverse complement.
TTTCTTGACAGTAGGGAGAGGAAATTCAAAACCTCCAATAATAATTGATGGAATTTTCTCAATAGTATTTATGCTATGAACTTGGATTTGCTTCCTCGGAAAATGTACCTTATGCTCATTTCCATTAACATGAAAGGTGACATTGCCTTTGTTGCAATCAATAATAGCTCATGCAGTATTTAAAAAGGGTCTACCAAGAATAATAGACATACTATCGTCCTCGGTAATATCAAGAATAACGAAGTCTGTTAAGATAGTAACATTCGCAACAACAACGGGCACATCCTCACAAATGCCGACAGGTATAGCAGTTGATTTATCAGCCATTTGCAAAGATATCTCAGTAGGTGTCAACTTACTTAATTCAAGTCTACAGTACAAGGAAAGAGGCATAACACTAACACCGGCTCCTAAATCACATAAAGTAGTTTTAACATAATTTCTTTTAATATAGCAAGGTATAGTGGGTACTCCAGGATCACCAAGTTTCTTAGGTATTCCACCCTTAAAGGTATAGTTGGCAAGCATGGTGGAAATTTTGGCTTCAGGTATTTTCCTCTTATTGGTGATGATATCTTTCATATATTTGGCATAAGGGTTTAATTTAAGCATATTAGTTAAGCGCATGTGTAAGAAAATAGGTCTAATCATTCAGCAAAACGCTGAAAGTCTTCATCATCCTTTGTCTTGGATGGTTTAGGAGGAAAGGGCATGGGTTTTTGAACCCATGGTTCTCTTTCTCTACCATGCTTCCTAGCAAAAAAATCTCTCTTATCATAACGTTGGTTTCTTGATTGTGGGTTATCAAGACCAACCGCAAGTTCAATTTCTATATCATTGTTATTACTAGGTTGAGCATCTACATGAGCATCATTATTAGCATTATTATCAGGTTCATGTTCATCTCTGGATTGTGTTTCAGTATCAGAGATAGAAGTATTATTAGGATTCTCAGGTGTTTCTACATTAGGTTCACTAGAAGTTTGCAAAGTCCTATCATTCTTCTTTTTCTTTTTCTTAGAAGAACTAGGAGCATCTAGATTATTATTCTGAGAATCTTGTTCAATTCGTTTAGGGTGGCCTTCAGGATACAAAGGTTCCTGAGTCATTCTACCAGTTCTAGTAGCCACTCTAACAACAAAGTCATTCTTATTATTTAATTCATCAAGCAAATCATTTTGAGCTTTAAGTACTTGCTCAGCTTGAGTAGCAACCATAGACGCATATTTGCTAATGAGTTTAAGTTCACCTTTAACTCTAGCCATATTATCACTCACGCGTCCTATCACGAAAGCATTATTCTTTAACTCTCTACTGACATAAGCATTAAAACTGTCTTGCCTAGCCATAAAGTCATCAAATTCATCTAAGCATGGGCTATGGAATTTAGTAGAGGGGATTTCAACTTTATCATATCTATAGAGAGAATTTACCTTTACTACATGTGTTGGGTTATCAAGACAATGTGGTTCTTCAACAGGCGGTATATCAAGACCATGTATTTCTTCAATAGGAGGTAAATTCTTAACGTCTTTAGCTTTAATACCTTTCTCTTTCTTTGATTTCTTTGCCTCTTGCATATCTTCAGGACTGAGAAATAAAACACCTCTCTTCTTAGGAGTAGGTTTTGGAATTGGCTCAGGAGTTGGCTCAATTGGTTCAGGAACTGGCTCAGGAATTGGCTCAGGGAGAGTCCAATTATTTTCATTAGTCAACATATTATTCAATAATAACTCAGCTTCGTCGACTGTTCTTTCCCTGAAAACACAACCAGCACAACTATCCAAGTAGTCCTTGGAAGCATCGGTTAGTCCATTATAAAAGATATCAAGTATTTCATTTTTCTTAAGTGGATGGTCAGGAAAAGTATTAAGTAATCGGAGAAGCCTCCCCCAAGCTTGTGGGAGACTCTCTTCTTTGATTTGCACAAAATTATATATTTCCCGCAAGGCAGCTTGTTTCCTATGAGCAGGGAAATATTTGGCAGAGAAGTAATAAATCATATCCTGGGGACTACGCACACAACTAGGAGCAAGAGAATTATACCAAGTCTTAGCATCACCCTTTAATGAGAACAGGAATATCTTAAGGATATAAAAGTAGCGAGATTTATCATCGTGAGTAAATAGGGTAGCTATATCATTCAACTTGGTAAGATGTGCCACAACAGTTTCAGATTCAAGGCCATAAAAAGGATCAGATTCTACCAAAGTAATAATTTTAGGATCAACAGAGAATTCGTAATCCTTATCAGTAACAAAAATAGGTGAAGTGGCAAAAGCAGGGTCATGTTTCATTCTAGCATTTAGAGTCTTTTGTTTCAGCTCATCTAACAATTTCTTAAGATCTGATCTATCATTGCAAGCAAGAAAATCTCTAGCAGTTTCTTCATCCATAACATAACCCCCAGGAACAACAAGCAATTCATAATCGTTCGGAAATCTTTCATCATCACTATCATCAATAATAACATCTTCAATAATTTCATTCTCTCTAGCCCTAGCAAGTTGTTCATCAAGAAATTCACCTAATGGCAAAGTAGTATCACGCACAGAAGTAGTTTCATCATAAGTATCATGCAAAGCAGAAGTGGCATCATCGATAACATGCGACATATCAGAATTCATAGCAGCAGCATGTTTAGGTGTCGCAAGCTTATTCATAACAGAAGGAGAATCTAGTGCAGAGCTAGATGATAGTTCCTTACCTCCCCTCGTAGTTGAGGGATAGATCTTGGTTTTAGCGTCTTTCAAGTTCTTCATAGTGATCAACAGATATAAATCCCAAGTGACTCAGAGAATAGAGCTATGCTCCCCGGCAACGGCGCCAGAAATTAGTCTTGATAACCCGCAAGTGTAGGGGATCGCAACAACGTTCGAGGGTAAAGTATTCAACCCAAATTTATTGATTCGACACAAGGGGAGCCAAAGAATATTCTTGAGTATTAGCAGTTGAGTTGTCAATTCAACCACACCTGGATAACTTAGTATCTGCAACAAGGTATTTAGTAGCAAAGTAGTATGATAGTAATGGTAACAGTGGTAAAGATATAGATAGCAAAAGTAATCTTTTTGGGTTTTGTAGTGATTGTAACAGTAGCAACGGAAAAGTAAATAAGCGAAGCACAAGATGTGAGAAGCTCGTAGGCAATGGATCAGTGATGGATAATTATGTCGGATGCGAATCCTCATGTAATAGCTATAACATAGGGTGACACAGAACTAGCTCCAATTCATCAATGTAATGTAGGCATGTATTTCGAATAAAGTCATACGTGCTTATGGAAAAGAACTTGCATGCCATCTTTTGTCCTACCCTCCCGTGGCAACGGGGTCCTTGCGGAAACTAAGGGATATTAAGGCCTCCTTTTAATAGAGAACCAGACCAAAGCATTAACACTTAATGAATACATGAACTCCTCAAACTACGGTCATCACCGAGAAGTATCCTGATTATTGTCACTTCGGGGTTGTCGGATCATAACACATAATAGGTGACTATAGACTTGCAAAATAGGATCAAGAACACACATAGATTCATGAAAATATAATAGGTTCAGATCTTAAATCATGGCACTCGGGCCCTAGTGACAAGCATTAAGCATAGCAAAGTCATAGCAACATCAATCTCAGAACATAGTGGATACTAGGGATCAAACCCTAACAAAACTAACTTGATTACATGATAAATCTCATCCAACCCATCATCGTCCAACAAGCCTACGATGGAATTACTCACGCACGGCGGTGAGCATCATGAAATTGGTGATGGAGGATGGTTGATGATGACGACGGCGATGAATCCCCCTCTCCGGAGCCCCGAACGGACTCCAGATCAGCCCTCCCGAGAGAGATTAGGGCTTGGCAGCGGCTCCGTATCGTAAAACGTGATGAAACTTCCTCTCTGATTTTTTTCTCCGTGAGACGGAATATATGGAGTTGGAGTTGAGGTCGGCGGAGCTGCAGGGGGCCCACAAGATAGGGGGGCGCGCATAGAGGGGGTGGGCACGCCCCCCACCCTCATGGAGAGGGTGTAGGCCCCTGGTCTTGATTCTTTTGCCAGTATTTTTTATATTTTCTGAAACTTGTCTCCGAGGATTTTCAGGTCATTCCGAGAACTTTTGTTTTCTACACATGAAACAACATCATGGTAATTCTGCTGAAAACAGCGTCAGTCCGGGTTCGTTTCATTCAAATCATGAAAGTTAGAGTCCAAAACAAGGGCAAAAGTGTTTGGAAAAGTAGATACGTTGGAGACGTATCAGCGCGTTGCTGGGTCCCTACTGTCGTCCTCACCATGTACAATCATCTCCTTATTCCTCTCGGTTGCTGATCATGTTGACAACACCGGAGGGCGACACCGCGGTGAGCGAACCAAGGCGAAGGACGATGGTGAGGCCTTTTACGGGAACGAACAGGAGCCGGGGAAGATCACATCCAGCCGTGGGAGGCGGGAGCAGGCGGTCCCGCCAGCGCTGGTTTGGCTTTGGCGGCTCGAGGAAGCAGAGACCGAAGAAACACGACAGACATTGAATGTCAATCCAACGGTCAAGGTTGGCACAATCGTTTGTTGCCTAAGTGGACACCAAGTAGCATACTTTTTTATATATAGGAAGAAAACTAGGAGGAAAATGCGTTTGTCTGTTGTCCTCCTCACAGGGAACGTTCGCCACATAAGTGACTAGCACCCTTGGTTTTCAACCGAGAGGTCTTGGGTTTGAGTCCCAGGAACTCTCAATTTTGTCCTCCTTCCTTCCTCGCAAAAAAGGGAAAGAAAATCAAAGACTTGGGAAGGCGTACAGAACAAGCTAGTGTACCAGTAAAGAGACGTTGCCGAGTTTTAGAAAAAAGAGAGATGTGCTCCTGTAGCTGGTTCGAATCCAAACCTAGACTATGACTATATATGGTGCTATGCTACTCTGCAAGTAATGAAACTGACATATCCAATGTTCGCTTCTCCTCTTCTCTACTTACTCTACCTAGCATCAGAAGCTCTAGCCGCAGCAACCATGTCCGCTGGCTGCTCATCCACCTGCTCTTCAGCAGGCAACAACCAGATATGCGCCAAGTCGCCACCCGTACCATCGCCTGTGGGTCTCATCACACCCCCGCCGGCACGCGCACCATAGCCGATTGCTCATCGCAACCCGCTGCCATTGGTGTGGTGCCACTGCTGCAAATCACGCAGAGTCATCCGTCGCATCTCAACCACAATACTCAACCCTGGCCGAGTCTTCTACAAATGCCCGAATCATGGGGTAATAATATGTTAAGTGTTGTTCTGCTGCTTTCAGTTGCTGATTTTTTAATAGTTTGGTTGATGATCTTCCAATTTGATTCGTGCAGAAAAGGGAAGATTCATGTGATTTGTATTTTTGGGAAGTTGCTGATGTGGGGGAATGCAACTACGCTGATTATTTGGTTAGCCGAGGAATCCCAATACCGGCAGGTTGGGGTGTTGGACAAGTAACTGAAGGAACGACAGAAGAGGAAAATGCAGAGCAGAAGGTTAAAGATGCAGTTCCTCTGATCATGGCCAAGCAACAGCTACTGAACGGCCTTGACAGCAATGAGGAGATGAAAGAGCTTGTGAAGATAATGGGCAAAATTGATGTGCTCTGTAGGATGATTGTCTCTTTATTTGCAGTGTATGTAGCACTCATGATGTATTCAGTGGCTACGACATGAGCACTTTGCTGAAACTAGTAATGAATGAAACCTGTGTAGCAGGCTGGGCGTAGTGTTGTGAACATCTAATGATTTCTATTAACGGAAATCAGGGGGTATCCCCTTTTGCTCATAAATAAATAAATAGCAGAGGCCCTGTCGGGTCAGCTTTGTTCTCATTCGAAGACGTCGAGCAAATTGCAGTCCAACAGCAAACTATGTCATCAAATTCAAGTTTCACAGCCAAATATGAGTACAACTAAACAACAATGTCATCATGTTTTAGTTGTCATACAATCACCAAACACAAATCAGCATACATAACAAGTGATGTTCTCACAGCAAAATACTAAACAACATGTTCATCAGGTTTCAGTTGTCATAGCAAACACAATTTCACATAGTAGATAAAAAACTTCTTCTGACAGGAAAATACGACAAAAGCAATGTAATCATCATCCGCAGCAGCAACGTCAACATCTTCGCCATGTGTATCAGTCTGAATCATAATTCCCCACGATGTCATCTTCTTCTTCGTCCTCAACGTCCTCGAACGTTGGCTTCTTCTTGATCAACTCTTGTATGTCCACAGCACGACAGGCAATCTTTTCGCCGGCGTCATTGACGTGATGGTTCTCAAAGATATTAGGAACCTCTGTGTTATCTTGTACATCAGGAGCAGTGTAAGCATCATCTTGTTGTGCAACTTCATTAAACGAATTCCTCTGCTCAAACCTTTGCAATACTCTCCAGTCATTGCTACGTGCAAATGTGTTTTCCAAGAAAAATATCTGGGTTGCTTGATTTGCCAAAATAAAAGGCTCGTTGGTCTGGTACACCGCCTTGACATTGATGGATTTGAAATAATCATCAGCTCTGGGTTTTGCGATCCTGGAAAACAGGTTATACCAACGACATCACAATAGAACCACACACCAATGATCCTCGAAACTGGAGATATACTGCAACTCAACAATGTCTGTTATGTTAGCATACATTTCAGTTGTCTCTTTGTCATACGTATCCGTGCTCATGATGGCACTGTTTTGTGTCTTCCTGCATTCGTCTCGTGCAAGGGTCCAGGATTCATAATGTCTTACCCGAGTATCAGGACCCCTTGCTAGTGAGTAAAGGACATCATCAACTGCCTGCCCATCCTCCCGCATCTTCTTAACCTATGGTTAGAAAAATAGACAAGCTGATCATCTTATGTACTCAATATATTAAAAAAACTGACGGTGCACTTCAAAAGCTTCCATGGTTGTTGAACCATTTTGCAAATCCTGCCATAACCAGTTTGTCAATGTTTCTTGGATTTTGCGGCAGTAACTCCTCTTTGTAGATGCTGCACAACATAGTGATCGTGTCAAACATCTAAATATATAAGAATGTGCTGCAAGTTTAGTAGATTACGATGTATAAGCTGCAGTATTGCACTTACTTGGTATAAGGTAGTATCTCAGGACAGTTATTCAACACATACCAAACCATTTTGTCCAAATCTTTAGGTTTGTCCTCTTGTCGACTCTTCCCTATAACTCGAATAGAATAATCGAAAACATTGAGCCCGGGATTGTCTTCACCCACCTCTTTGCTAAGCTGATCAGCTGTTTCAATGTATTTTGAGCAGAATGTCAACGCTTCTGTAGCAATGTAGGCCTCTGCAATGGAACCCTCGGGTCTAGCTCTGTTCCTAACATAGCCCTTGAAAGTGCCTAGCCGCCTTTCAATAGGGTACATCCAGCCATACTGTACTGGACCTCTAAGTAGTGCCTCATCAGGTAGATGAACAGCCAAATGCACCATCACATCAAAGAAGGCTGGAGGATATATCTTCTCAAGGTCGCATAGGATAGTTGGTATCTTGTCTCTAAGACGCTCCAAAGCATCTATCCTGATATTTCTACTGCAGAGTTCCCTGAAGAATTGTCCCAACTCTGCAACTGCTCTGTATAAGTCAGGGCGGCCCAATCCTCTAAGGATAACAGGTAAAACCCTTTGAAGTAGGACGTGGCAGTCATGAGTTTTCAACCCTTGTACCTTGTTTCCATCTGCACTGACTCTCCTTTCAGGGTTGGAAGCAAATCCATGTGGGAATCTCACACGTGACAGGACCTCGCAGAATTCTTTTCTTTTTACCTTGTCCAAGACGTACACAGCTGGTGCCATATCCCGTGGTTTACCTTCATCTTGCACCTGCAAATCCTTTCTGATACCCAGGTGTGTCAAATCAATGCTAGATTTTAAGGTATCTTTCGTCTTGCCTTCAATATTAAGAAGTGTGCCGATAATGCTGTCACATATATTTTTCTCGATGTGCATCACATCAAGATTATGCCGCAGATCCAAATCTTTCCAATACTCCAAGTCCCACAAAGTGGACCTGCGGGTAAACAATAATCTCTCTTCTGCCCTGCCACGCTTCCTTTTCCCGCTACCATTACCAGGATGGTTTCCTGGTGTAATATGCCTGACCTTCTCTAATTCCACTTGCAACTCATCGGCGGTGAGCCTCTTTGGCGCATCACGGTTTTCATGCTTTGCATTGAACACATGTCTTCGGTATTTTCTAGGATGCGGCTTGTCCTTGGCAAGGAAATGGCGGTGTCCAATGTAACAGATCTTGCTAAGTATTGCGTATGACAGCGGATTCCTGTCACAGCGAACACATGCATTGTAACCATGTGTCGTTCGCCCTGACATAGTGCCCAAAGCCGGATAATCATGGATGCACCAAATTATAACAGCACGCAGAAAGAAATCAGCTGGTGGGCTGCTATATAGGTCTCGAGTGAGAACACCCTTCCATAGCTGTTGAAGTTCCTCCACAAGAGGCTCCATGAACAAATCAAAATCCTTTCCAGGACTTTTTGGACCTGGGATGAGCAAGGCCATCATGTAGTTTGATTCTTTGGTGCAGACATTTGGAGGCATGTTGTAAGGGATAACAAGCACTGGCCACATGCTATATGTGGCGCTCTGGTGGCCAAATGGGTTAAATCCATCTGAAGCTAAGCCAAGTCTAATGTTTCTCGGGTCAGCAGCAAACTTTTTGTGTTTATCATTGAAGCTTTTCCACTCACTACCATGAGATGGATGGCTCATTACATTCTGATCTCTGTACTCCTGGTTCCTAGAATGCCACAGTACATCCTCTCTTGTTTCAGCATCATGAAACAACCTCTGCAATCTTGGTGTAATTGGAAAATGTCTCAGAACATTATGAGGAATCCTCTTCACAGCATCGCCATCTTTCCATCTTGATGATTTGCATTTCGGGCATTCACTTAAGTTGGCATAATCCTTCCGGAACAGAACACAATTATTCTTACAAACATGGATCATATCATATCCAATTCCAACTGCACGAAGGAAATTCTTCATTTTACTGTAGGTGTGTGGCAGCTCAGACGCATCTGGGAAAGATTTGCGGAAAGCAGCCAACATCGCATCGAATGATTTGTTGGTCATCCGCTCAGATGTCTTCACCTGAAGAAAGGTGACCATAGCTGAGAATACTGACAGCTTATTTCCTGGGGTGACAGCAACGTTGCATTGTTCCAACATGCGGGCCCACCATTTTTCTTCTGCAGGTGAAAGTTCACGGAATGCACGAGCATTTCGTAGCATTGTTTCAATGTTGGTCAAACTCACTGGCTCCGCCACCACCACCTCCTCCTCCTCTTCCACCTGAGCATCAGGCAGATCAAGATGGTGATCTGCTGCTTCCACGTAGTCAATAACATTGACGTTCACAGCTTCACCATGATGAACCCACCTAGTATATGTGACCGACATCCCATACAAGTGTAGATGATTTTGCACAGTTGACTGGGGTCTTGTAACTGAATTCATACAACTGCTACACGGGCAGAGCACATCTGATTTCGGACCACCGTACTCAGCTCTGATAAAGTTCATGAAGTTTTCAACCCCCTCGACATATGCAGCGGAGAATCTTCGAGCAGAAGTTATCCAAGTCCTATCCATATGTTATACATACAAATTAGTTCTTCTACTAGATATTACAGGAAAAACATATATGCTTTTTTATGAAGTCCAGAAAAAACATAACTAGGTCGATGTCTAAAGCTATGGCAAGATATTTGGACGAGCAGATCTAAGTAACGAAATATATGTAAAGCTAATTCAGCAAACAGATTTGTGTGCTAAATTATGGCAGGCTGTTTCAGTAGTCAATGAGGCCGAGCACATAGCCATCAAACTATCGAAGGCCATCGACAAAGATCGAGTATAAAACGGTGTAGAGCTATTTCACCTAACAGATTGGCTACTAGACCATGGCAATATATGTCACAATAAATATATGGCAGGATATTTTAGCAACTAATCGGCCTTGGCATGCCATCTCAGCTAAGCAGATTGAGTGTAGAATAGGGAAAGGAAGCTTCTTAAGCAGATCATATCGACAGTAAACTACTTCGGCAAACAGTGAGATTAACAGTGTCTATCAGCTAACATTCAGCGCTACACCGACATGAACGGGGCCTCAGTCTAGAATGTGTGTACCGTGGGAGGAGCTGACTGCCGTGCGTCTCCACACGAACGTCGCCAGCGGTGGCGGCGCTGACCGCCGTGCGCCTCCACAAGAACATAGCCAGAGGTGCCGACGCGGCTAGAGAACGGCAGTCTACGAGAGTGTACTGTGGGAGCGAGAGGATCATCGTGCGTCCCCTCGCCGAACCGCGGCACTGATGTATCCATCGCGTGGCGGGGAGGGCGGCTTTGGCGGAGCGAATGGAGTGGAGGGGGACGGGGGGGGAGGGGGTTTGGGGAATATTATTGGCTAGTTGGCCGAAGGGCGGTTGAATCGAATTTGGGGGGAATTTTTTGTGTGTGGGGGGGGGAGGGGGAGGATTTTCGCGCGGTGGGCGGGGGGAGTTTGGCGCATGGTCGGTTTCTCCAAGTGCAGTCCCACGTGTTAGTGAAGAGGCAAGCGGAAGCGGATTCCGTTTGCGTGAGCCGTGTGCAGGACCGAACGTGTGTGGGGTGCAATGCGACCGCGACGGGAGTGCTGTGAGTCTACCGCCTTTTTCCCTCTTAAACTAGGTGCTTCGCCCCCTCAAAAAAATTTTTGTTGCTTCACGCGATCCATCAATACTACTACTAGTAATCCGGTAATCCCGACTAAAACGGCGCGGCCGGGTCTTTTCCCGCGCGATATGCTGGGAGGTTGGCTTAGTTGGGTTTTTTAGGACAAGTAATGCTACACCTACGTAATCCCAGTTACGTAATTAACGTAATGTGAAACGTGTGAGCTGTTGATTGTAGATTGGGGGGAGGGAGGGGCCCACCACCATGAAAATCAGGGGAGGAGAGAGAGATGCAATTTACGTTAACCCTTTCGTAGGTTCCCGTAGATGTAGAAAGATGTGAAATGCGTGAATGTGTAGTGGACATACTATTGGAGTGCCTAAGATAATTTGTGTATGTATAGACCCTATGTGTTTATTTTACTTCGCATGTTAGATTTGTCTCGGTTCAATAAAAAGCAGAGTTGGTGATGATGGTGTGCCTGTCATCCTGCAATATAGGCCGTCCGATCTATATCTAACGGATAGGAAGGAAACTATGACAATTTACCCGCACTCCTCTCCACATTTGAAGATAAGGCTTTCCCTCGTTCATCCTTTTCTCCCACAAGATCTTGATCTTCCGTGCAACGCACGGGCATCTTGCTAGTACTCCTACAATATGTATATTATTGTGAAAGTTCATATACACCGGCCGAGATTAATGCAAACACGGCAGATTTTCATTACATTTCGAACTTTTATATGACAGAAAAATAAAAGAAACCCGACCCTAAACCTATTCTACGGCGGCGACCGACGTCCTCCATCTGCGATCTCTATGTACGGGGGCGGGGTTCAAGACCCGTGAAGTGAAGGTGCGGTCTCCGGCGAGGAAAGTAGAACACGGGAGACGGACCGGCCAGTTGGCACACCATGCCCTGCCGCCTCCCATGCCCTACTCATCCTCGGAGGAGTCCCCGACCTCGGCGGTGCCGGACGTTGGACGGCGGCAAGTAGGACGCGTGGCTGACGGTGCTCCCGTCGTCGGCCGCCAGCGTGGCCACCGCTTGTGCGGTCGCGTCCGCGTCCGGCTACGCCGCTATTGCGTCGCGAGAGGCGACTTGAGCGAGGGCGGCGACCTCGAGCTTCATCCCCGAAGACAAGCTCTCCCGCAGAGCGTTCGCACTTGCGGTCATGGCGGATGTGGTGCCAGGTAGGAGGACGATGCGCTATGGTGTGGAGGTTAGCTGGGCGTTGCCGCTTTAAGTAGCGCATTCCGGTGAGGCCAAGCGTCCGGGTGCGTCATTAAGTCGCCGGAGTTGGTTCCTCGGGCACCGAGCCTCTTAACGACGACATACGAATGGACGGCATGAATGCGGGCAGCTGGCGCCGGCTGGGAACGCACCGCGCGACGGCGCGAGGGACGAGGGTTTTGGTGTGCCAGGGTAGTCAGCTGCGGTCGTGGCAACGTTGGAGATGCCCTTTGCTCACATGCGATCCCCGCATGTCATTGAAAAAGCAAGACGACCCGGCATGGTCTCAGGTCCAGAGGATGCAGTTGGCCGCGCTACACCACTCCGCGGACGCGTCGCGGCGCCCCGTGCATCCTCGACGAGCCGGGTGTTGGGGTGTGTTTGGATTGTGGCCAAAGTGCACCTTACCAAAATTTTGGTCATGACCCAAAGATTGGTCTTTGTTTGGATGGTTGCCATTTATTTTGGCATGCCAATGAAATCTAGCCAACTCTAGTTCATTTTTCTTGCCAATGTCGGCCAAATCATGGGCAACCAATACCTCAACCAAAATTTTGGTCATGACCCAAAGATTGGTCTTTGTTTGGATGGTTGCCATTTTTTTGGCATGCCAATGAACTCTAGCCAACTCTAGTTCATTTTTCTTGCCAATGTCGGCCAAATCATGGGCAACCAATACCTCAACCAAAATTTTGGCTACCCAATGCTTTGATGGGGCAACCTTGGGCACAAACCAAACATACTGTTGGTCGTGCCACAGCACTAACGCCACCCTCGGCACACTGAAACCGACCGTGTCTAGCGACGATATGAGCGTGTCGCTCACCGCGGTCGCCGTGTCCAGAGGCGGTGCTGGAGCTGCGCCCCGTTGTTGGCCCCAACGACCCACATGAACGGTTGTCGGTGGCGAGGAGGTCGTGGGCCAGCTCCTCCATTGGACTAGTCTGCGCTACGTCGTCCCGACGGGTGTGCCCCACATGTCGGTTTCCCTGTTTTCCCGGCCATATTCGAGCGTCAGTGCTCCGCGTTGCGCATTAGGCCTTTCACTATGTAGGCCAAGCGAGACAACTTATTGTTTATTTGAGCCGTTCAAGTATAATCATGTGGCGTTTGCTTATTTCTCATTCCTCTCCAACCCTCTTCTCCATCGATCATGTCGCCCTCCAGTCGAGTCCATCCTCCCGCATGCCTCATTTGAACATTCCGCCGAGTATCATTCGCATGTACCCACCCTAGTCCTCTTTCAATAGATCTCCGGACCCCGAGATGAAATCGAGAGGGAACGAGTGGGGGCACGTGATACCTAAGGCGGATTCAAAATTTTGAACCGGTGATCATAGCATCCGCAAATCATATATAAAGGGTATTCAATGTTCGTTTCGTTTTTGAACGTACAATATACTCCCTCCTATCCTTTCTAGTTTACATATAGGTTTTATGTGTAGTCAAAGTATCTCTACTTTGATCAAGAAGGTATCAACATTCAACAACGCCCAATCAATATTGTTAGATTCGTACGTACTCCTAGATTTGTACTCGAGATGGTTTCCAATTTGACTATTGACAAGATTAATAGTACATGAGATGTATAATGTGAAAATTATATCATTGGAAACTCCTTTCACATACGAATTTGACCGTATGCTTTGTGTAAGTTGCATGTCATATATTATTACTCTAACATTTGGTCAAAGTTAGCCTCGAAAAACGCATTAGGCCCTGTATAGTAAATGGAAGGAGGGAGTAGTAGTGGAAGTGGATCCTCTGACGTAGGTATCCCTGCCTTACCCTCCCTTTCGGTCACTTACTGGCGGACCCCATGCTTGCTAGGCCCCGCATGTCAGTTACTCAATGGGTTCGGCCACGTCAGGGGATCCTCATCCGTAGTATACTCCCTCTGTTTTTATTTACTCCGCATAAAACGGAGGGAGTGGTAGTATAATAAATGACGCGGGCGGGGGAGGGGGAGGGACGTCGGTTTGCTCTCAACTGCGGTCCCACAAGCGAGCGAAAACGCAAGACGAAGCGCGTTCCATTCGGTGAGCGACGTGGAGGGTCCAGCGTGCCGGGCTGCAACGCGAACGCGACAAGAGCGATGTACAGTCAAAACCGATTGACCGGTCGTCACCGGAACCACTATTCACACCAGAACCTTCGCTGCTCGGCCTACGCCAGCCACTGCCCTAAAACCACACCAAATCTCCAGCCCATTCCCCCACCTTTCGATCCCCTAGCCCGCATCAAGCGTCCCCTAGTTCGCCGGAAAGCCATGGTGCGCCGCAAGATCACTTACTACAAGATGCTGACGCCGGAGCGCCGCGCAGAAATCGCGGCGGCGGTCGGTGCCACAGACCTCCGTTCCCAAGCTCGCTTTGCGGCGGGCCAATCCCCGAGTTCTCTGGAGCCAAGCTACGAGGAGGAGGAAGCCGATCCAATGTTCATGGCGGAGGTCGCGGCGCAGAAGGCCCCCGATGGGTATGAGACGATGGACGTCGACTTCGTGCCGGCGTCCGAGTCCCCCATGGTGCAGGCGGACCAGCGGTTCAACATGGCGATACTAAAGGAGGACCGGGAGGCAGAGGCTCAACTCGACGCGGAGCGCGCGCATGCCGCTGCCATCGAGGCTCTCCTGCAGGCGGAACCGGATGTCGTGGATGTGAACCGGGCGGCGGAGGCTCAACTTGAGGCGGAGCGCGCGGATGCCGCTGCCATCGAGGCCCTCCTGCAGGCGGAACCGGACGTCCTGGACTTGAACCGGGCGGCAGAGGCTCGACTCGACGCAGAGCGCGCGGATGCCGCTCTCATCGACGCCCTCCTGCAGGCGGAACCGGACGTCCTGGACTTGAACCGGGCGGCGGAGGCTCGACTCGACGCGGAGCGCGCGGATGCCGCTGCCATCGAGGCCCTCCTGCAGGCGGAACCGGACGTCCTCGACTTGAACCGGGCTGTGCTCTCGTCCGTGCAGAGCGCCCGCACGCTCCGCTTGAACGAGTAGCTGGAGGCCGAGGACAACCACGGTGCGGAGACACACGTCGGCAGCTACGGCTGGTTCGCGCCGGCAGCCAAAGACGACGAGGCCGTCTCTTTCCGCGAGCAGTGATAGTTTTTCTTTATGTTGTTGTTTTTATGGATCTTTTGCTGTGTAAAAACTTATATTTGTTATGCAAGTCGCCTGACTTGGGTCAGTCTACCATTTCAGGCGGTTGGATGAATATCCTACGTCTCCTAACCCTTCTTTCCTTCTTCCTCACCTCTTCTTCTTCCCCAACAGACCACCGCACGGGCCGTACGGATACTCCCCAACATGCGGTTGGATAAACATACTCTATGAACGAAAATTATGTGTCAGCGATAGGATGGCTGAGTTTGGTTTGTTCACATGCGACAGCACGTGTCAGTGAGGGTGCGTTCCCTTGGTTGGGTTTGCGGCGTGCAGGAGCGACTGTGTGAGGGTGCGGTGCGACCGCGGCGTGCAGGAGCGACCGTGTGAGGGTGCGGTGCGACCGCGACAGCCGTGCGCAAGTGTACCTCCTTCTCATTTTGAAAACTTTAGGCAAGCTTGGCAAAAATGTGTGGCGAAGTTTGGCAATGCAAGGCCTAGACCCAAACAGGATAAGTACGTACGTACTAGGAGTACTAGTGTTAAAAAAGAAAGGCGGGGTTTTCCTTCGCGGGATTTAATCGATACAAATCCTCGTTTCACGTGTCAATTAATGCGTATTTTTTTCTCCAAAGACCAAAGAGCTAACCATCTCACTCCTCATCGCTTGATTAATGCAGCGCCATGCAAACCAACCTTCTCACTTCCGCATGCATGCAGGGGATATTAATGTCCTTGGTTGCTAACCCCATCAATTTTGCCTCGATTAGTGTTAGTGGCCCTTTGCAAATTGTAATTTTGATATACTGGCCTTGTGTACAAAAAAATGGAGGTAGTAACTATATTTGACTTCCTTCCCCATTGCGGTGACGTCGACGATATCTTTTTTTTGTGGTTTGGCGAAGTGCGTTCGACGGAGAACACCATTGAGGGAGACCACGGTAAGTCGTTCGCAAGTGCCGCCTGCAAGCCGAGACAACCGCCTTATTTGCATCCAGGAAGTCCGTTGAACCAAAGGACTAGTACTACTAGGAGTACTAGTGCGGTGAGATGGTTTCTCGAAGAAGACGATGGAGAAGCGGAGTCAGCGAAGAGTGAAATGATGGTTGCTTCGTCCGTGCTTTTGTGATTTGACGCCTCACTGCTTTGTGATTTGTGATAGAAGGGACAGGGGAGTAGACTCTGTGCTCTATACTGTACTACATGCGTCCAAGCATGGGAGAAAGAGGAGAGACGTTGCATTTTTCTATTCCTTCAATCAATCAATCAGGGAGCTTCGGTTCCATCTTTTTGGCTTTGGCAACACCGTCCACAATGGTTCCCACGATGCCAAAAGCTATTTTCACATTTGGCTACACATTGTGGATGCCCTTAACCGTACCACTTGGTTTTGCTCCTGTGTGCTATCTATACAAATCTCAATTATATTGATCTAAAAAATTATAGAATCAAGATTAGTAAAAAGGAGGTGATTTTGCCGCGCGGATGGCGGGGGAGGTTTCTTATTTTCGGAGGACGTTGTCCTGGCGGTTTGCTAACATGCGGTCCCACGTGTCAGTGCTTTACCAAGCCGATCCGCGTCCCACATGAGGCAGAACAACGGCAGAAGCAACACGTGGTTAAGTTGAAGAAGATGAGGGAGAAGCGGATTCAGCAACGAGTGAAATGATGGTTGCTTCGTCCCTCCAACTTCTTTTTTTAGCATTATTACTTCGTCCCTCCAACTTAACTGCGGGAAAGGTGCAGCTTTGTGATTTGACGCCTCATTGCTCATTACTACGCCGGCGCCATGACTGGGGTGCTTCACCCCGGCTGCTCTGCACTGTATTCCGGTATGGCACGTGGACCCGGTAGCTTGATGTCCCACATGTCGGCGAAAGGGACTAGAAGATTTATGAAAGCGAGCGCTCCACTCTAACGACGGAGGATTAGATGACACGACGGTCTAGTGAACTGTCACTTGTACTGTATAGTACTATAGTTTTGCTGTTTCGCACGATCCATCGATACAAACCCGATTAAACAGGAAAGGGCGGGATTTTTCCCGCGCGGTAGATGATACTGGCCATACATTTCAAAGGCAATTTTAATGTATGCAAACTGAATAATTATAAGTAACAATATGATATGTAGTAAAACTAAAAACACATATGATATATTGTGTTAGAGTGTAGTAGTAGTGCCGTAACATGCGAGAACGTGTAGAGATGTAGTTTTGGAGGGCCTACAAAGAGAAAAGTGTAATACGGTCACCGAACTTCAGAATAAGCTGATTACGGTCACTATATACGTTTTGCGGTGATTATACGGTCACTTGCTCACGGTTCAGCATCGGATTGCACTCTGTTGACCGGCCAAATAGTCTGCGTGGCGCCATGTTGACTAGTTAAATTGACCACGTTCCTTGTGGGTCCCACCTGTCAGTTCGCATAGGGAAAAGGTCAGATAAACACAAATTTACGCAGGCGCGACAAGGCTCCAACCCGTGCGCGGGAATCACCTGGTTGTGTATGTGTCTGTCAGGGCCTGATGTGTGCGGATGCACGTGTAGGTTGAGCA
Source organism: Triticum aestivum (assembly GCF_018294505.1). NCBI lineage: Eukaryota > Viridiplantae > Streptophyta > Magnoliopsida > Poales > Poaceae > Triticum > Triticum aestivum. Next base: position 654,225,060 of record NC_057798.1, on the reverse strand, counting down.
CTTGAGCGTGAGAGTGTGTGTTGGTCGTGTGGTGTACTGGTGTGTGCATGCATGCGTGCGTGTGAGTGTTGCATGCATGCGTGGTTGCGTGTGTACTTGTGAGTGTTGCATGCGTGCGTGGGTGCATGTGTTTGTGTGAGTGTTGCGTGGATGTAGTTCGTGTGCATGCGTGCGTGTGTGTATAATCACCACACCAGCTCCTGTGTGTTAAAACAGACGGCTCAGCATACCAATACAAGGCCACCTTGTCCGCTGTGCCCGCGGTCATGACTTCGAACCACCGTCCAAATATATTTTTTTCGTTGTTTTCATTCTTACTAGCAAGATGCCCGTGCGTTGCACGTAACATCAAGATGCATTTGTATGACTTGTTTATCTTGTGAGAGAAAAGGATGAATGAGGGAAGGCCTTATTTGCAAATGTGGAGAGGTGTGTGGGTACCTTTTTGCAAAATTGCCATAGTTTCTTTCCAATCCGTCATATATAAATCGGACGGCCAATATTGCAGGATGGCAGGCACACCATCATCACCAACTCTGTTTTTTATAAGAGTGTATTTTATGTATTTTATAAGAGTGTAGATGTAGAGTAGATACAAGTCGACAGGTGGGCACGATGGTAGTGAGATAATGTGATGCAACACTAGAGGTGCCACGTGGAGCGTTTAACTGGTCAACTAGTCATGTCATGAGCAAATACAGAGTTGTACGGTGAGCCCGTGACTGTATAATAACCACTAAACGTAAATGGTGACCGTAATGAGTGGATTCTGAAGTCCAATGTGCGTATCGTGCTTTCGCTTCAAATACAATGATCGTCATTGCATATATCGCGAGAGAAAGATGAAACATGCGTGAATTTTCTGGGGGCTTACTTTTAGAGGACCTGGAGATAGTTTTGTGTGCATACGTGAAAGGGGCGTACAGGGGGGGTATGCGATGGAGAGAGAGATGCTCTTCGTTTCTCTTTATTATGACTAACTTTGTATATAGTATAAAAATATACAAATTCACAGTGCGGAATAAATATCATTGTGGGCACCATGCAATGCAAATTAGCGTTCTTACTCCTCCATATAACTTTGTAATGTTGTATATATGTAGAAACTCTAAAATAATTTTTTGGCCACACTTTATTCAAAAGGAATGTTGTATGCGAAATAAACGTGAAGAGAGGGCTTTTTAGATCAATGGGGTACGTGATGTAACATGTGTGAATGTGTAGTTGATGCATTTGGCGGGGCCTAGAGAGGTATGTGTGTGTATTACGTATTCGAGAGAGGCATGGATAGAGGGGCCGACGGGGGGGGGCATGGGAGAGATAGCACGAGAAATGAGAGTGGTCTAGAGAGAGAGAGACGAATATGACGTCACGACGAGAGATTCCATTCCCTTGAGTGTGTATATGCAAGGGGGGAGGGAATAGAGGCACATGAAGAAATTTTCTGTGTGTGTGGTGTTTGTGTTGGTATGTGTGGGTGTGAGAAGATAATGAGACGTGGGGGCAGAGGGTGTGTCACCGCGTGAGGTCCGGTGGGTCGAGGTGAGGCCCTTCGTTCGGTTCCGTCCTGCGCCACATTGGTCGGCCCGTGACGCATTTAGGAAGACCCATGGATGACTAGTCGTACAAGACAAAGATAGCAGAATTGTGAAGGACTCTGTGTCCACTGACAAAGCCGGCTAGGATTTGTAACCCTAGGTTCTCGGACTAAGGTAACCCCTTTATCTCTGATATTACTATTCATCCAACCTAACTTTAAGGGGCATCCTACAGAATGCTCTGCTAGAATCATACTCGTCGATTAGGAAGAGAGGTGTGAGACAATGCGTGAGAGACAGGCCTAAAGATAATGTGCGTACATGAGACACGTAGGCAGGTCCATGTATATAGAAAGGGTCGATGGGGATTGTGCGTGTGTATGTTTGCGAGAGGAAGAGTGCTTGTGATAAAGGTTAGTGAAAACAGTTGTAAATGGTTACGAGAGGGAGGGAGGGTTATATCTAGAGCATGTGTGCGAGAAAGACACCTCGGGAGAGAGTGTGTGAGCATGTGTGAGAGACCACCGATGGAGAGTGAAACTACACGTAAAAGACTGCTGTACACATTGATTAAAGATATAAATTGTATCCAAATATTAGGATGGGATCATGATATTTGCAATTCGCGTAAGGAGCGGTCATTGATCCATCAGACATCTAGATTCTATCGAATTTGAGCATGTCTATGTTATTATTCGACACAATTGATCCACATAGTTAGTATTTTGAACTCCAGACAATGCATCGCTTTAGCAATCGAATATAAACGTGAGTATAGTTCATGTTGTGTGTGTAAAGCACATTATACATACGAAAGTTACACAATGAACATTATAAATAGCTACCTATGAACTAGCATACATTTGAATTCAACTTAAGGTGGTTTAAAAAAATCGAATTCAACATGAAGTCCATTCAATTATTTGAATTTGATATCATGGCATTTGTAAACCATACCTAAATTATGGGGGCACCAATCTTTGCTCTGATTTTGTACATAATAGCATATGTAGTCGTGTACAAAATAGATTCAAATTTAGCTCCTCCATTCCAAAATAATCGTAGTTATAGGATTTTCAAGTGTCAAAATTTCAAAAAGAAGCGGATAATTTAATGAGGTTTTCAAACATACAAGGTCAAATATAACGTTGTCTATTTAGGTCAATCCTCATAGTTCAAGAGTACTCTAAACGTGAATGCTTGTGTTTCAAAATTTCGAACGAAGCGCCAAAAGAGCCTCTACTCGCCCGAAACCGCGTGAGACCAATGTTTGGTAGTACAAGGAAATTACTTTTCTAATAACTCCGACCCGTGAAACCTACCGGCCCGACGTCCAAAGGTCTAAACCGGGGTAGGTTTGTAGCTTCATCTAGACGCCACGCAACCGCCTCCGAAAAACATTCATACACAATGGCCGCCTAAGCACACATGCGCGCGGCCGAAATCGCTCCCGCCCACTATTTGGGACACCTGGGATTACCATCCTACCCCCGACCCGCAGTAGGTCCGAAATTTAAGTGGGGGCAAAGTTTGTACTTTCCCCAAAATTCAAACAAGCGCGTCCCATCTTCTGTTCAAAAAAGCCAAAAACAAGCGCGTCCCAGACCGAAACATGGTTCCCCCCACCCGTCCGATTCCCCATTCGTACTCCGTGGGCGCCAAAACTACCTCTCCACCAGCCGCGAAACCCCGGCATCCTCCATCCGCCACCCCATCCAACCCATCAACCGCCGCCCTCCTCCATCACGCCGGAGCCGATACCCCGATGTCGTCGTCCACCACAACCTCATCCGCAACGCCCTCCACGGCTAGTAGTTGAAGCCGAGGCCGAGCCGTCCGTACCCGAGCCAGTTCAACCACGCCGTCCTGCGCCTCACCGCTGCCGCTCCAACTTCGCCACCCTCCACCGCACCGGAGCTGTTCCTGCTACGCCGTCCTTCGCCGCCTCGGATCTGCTTCCCCTCCGCCGACATACGGCCACGGCAACACAGTCAACAATTTGGCCATGGGTTCGTCCAGGCCTGCACCGTCAAGAACATCGGTTTCCCCGGTAAAAAGAAGAAGATCGGCGCGACATGTGGAGGTGACCACACCGGCAACCGAAAAAGGTACTCCTCTTCCCTTATTCGTGCAAATCTTACATCTCTGCTTGCACGGTATTCATCCCACAGAAGACACTAGTTGACCGCTTCTTCTTGATACTAGATGTTCCTAGTAACTCGCGATGCACAAGGTTTCTCCTCATATACTATTTCACCTTAGCTAGAGGTCCGTCGCCCCCCTGAATTTCAATTTCTGGCCAGTTGATTCCCAATTAACGGAAGCATTCCCCAGCGTAACAGGCGCTAGTACGCCTATTACGCCGGGGAAGCAGCGCCTTGGTGTTTATCTTAGGTACGTGTGCGGCCTAGAGCTACTGGCGCCCGATCTGGAGGTCGGCCGGGATTAAAGGGATGGCCTGGGGGCGCTGCCAAGCACGGCGGTGGTGTGAGGTCGAGGGGAGGGCGGGGCGGCGGAGGCAGGGGTCTGGGCCGGTGGTCGCTGGCGGTTCGAGAAAGATCGTCAACAGTGACTGGCGGGAGGTAGACGAAGGCCATCTGCCCGTTCCTTATAGATCGGACGGTTCATTAAAAAAATCGACTGACCTATTTATTTTCAGTCGACTGTTATCTTAGATATGACCACATGTGGTGGTGTGCTGGAGGAGTACCTGCATTTCCTGTGCTCATATATTACAAAATCATACGGAGTAGAATCTAATTTTGTTTGCCATGCAATGTTGTAGAGCTATCATATGTCTCCTGTCATTTATTTTTCAGCCACCTGCTATCTGCTACTTTTACAGTGCACTAGTTCTGCACACACTTCACCCATACTCTCACTATTGTGTTTTTATGCAAGGGTATTTCAGAGTCTGCCGAAAGAGAAGCAGCAAAGAAAAGAGAGAAGTCGCGCCAGCTTTCTTCGCGGGTATGCACGACACGTTACAGCGCTATAAAGGGTGCAGTGTCAGCAGATGGAGACGGTAAACGTAGCTCTGGAGTTGATGACCTCGCTCGCAATGAACCACCATCCCAGGTGCTTGCTTTAACTTCGCGGTGTCATATGTGGTTGCATGTTCCATATGGTGTCTAGCTTGTATTCGAAAGGCCGAAGTCGGTCTGATAAGGAAAGATATTTTTTTACATGAACCACCATCCCGTGAGCACCAGAAGACAAATAGCTAGTCAGGGCACTGGCCGAGCCAGTGACAAGCCCAGCAAAGATAGGCATCACCTGGAAGCCAACTAAAAAGCTGCGATGGTGGCGAAGCAGCCCGCTTCCCACCAGGCTCTCAGGTCCTAGATGATCATGCTCACCACTCCAGCCGGATGTCTAGCTTGTATTGCTTCCAATTTGGTTAAATTGCATCTGCTTAGCTTACACATTATACCTTTGAATATGACATGCCTTTCTGTTTTTGGTACATACTAGTACATCTGTGTATTAACCATGTTCTTACATCAAACTAATGTTCTTGTGTATCCCTCATCAATCACTTATGACGAGGCAGGCAGGCAAGGGGACTACTCCTCATTTAAAGAATGCAGCGTCAGCCTCCCGACATGATTCTCAAGAAACAGAAATGCTAGATGAAGATAGTGAACGTAGCTCTGTAGTTGATTACAGCATTTCCCCTACACTAGCATCGCAGGTGCTTGCTCTAACTTGGCAGCGTGATATGTGGTTGCATGTTGCATATGGTGTCTAGATTGTAATTCTTCCAATCTGGTTAAACTGCATGTGCTAGTCTGCTTAGCTTATACATTATACCTGTTAATGTGACATGCCTTCCTGTATTTAGTACATAGTACATCTGTCTATTAAGCATGTCCTTACATAAAACTATTGTTTTTTTGTATCCCGCATCAATCAATATGACGAGACACCTTTAGTATATGCAGTGCGATATTAGTTGCATCTTTCATATGATTTATAGCATGCGCTGCTTCTAATTTGTTGAAATTCCATTTATGATGGGACGCTTTTAACTTGGCAGAGTCATATTGGTTGCATCTTTCATGTGGTGTCTAGCTTGCATTGCTTCTTATTTGCTGGAATGGTTTCTGCTTAGTTTACACAAACAGTTGTGAACATGCCATGCCGTCCTGTTTTTCGTACATATTCCATCCTGGTATCATGTGTTTGCCTTACATCAAAGTAGTGATTGTCAGTATCATGCATGAATGAGTTCTGAAGAGAGAATTTTATTGCTTTTTCTTGTCGGTTTTACTTGACAATTCAAAATCAATAAAGCGGAAGGAAGTTAGCAAGGCAGCGGATAAAGGTGCTCCTTCCGAACGGAGGGCCTCTACAGTTTCTACTCCTCCACACCCCCAAGATGATTTCCAAGACAACACATGCATAGACACTCAACAAAGCTGTGTTTATGATGAGCACGTCTCCCCTAGTGCAGCATCACCGGTGCTCCCTCTAACTTGGCACTGTTATATGTGGTTGCATGTTATGTGTGATGTCTAGCTTGTATTGCTTCTAATTTTGTTGAATTCCATCTGCTTACTTTACACATTATACTTGAATAAGACACGTGTTCCTGTTTCTAGAACATACAATATCTGTCTATCACACCATGTTCTTACATCAAATTACTACTGTTGTGTAACCTGCAACAATCACTTATCATAAGACACGTTTGACTTCGGAGTGTGATATAGGTTACATCTCACATTCTTTTCTAGCTTGTACTACTAATTTGTTGAAATGGCACTTATGACGAGACAGTTTTAACTTGGTAGAGTGATATTCGTTGCATCTTTCATATGGTGTCTAGCTTTCATTGCTTCTAATTTGTTGAAATGCCTTCTCCTTAGTTTACACATCATAAGCTGTGAATATGCAATGGCACTAATGACGAGAGACCTCTAACATGGTAGTGTGATGTTGTTTGCATCTTGCATATGATTTATTTCTTGTACTGCTTCACATTTGTTTAAACGCCATTTATGATGAGACACTGTTAACTTGGCAGAGCGATATTTGTAGCATCTTTCATATGGTGTCTACCTTCCATTGCATTGCTTCTAATTTGGTGAAATGTCTTCTTCTTAGTTTACACATCATAGTTCTGGTTATCTCTTCCGTCCTGTTTTTCATACATATTACATCCTCCTATCATGTGGTTGTCTAACATCAAAGTTCAGTTCGTCTGCATCACGCATCAATTTGTTCTGAAGAACTAAATTGTTATTCGTTTTTCTTGTCGGCTTGACTTAACATGGCACAGAGAAAGAGGAAGAAACACAGAATGGCAGGGAATGAGAAGCGGATGAATCCTGCAGATTCTGCTGGTACTGATGGTGCAATAGAAGGTCAAAGTCCAGCGGAAAATTCTACAAACACGGCATCCCATGCTACACGAGCTGCAAAAAAAGCCAAACAGAAACAAATAGCTGCCACCAAACAAGCAGAGACAGCCCTAGTTCTTGCAACACCTACCACAGTACTACCAGCTGCACGACTTACTCGTGCGTCAACTGAGCTAGCAGCACGTTCCCAAGCTCCCTTGCCACCTGACACTACTTCCCAAGCACTCTTGACACAAGACGAGTTGGCAATATCAGATGAACCTTGTGAGCTTCAACAGCAAGAAGGTAGTTGCTGGAGTCAAGTTACAGTTGCATGCTTCTTTATATGTAGTCTCACAGTTTGATGTACACTAACACTTCCTATGTTCGTTGTTGGACTAGCACCTAGGCGCAAGAGGAAACAAACATCAGGGATATTGCTCGATAGGTTAACTAAATCTAGAGGAGGAAGAATGGAGATCCGTTTTGAGGCAGGTTTAAAAAGGCCACGTGATGCTACAGAGTCAGCCAAGTTAGTATCAGAGGCAGCGGTTGCCGTTAGGTGTCATGTACGTATCCTCCCAACATGGATTCAGTACAGGAATGACAAAGACGAAACCCAGTTCAACACCTTCCTCGACCATTTATCTGTAAGTATGGTTATGTATGGAAACTAGTAATATCGTCTTGCTCTGTCCCATACTTTCTAGGTTGCTGATAATGAGACTCCCATAATTTTCAACAGATGAGGTTCAAGTTGGATAGCCAAGATGATGCAACCAGACAAGCTTGCACCCATGTTTTCAAGTCTGCTCTGCGACAGTATCGGTATAACTTGAGGAAAACTCACTTTGAAGGCAAGGCTAACAGTGAACTTTCCCAAACATCTCCAGTGGAAAATATATCGGATGAAGACTGGAGGGGCCTTGTTAAACACTGGTCTGATCCGAAGTATCAGGTACATTATATATATGTGATCAGATCACATGTTGAAGTCCTATTTACGCATGTGCCACACAAATCTATCTTCTTGTAGGTGAACTGTTCAAAGAACAAGGCCAACCGTACGAAAGTGAAATTCCAACAGACGACAGGATCTCGTAGCTATATTGCACACTGCGAGGCTCTTGTAATTAGCTGCTGTTTCACTCTTTTCGCTGTACCATATTATCAGATCTATATTGACTTGTTCGAAATGCAGAGGAAAGCCCGCAAGGACCAAAAAGTACCTGAACCAAATGTTGTGGAAATCTTCAAGGACTGTCACACCAGCAAGAAGAAGGGCATGACTACACCAGTCAAAGCCGCTGTTGTAAGTCCTTAATCCTCATGCCTTTTAACTACTACTTACTCTGACTTGTGCCTTGAACTGCATGGTTTGCAGCCAATGTCTATTACTCTTTTCAATTTTATACACAATTGTCTTAGCGTATCATTGCACCTTACAAGGTTTAAAAGAGAGGAGTGATGTTCCTTTGATCTTGACCCGTAATCTAGTTCCGTGCTGGACTTGCCCACACAATGTTACAATTGCCTGTTTGTCTGTTCTCAGTTGTTTTGTGATATGAATGATGTCATACTATGCTTACCGTATTATAAACTTCGTCTCTTTATCCTTAGCCCTCAATACAATGTGAAGAAATAGACAATACATTAGCGATGGTACATGGTCATATGTTTGGAACCTGGTTTTATTATGTACTTTGCAATAAAATACAACTAATATTTTACATGGGTTCACCAGAATAAGTTCTGTATATAGACCAAAGCTATTTTGTTTGGTTTTGCTGCCTCCTTAATATCTTCTGTTCTGGTACTACTAATGTAAAACCTCAACTTTTCAGCGAGCTATGGAAAAAATGGTGGAACCGCCACCTTCTGAAGGTGGCGAGGCAACTATAACCGCAATGTCAGCTCTTGCTGCAGTGGGTCAGTACCTGTCCACTAACAGTGCCAAAAGCACGTTCCTGCGTAATACTGGGTTGGTTGTTAAGGCAATATCGTCCAAACTGCCTCATGATCAAGATATGCAAGCTCAAAGCAATGTTGTATCTGCGCTCCAGACACAAGTCCATTCCCTAACAGAGACCCTTTGTGAAACAAGGAGAGACATTGTTCGATGTCGTCAAGATATGCATGGTTTTGAAACCAGACTACCAGACATTTGCTATGTTGTTCAGGAGCCTAGGGAAATGAAGGCGAGGGTTATGGTGCTCCATCGAACAATACAACATGAAAACGTAACATTCAGGTCAAATGAACTGAGCTTCTGAACTTCTGGTGGTGCATTTATCTGCTAGACTGTTAAGTTTTATGCCAACCTTCCTTTTGTTATATAGTTGTAATTTGTTTTGGTGTGATACAAAATTTATTCTTAATGTGCAGCCACCGGCTGAAGAAAATAGCAAGCCATTTTTGTATAGTGTAGGGTGTTCCCTATATTTGCACTGGTGTCGATCTTTGATGCTGAGTGGATGTAATCTGTGCAATCGCCTTAATAGCCTAGCATTAGTTTTGGCCTTATTTATTTCCTAGTCTTCTTTTTCCCTGGTTTGCTAGTGGCCGCAACTACCATGGGCCATATACGGGCCTAGGATCCATGGGTCTCCTACGGGCCGTAGGATCCATGGGTCTCCTACGGCCGTCGATAATGGGCCTCCACAGGCGTAAATCCGTGCCCGGGCCGTCGATAAATGGGTCTACATGGGCCGTAAACGGCGTAATTGGTATCGGCCCAGCACGGTAACGGGCTGTTAACAGGTCGTAGGACAGCAAAGGCTTAATTCTATCACAGGCATAATGGGTCGTTAATGGGCTAGAATATAGGACGGGATGGAAACGGCGCAACGGTTTAACAGGCCAGAAACGGGCCGACTCTTGCCATGGGCCAATTTGGCCCATTAGGGTAACAGGCCAGTAACGGGCGACTCTTGCCATGGGCCAATTTGGCCCATTAGGGGAATGGCCAGAACGGGCCGACTCTTGCCCATGGGCCGAATTTGGCCCATTAGGGTAAACAGGCCAGTAACGGTCGACTCTTGCCATGGCCGAATTTGGCCCGTTATAGGAACATGCCAGTAACGGGTCGGGAGTAATCGAGGGCCGAAAAGGAGCTCAAGAAGTATGGGCCGTCAATAGGCCCGAAAGCTAACACGGGCTGGAAACGGCCCATGTAAATCACGGGCCGTTAACGGGTACAAAGAAAATTACTGTTCATTATGGGCTAGAGTCACCGTGGGCCTGTAAAGGGCCGAAAGATACGAAGGCCTCATATGGGCCGAAAGACGTCGTGGGCCATACATGGGCCGAAAGTGAAATGGGATGGTGTTATATTCGACGGCCCACATGACGTTGTTGGGCCGATTTCCTTCAGGGCCTAACGGGCCGTGAGTTAACGGGCCGTAAAATGGGCTATTTGCGAAGAGACCGTTAACAGGCTTTTCATGGGCCAGCCCGTTAACTTTTGACCAAGTCAAACGGGCCGGCTTTGTAAGCTAAATGGGCCAGTGGTGGGCCGTGGCACGTGTCGACATATCATAGGCGCCTATCTGACCCACTGACGAGCTGACACGTGTTTTGTCCGGCCAATAAGAATTTTACACGTGGAAATTTCCCATTGGTCGGGGCTGTTAACGGGTTATCGGATCCAAAACCCGACCCGATAGCTTAACGACGTTCCGTTACGGTGGATGCCACGTGTCGGTCACCCTTGACGAAAGAACTTCTGTGACGTGCTATTTATCATCATGGAAATGGACACTTCCGTGATGATAATTTTGGTAATGTCATGGAACACTTCTACGACAGCACAGGTATGACTATCTTGATTCTGTCATAAAATCGTCATGGATGTACATGCATGACAAAAAACGCGACCTACTGTGACAAACACGTATCATCACGGAAGTGTATTTTTTTGTAGTGTCTTTGGTGAGTTGGTCTTGCAAGAAGCAAAGTTGTGTGTCTCTCTTGTCCACCAAAGCGGAGTATGTGGCGGCCGGTAGTTGTTGTGCACAACTCTTATGGATGAGGCAAACTTTAAAGGATTACAGTGTCATTTGTGACAATGTGCCTCTTTGGTGTGACAATGAAAGTGCCATCAAGATTTCTCTCAACCTGGTGCAACACTTCAAGACGAAGCATATTGAGATTCGGTATCACTTCATCCGGGATCATATTAGGCGAGGGGAGATCGAGCTCAAGTATGTCAACACTCATGATAACCTTGCAGATATTTTCACGAAGACCTTGGATGAAGCAAGATTTCGCGAGTTAAGGCATGAGCTAAATATCATTGATTCAAGCAATCTGACTTGAACCCTTGCACACCCCACCACACTCAACTTGTTGTCTAGTTTAGGTGTAGGCATGGACATAGGGGGAGTGTTGTTCTCTCAATGAACTCTCCCTCCCCCCATTATGCATAAATTTATCAACTCTTTCACATTAGCCATTTTTGATGGTACATGTGCTTCAAAGACGAGTTTTGGTCATGGGCCCAAGGATAATTCTTCGCGGTGCCATACCAATCAACTCAAACATAGGTGGCTCCGGCCACCGCCCCCTCCTTGGAGAGGTTGTGTCTCGTTTTTGGTCCTTGTTGCCTTTTGTTTGTTTATGGTGTTCTCGCTTGTTAGCTCGTTTGTGTGTGTGTTCTCTTGAAGGTTCCGTGCAAAGTCGTTTTCTCCTGTGCTTGAAACAACATTTTCTTGGGTTCACGGTACTACTGTGGTCTGCCACGGTACTACCACAACCAGCACGGCAGTAATTTTTTTTACTGCCGCTGGTGGAGCAGTACTACCGCCCACGGCACGGTACTTCCGCCTGGGCGGTACTACCGCAATGATGCACGGTACTACCGTGGTGTAGCGAGCGCGTGGGAGTTAAGAGCGGGCAGGGGGAGTTCCAACTCCCCCATACCCATTCACTCCTTCTTCCCCACGCCGCCTCTCTCTCTCTTGCCCACGAACGGCACCGGAGACCCTCATCGGATCTCCCTCTCCGGCTGCTCTCCTCAGATTCCGATCGGTGGGATCGTTCCCCAGGACTTCCTCTTGCCATGGAACAAGGTCTTTCCCCAAGTCCCTCTCTTTTTGGTTTGTTCCTTTGTTTCTAGGTTTTTGGGGAGATGCTAGTTGTTCTTGAGATTTTAGGCTAAATCTTTGCAAGAGTAGGATGGAGGAGAGTAGTAATGCGTAGAGATAGTACATGATATGTTGCCCCGTGGTAGATTTGATCAACCGTAGTACCGCTTTGTCATCACGGTTGTTCCCAGATCCACGTATTGTTTCGGATCTGAAACCGCGCAGTACTACCGCACCTTCGGTGCGGTACTACCACCCATGCGGTACTACCGCGTGCGTGGTACTACCGTGACTTGGAGTGGCACTAATTTTTTAGTACCGCCCGACTCATGTGGCAATTATCAAGTGTGAGTTCTACTTGTTTCACTGTTTTCCTATGGTCTTTGCACTGATCCTTCTCGCGTTTCTTGCGTTTTTGTTTTGTGGTGTGTGGCTCAGGTGCTCCTGCTCGCCGTTCCAATCCAAGCCGTGACACGGGCTCCAAGCGTCTGCGCAATCAAGATGAAGGTCCTGAGGGCTCCAGTGCCCCCCAACGCAGGACCAAGATCACCGCCACAAAGGACAAGGAACCCGTCATGGGTATGGATGAGATACCGCTTGCTGAGTTCACCTCTCGAAGGAAGATCAATCCCTATGTGAATCCTCGTGCCAACCTTCGAGGGAATGAGTTGTTCTAGACCAAGTAGTAGAATCTCATTTATTTGGATGTGCTCAAGGCCAAGAGGAATATCTATGTGGATGTGCACTGGATCGACATGCATCATATAAGGGAAGAGAAGCACCAGGCGTACTTTGGTGAGGCTCTGGATCTAGTGGAGCAGTTTGGCATTGAGCATATCATCTCTTTTCACAAAGACTATGATCCGGAGATTTTGGCTCAGTTCTTCGCCTCGGTGTACTTTCATCCCAATGAAGACCGGATGATGACTTGGATGACCAATGGTCGGCAGCTGACGGCTACATGGAAGGAGTTCATGACTTTGCTTGGTGTTTCGGATGAGGGGCTCGCCACACCCCAAGGTGTTCGTCCTCATGCCAATCCCGAGTCAGCCAACAAGAACAAGCTTCAGCCCTTCCTTGTTGAGAAGAAGCTCTCCAGTGGCAAGTCTTCTTGGGTGCTCAACTCCTTCCTTGACATCATGTACCGGATCTTCCGCAACTCTCTCTTCCCACACATTGGGGACAATGACAAGGTGCATGCTTATCTTGTGGACATGCTGCTCCTGTGTGAAGAAGCGCGCAACTCTCAGATGCTACCACTTGATGTCTCACACATCATGTGGTGTGAGCTTTGGTTTGCCATCTTCAACCGCAAGGTCCCCATCTATGGACCGTATCTATTTCTGTTGATCTTAGCAACGTGGGAGAAGATCTACCCTCAGGATGACTTTGAGGCCCCTGATTGGATTCGACATGAGTCCATCCGGCTCCATGTCAAGACTCAGTGGGCTAACACCACTTCTCGTGCTGAGGCTGCGGCAGCCATGGATGTGGATGCAGATGAGGATGAGGAGGCGTCAACAGACGAGGTCAGCTCTGAGGGTTACACCCCTCCCACCTCTGAGCAATCTTGGGCTAAGAGGCTGAAGAACAAGATGAAGATCTTGTTCTGCATGCAGGCAAAGGGGCAGTACCAGACTCAGGTTGCCTCCAAGGAGAGTCGCTGCCGTGACAAGAAGATCATGAGGTTGGTTGGAGAGGATGATTCTGGCGGTTTTGAGGATCACATCACTCTAGAGGCTGAGTGGATGGCGAAACAAGGCTTCAAGTGGACTGATTCTGAGGAGGACGTCGAGGAGACCATCCCTGATACCGAGTCTGACAAGGACCATGTGTCTGATTACTCCGCTTGAGCCACCACTTGTGTTGTAGGTGTCCTCTCTGCCTTTTTGGCGTCTCGATGCCAAAGGGCGAGAGAGTGTAGGGATTTGCGTGTTTGCTTTGCTCGTGTTTGTTCCATTGAACCTTGCTTTCTGCTTTGGGTTAGTTTGCTCGTGAGACCTGGTCTTTCATATGGTGTAAGACATATGCACTCTATTGTACCTTATTACCTTATTGAGCTTATGTTATATTGTGCTATTTATGTTATGCTCATATTTACTATCTTGTTTAGTGTTAGCCTTATTGTTGCAAGATATGCTTTGTCTATAAAATATAGGGGGAGTGTTGATCCTAGTATACATGCCGTGCAGTCCAAAGCACTTTACTCTCTAGCACGCATCTAGGGGGAGCTCTTCTATATTTTAGAGATGTGGGGTTTGCTTATGTGCTATATTCTTTCCCTTTCTGCAAATCCTGTATTGTCATCAATCCACCAAAAAGGGGGAGATTGTAAGGGCATTTTTATCCCTAAGGTGTTTTGGTGATTGATGACAATGCTTTTGCGGACTAATCATGTGCCTTGAGTATTTCAGTCGCTTCGTCACTAGGCACAAGACGGTTTGGTACCCCTCGAAGACTATTGAAGACGGCGGTGTTCTACGTCTCTTTTGGTGGATTTGATTCATAGGATAGCCGTACTATTAAGAGGGGGTCCGCGGTGGAAAGTTTCAGGTGAAATCATCACGTACACATTTTCTCCCTTTGCACCGTCATTCCCTTTGCGCTTTGGAGCATCTTCCGTTATCTTCATTGTTATGCAAAAAGAAGGATTCCTAGTGTTGCTATTCAGAGGCATGCGGTAGTACTGCCCCGATCTACACTTCCACCAAGAGAAATTTGATTCCCCCACTAATCCCTAGCGGATCTTGATACTCTTGGGTGTTTGAGCACCCTAGACGGTTGAGGTCACCTTGGAGCCATAGTCCACTGTGGTGAAGCTTCGTGGTGTCATTGGGAGCCTCCAATTAAGTTGTGGAGATTTCCCCAACCTTGTTTGTAAAGGTTTGGTCGCCACCTTCAAGGACACCAATAGTGGAATCATGGCATCTTGCATTGTGTGAGGGCGTGAGGAGAATACAATGGCCCTAGTGGCTTCTTGGGGAGCATTGTGCCTTGCCGCTCTAACGGAGACGTACTTCCCCTCAAAAGGAAGGAACTTCGGTAACACATCCTTGTCTTCACCGGCTCCACTGTTGGTTATCTCATGCCTTTACTTTTGCAAGCTTACTTGTGTTATATCCCTTGCTTGCTTATGTGCTTGTTGTTGTTGCATCATATAGGTTGTTCACCTAGTTGCATATCAAGACAACCTACTTTGATGCAAAGTTTAATTTGGTAAAGAAAAGCTAAAAATTGTTAGTTGCCTATTCACCCCCCTCTAGTCAACTATATCGATCCTTTCACATAGTCATGACAAAAATTACTTAGATCAACTACTCAAGCTATAACTCACTAGTTCAAGCATTCATTTATGTTAATTAAGCATTTTGATCATAACAAACTAAATAACACAAGCATCATTTATTTTTAATACTATATGCAATGAATATCATATAAATTCAAGTAGAAAATCATGGATATTGCAAAGACACCATGATCATGTTGTTGTGGCTTGCCTTAGTGCAGAGGAGCTTCACATTCCTCCCGGATGCCTTCAAGACAAGCTTCACCTTCTAAAAATAATTCAAATGACAAAAAGAAAATATCAAGAACACTTTTGGAAATTACCAGAAATTCTAGGCAGCAAAGAAAAATCCGATCTTGGGTGTGCTTCTAGGATTTTTCTAGTAAGAATAGAATGCAAAAAGAATCAACTCATTTGGGCTTGTAGAATAAAACTTACAACTAGTCAAAGTTCTGGTCAAATTTGAACTAAATTTGAATTAAAAAGAAAAACCAGGGGGTGACATCAAAGGCGTAAAATGCCAGGGCGCCACCACTCATACCGCTTCGGGAGCGGCCTGAGTGGCTGACAGCGGGTCCTAGCTGTCAGGCCAGAGGGGGAGAGAGAGAGAAACAGAGGTGGGCGGCGCGGCGACTGCACTTTCTCCGGGGAGGAGTGCCCGACGACGAGATCTAGAGGGATAGGATTGAAGAGGAGGTGGAGACGCACCTGCCCGTACCCGTAGCGTGGCTAGGGGTGGTCGTACGGGGTCGGAATGGATCTCTCTAGTGGCGGCAGTGGGCGGAGCTTGTCGAAGATGATGGCTCCGGCGACGCAGGGCCAGTCCAGCCGCTCCAACAACACCAGCACGCACTAGTGGATCACCACGAACACGCCGGAGGGCTCAGCTGAGCTCGAGCGACTCAAGAGAGGGTGGGGCAGAGGAGGGGGATCGCCGGCAAGCTCGGGGCAGGGACAGCGGCTAGAGGCCTGCCCGGCCGGGCTGCGGTGCTCTACGGGTGTGTGGAGGTGTGACGAGTGTGTATGAGGAGAGGAACGAGCTCGGGGAAGCTCTATTTATAGCCGAGGCCG
Organism: Triticum aestivum; assembly: GCF_018294505.1. Classification (NCBI taxonomy): domain Eukaryota; kingdom Viridiplantae; phylum Streptophyta; class Magnoliopsida; order Poales; family Poaceae; genus Triticum; species Triticum aestivum. Next base: position 654,208,736 of record NC_057798.1, on the reverse strand, counting down.
AGGCGGGGATCGAGAGCTCGCCGGAGTTCTTTGGAGCCTCGCCCATTGACGAATGGCGTCAGTGAGAGAGGGGGAAGATGCCGGAGGTCATGCGGGAGCTGTAGGCGAGCTACAACAAGCCCAGGAGCGCGGTACGCGACAAGCACAGGGGCACGGGTGCACTATTGCGTTGGTCACGCCGTGCCTGTGCTCGCTGCGGCGAGCTCTGGCGTCGGCGAGCGCCAGGGGCAGTTAAGGGGGCTCAAACGAAGATGGTGGCGCGGTTTGGCAGGATTTAGCAGCGAGGGCTGCGAGCACACGCGAAACAGAGGCATTGGCGCAACGCAGAGCGCGCCGGACGCATGCCAGCCACCTTGGACGAACATGGTCACCGCTTGAACTATGGCATCAGGTGGAGCTAAGCCAAAACAACATGTATGGCAGCTAGTCCTTAGTGGTTTTATTTTTTTGCATGCTTGGTTGGGTCACAGGTGCACTGTGGGAGTGGCTATCTTCCTGGCAAGTTTTTGGACAGAAACTTGTGAGCTTAACTGAGAAAAATGTAGTGGGAGTTAAGGGCTATGCTTTGGGGTTTAGTGATCTCTTAGGAAGGTAATCAAGCTCAGAAAAGATCAGCCCCAAAAGATCAAGCAAAAACATACTTGCTCTGCAAAGTGATCATTCTGTTCAGAACAGAAATGATTTTTTGTAGCAAAAATATTGCAAAACAATTATGCAATATTTTTGCTCAGCAAGGTGCCCTAGGGTTCAAAGAATATTTGTGAATTTATTCAGGATTTTTGGAACAAGAAATCTGGGGGTTGCTTTGGAGCTTTCTTCTCTGAAGTGATTTTCAGGGAAGAAAATGAATATTTTTCTTTTATGAAAAATATCCATTGGGCTATTGTTGGAGTTTTTCAGAGAAGAAAAGGTGAGTTAGAGGTGGATGGGTCACTTGGGTAAAAATCAAGGGTATGCCCAAGTGTGCAAGTCCATTTGAATCGATCCAAAACACCAAATCCAAAGCAAAGGCAACTGGAAGTCCGGAAAAAGAGAGAAGGAAAAAACCAGGCTGTCACAAACCTCCCCCACTTAAGATGAATCTCGTCCTCGAGATTTGGTTGCTTGGGAAAACAGTTCTGGGTAGGTTATCCTTAAAAATTCCTCTCTTTCCCAGGTGGCTTCTTCTGTGTGATGCTCCCACTGGACCTTGTAAAATTTGGTTGCTTTCCTGTGTGTAACCCTTTCTGCCTCATCCAAGATTCTGAACGGTCTCTCCTCATAAGTTAAATCCTTGGCAAGCTCAATTTGTGACATATTAGTCTTTTCCTTGGGTAGTGAAATACACCTTCATAGCTGTGACACGTGGAACACATTGTGTACGTCTGATAATTCTGGTGGCAGTTCCAACTAATAAGCAACGGTGTCAACAAGTGCCATAACTGGGAACAGACCAATATATCTTGGTGCCAATTTGCCTTGGGTCTAAAATATCTTAACTCCCTTCATGGGGGTGACTCGGAGATACACATGTTCACCAGGTTCAAAACCGACTTGTCTATGCTTGGCATCATAATAACTTTTCTGTCGTGACTTAGCCAGTTGAAGACTATCTCGAATTTCCTTGAGTTGCTTCTCTGCCTCCAATATCAGATCGATACCGAAGATATGGTTATCTCCAGTTTGAGACCAACTTAATGGAGTGCGGCACTTATGGATGTATAATGCTTCGAAGGGTGACATTTTCAGGTTGGTTTGAAAATTGTTGTTGTACGAGAATACCGCATATGGCAAACAATCTTCCCATTTGGGTCCATGGGCTAAGGCACATGCTCGCAGCATATCTTCAAGGATTTGATTCACTCGCTCGGTCTGACCGTCTATCTGTGGATGATAGGCGGTGCTATATTTAAGAGTGGTTCCCAAAGCTTGATGGAGTTGATATGTCTCCAACGTATCTATAATTTATGAAGTATTCATGCTATTATATTATCTGTTTTGGATGTTTATGGGCTTATTTATACACTTTTATATTATTTTTGGGACTAACCTATTAACCGGAGGCCCAGCCCAAATTGTTGTTTTCTTGCCTATTTCAGTGTTTCGGACAAAAGGAATATCAAACGGAGTCCAAACGGAATGAAACATTCGGGAGAGTTATTTTTGGAACGGAAGCAATCCAGGAGACTTGGAGTGGAAGTCAGGGAAGCTTCGAGGTAGCCACGAGGCAGGGAGGCATGCCCTACCCCCTTGGGCATGCGCCTCACCCTCGTGGGCCCCTCGTGGCTCCCCTGACCGACTTCTTTCGCCTATATATGTCCATATACCCTAAAAACATCGGGGAGCACAATAGATCGGGAGTTCTGCCGCCGCAAGCCTCTATAGCCACCAAAAACCAATCGGGACCATGTTCCGGCACCCTGCCGGAGGGGGGATCCCTCACCGGTGACCATCTTCATCATCCCGGCGCTCTCCATGACGAGGAGGGAGTAGTTCACCCTCGGGGCTAAGGTATGTACGAGTAGCTATGTGTTTGATCTCTCTATCTCTCTCTCGTGTTCTTGGGGTGATACAATCTTGATGTATCGCGAGCTTTGCTATTATTGTTGGATCTTATGATGTTTCTCCCCCTCTACTCTCTTGTTATGAATTGAGTTTTCCCCTTGAAGTTATCTTGTCGGATTGAGTCTTTAAGAATTTGACAACACTTGATGCATGTCTTGCTGTGCTTATCTGTGGTGACAATGGGATATTCACATGATCTACTCGATGTATGTTTTGGTGATCAACTTGCGGTTCAGTGAACTTATGCATAGGGGTTGGCACACGTTTTCGTCTTGACTCTCCGGTAGAAACTTTGGGGCACTCTTTGAAGTACTTTGTGTTGGTTGAATAGATGAATCTGAGATTGTGTGATGCATATCGCATAATCATGCCCACAGATACTTGAGGTGACAGTGGAGTATCTAGGTGGCATTAGGGTTTTGGTTGATTTGTGTCTTAAGGTGTTATTCTAGTATAAACTCTATGATAGATCGAACAGAAAGAATAGCTTCGTATTATTTTACTATGGACTCTTGAATAGATCGATCAGAAAGGATAACTTTGAGGTCGTTTCATACCCTATAATAATCTCTTCGTTTGTTCTCTGCTATTAGTGACTTTGGAGTGACTCTTTGTTGCATGTTGAGGGATAGTTATATGATCCAACTTATGTTATTATTGTTGAGAGAATTTGCACTAGTGAAAGTATGAACCCTAGGCCTTATTTCCTAGCATTGCAATACCATTTATGCTCACTTTTATCGCTTGCTACATTGCTGTTTTTATATTTTCAGATCACAAAAACCTATGTCTACCATCCATTGCACTTGTATCACCATCTCTTCGCCGAACTAGTGCACCTATACAATTCACTATTGTATTGGGTGTGTTGGGGACAGAAAAGACTCTTTGTTATTTGGTTGCAGGGTTGTTTGAGAGAGACCATCTTCATCCAACGCCTCCCACGGATTGATAAACCTTAGGTCATCCACTTGAGGGAAATTTGCTACTGTCCTACAAACCTCTGCACTTTGAGGCCCAACAATGTCTACAAGAAGAAGGTTGTGTAGTAGACATCAAGCTCTTTTCTAGCGCCATTGCTGGGGAGGTGAGTGCCTGAAGGTATATTTTTAGATCTTGCAATTGAATCTTTTAGTTTCTTGTTTTATCACTAGTTTAGTTTATAAAAGAAAACTACAAAAAATGTAATTAAGGGTGCCTCATATGCTTCATCTTTTTAATGTTTTTCGTGAAAATGATGGGAAGGAAAATTGTGCTCAAGTACTAGAAGAAGAATTACATAGAGTGCTTGGCATAAAATATGTGAATGATGAGCATGATTGCAATGTTGTTAGTATGAATTCTTTGAATACCTATGATGCTAATGATATGCAAAGCCACAAGCTTGGGGATGCTATGTTTGATGAATATGATATTTTTAGTCCCCCATGTTTTGATGAGCAAATTTATTATGATGAAAGCATGCCTCCTATTTATGATGATTATTGTGATGACACGTATGCTGTAAAGAATAAAGATAACCATGAAACTTGTGGTCATGATTTTAATTTTCAACTGGATTATGCTTCACAAAATAGTTATTTTGTTGAGTTTACTCCCACGATTCTGAATGAGAAGAATTTTGCTTATGTGGAGAGTAGTAAATTTTCTATGCAAGAAGATCATGAAAAGAATGCTTTAGGTGCTGGTTGTATTGTAGAATTCATTCATGATGCTACTGAAAATTATTATGAGGGAGGAACATATGCTTGTAGGAATTGCAATAATATCAAGTTTCCTCACTGCTTAAAGTTTTAAAGTTATGCTTGTTTTGCCTTCCTATGCTAGTTGATTATTGTTCCCATAAGTCGTTTGCTCACAAAATCCCTATGCATAGGAAGTGGGTTAGGCTTAAATGTTCTAGCCATATGCTTCATGATGCTCTCTTCATGTTTCAATTCTTATCTTTTATGCGAGCATCACTGAAATCATCATGCCTAGCTAAAAGGCATTAAAGAAAAGCGCTTGTTGGGAGACAACCCAATATTTACCCTTACTGCTTTGTGTGTGTTCACATGATTATGATACTTTAGTAATCATGTTTTATAGCTTTTGTTTCAATAAAGTGCCAAGTAAGACCTTTAGGATAGCTTGCGGTGATAGTTGTGTTGATCCTGCTGAAAATCAGAAACTTTTGCACCCAGTAAATTAGTTTTGGTAATTCACATAAACGTGATTTTGATCTTATTCGTTTTTCTCTGGATCGGTACACAAATTACGTAGGACTTCCTAATTTGGTAAATTTTTTGTATTTCCAGAAGTATTCAAATGATACAGATTACTACAAACTGTTCTGTTTTTCACAAATTCTTTTTTCTATGTGTTGTTTGCTTATTTTGATCAATCTATGAGTAGTATCGGAGGGTATGAACCATAGAGAAGGTGTAATACAATAGATATTACACCAATATGATTTTAGAATGAGTACACAATAGTACCTAAGTGGAGATTTGTTTTCTTATACTAACGGAGCTCACGAGTTTTCTGTTAAGTTTTGTATTGTGAAGTTTTCAAGTTTTGGGTAAAGATTCGATGGACTATGGAATAATGAGTGGCAAGAGCCTATGCTTGGGGATTCCCAAGGAACCCCAAGGTAATATTCAAGGACAACCAAGAGCCTAAGCTTGGGGATGCCCCGGAAGGCATCCCCTCTTACGTCTTCGTCTGTTGGTAACTTTACTTGGAGCTATATTTTTATTCACCACATGATATGTGTTTTGCTTGGAGTGTCATTTTATTTTATTTTGTTTTGCTTGCTGTTTGAATAAAATACCAAGATCTGAAATTCTTAAATGCGAGAGAGTCTTCACATAGCTACATAATTATTTAACTACCCATTGATCTTCACTTATATCTTTTTGGAGTAGTTTGTCATTTACTCGTGTGCTTCACTTATATCATATGAGTAAATGGTTGAATGATTTGAATATCATAAATCTGAAATTATATATGTTTCATATGCTTACCCATGGGGAGTAATGGCTTCACATCTAAGAAATAGAAGTAGTAAATTTATCGAAGGAAGAGAGATTTCACATATAAATATATATCTTAGGCATCTTCTATGATTGTGAGCCCCATTAATTGTTTTCAAACCTGAGCAAGTTAGTTGAAATTGGACAAGGAAGACAACATAATGAGTTATGCTTGGGTATATTTGTATAGAAGTTATATTTTTATAGATCCTCCAACATGTGGTCCTTGCTATTTAGAATCTTTTGCTAGCCAAAATATCTGTACTAAGCGGGAATACTGCTTGTGCATCCAAATTCCTTGAACCAAGTTTCTTCCACAAGTGTCCACCATATCTACCTATATGCGGTATTTATCTGCCATTCCAAGTAAATTTGCATGTGCCAAACTCTAAACCTTCAAATAATAATCTGTTTTGTATGCCCGAATCGCTCATGTAGTGTCGGGCGGCGATGCTGATTCCCGCCAACACCTATGGGGACAGGGCCCCTTTTCGGTTCGGTGGGGGGCGGAGAGCGCACAAAGAGCGGATCGAGGCGCTGCACGCGGGGGCCGGATTTTTACCCAGCTTCGGGCCACACGGATGCGTAAAACCCTACTGCTGCTTGTTTGTGTATATTGGATTCTTGCTCAGGAGCGATGGACGCTGCCAGACTGAGCGCAAGAGTGTTTTTGCTCTTGAACGAGCGGAGCTGGTCGAGCCTCTGAACTCCCCGACCTGGCAAACCTGCCCGAACATCCGAACCCCCCTACGTTGCGCTTGGGCCTCCTTTTATACTCAAGGGGTCACCAACAGGGGGCAACGTAGACAAGAGGGGTAAAAATGGAAAAGGATGCGGTAGGTGCAGCTACCGCTACTGTGGATACAGTGCACCCTACCTAACTCTGATGGCAGGGGACAAGGGCATTAAATGCCTGTCTGAGTCTCCTAAACAGTGCAAAAGGTGACCGTTAGGAGTGCCACCGTTTGCCACGATGGGCTTCTCTTCATTTCTGCTTGCCACCACGTACCCCTTGCTGCACGGCCTCCCGCCACGTGCGCTCTGGGAGAGTCCCAGAGCGACACGTTAGCAGGTGAGCTGGAGCGTGGGCACGCAGTGGGGTTTTCCCGCGGCAGGCTCCTTGCCGCGGCCGTTGTCTTGTCGCGTCCGGAAGCTCGTTGCTCGCCGGATCTTGCCGGGACGCAGGGCGCGTCACGGCAAGCCTTCTTGGTATGTCTTGAGTAGCCTTCCCGGCAAGCTCCTCTTGCCGGGGTCTTGTCTCTTCCCGGCAAGCTCCTCTTGCCGGGGCCTTGGTTGGCCTTCCCGGCAAGCTCCTCTTACCGGGGCCTCGGTTGGCCTTCCCGGCAAGCTCCTCTTACCGGGGCCTTGATTTGAGTATTTTGCTCTTGAATGATCTTCAAGGGAACCATGGAGGGTCCTGGCGGTCACCCGGCAAGCCTTGCCGCGGGGGGGGGGGGGGGGGCTGCAACTGCCCGTGCACGAGTTCGGGGTAATAGGGTACCCCTACTCTAGTACACCGACAGGAGCCCCCGGGCCTGGGCCATACACGGTGCCGAGCGCTGTTGGGCCAGGCCCGAAACGGTGCACGGGCATGCGCGGCCTAGGTCACGCCGATTCTAACTCCGCTCCCACGGCGCACGCCCCGAATGGCACGCGTCAAACGCGGCGTCGTGGGTGAGATCGTGGGTGGCATGCGTGGGGCTAAGCCCCCCCCCCCCCCCCCCCCCCCCCCGAGCATGCGCCAGGCCACGATGATGGGGATGACTCACGCCCTCCTCCTTAAACGGAGGTAGGTGTGAGGGCGTGGTGCATTTACTGGACGGGGCCGGTGCGCGGTTTTCGGGACGTCCACTCCCCGCGTTCGCGGGGCGGAGCGATGCTGCCTCATCTTCCACCTCAGTTCTGCATCCCCGCCACGCGGCTCCCATGCGCTTGAGGTCACGGACGGTGAATTGGGAAACTGGGCCATCGCGAGCGGGTTGGCCCCGACTCCCTGCCCTTCTCGTGCCTTGATTCGCCGAGCGGGGCGGCCGAGCCCCCACCTCGCTCCTTTATAAAGAGCGGGATGGGAGCGTGGAAAACCCGCACTCTCTCATCTTCTCCTTTCTTCAGCTTCTGCTCCCCTTTCTCTCATCTGCCATGGAGAAAGGGAAACAAGGCCCTTCCTCGGTGGCGGCGAGGGTCGCCGCCAGACAGCGCCTCTCTCCCTCTTCTGCGCCCGTGGTGGTAGAGCCGGTCTTGAGGGGAAGAGGAAGAGGACGAGGTCGAGGACGAGGCCGAGGCGCTCGGGGAAGAGGCGGGCGTGGCGGCGCGTCAGCTTCACCTCCGCCGGCGGCTCTTCCCCCCACGGCGGTCCATATGGGGGACGACCCTTGTGAGTTCTTCGTCAGGCTGCGCCGGGCACCTCGTCGTCGTCTCCGGCTTCCTGCTCCGTTTGCGTGCGCGATGGAAGTGGAACCTCCCGAGACGCTGATACTGCACATGAGGGGTTGTGGGATCAGCGGCACGCGAGTCCGCGTTGCATTCCCAGCCCCTAATGTGATGTATCTTGATCGAGGGTGGAAGACGTTCGCCCGTATCCACAGCTTGACGGAGGGGTTTACCCTCCATTTTAAGTTGATGGATGGCGATCTCCTCTCCGTCAAGGCCTTCGGGTGCTTCGGCACTCGGGCGAGGTGCTGCGTGGATAGCTCCTCCGACAGCGAAGGCTCCTCCTCGAGCGAGAGCGACGAGAAGGGAAGCGACAGCGACGATGAGGGTAGCGGGCGGCGGAGTAGCGGGTCCGACTAGGCATCGGGCTCCGCCTTGTGCGGCACCGGCGACTCCATCATCCGCGTCGCCGGCATCTTGAACTCCCCGGGGTCGTCTTCTCGGGCGGCTGGCATAGGGAGGCTGCGGAAGGGGAAGAGGGCAGGCGACAAGGCCGTCAAGCCGGAGTACGAGGGCGTGGTGCCCTCGACAGCATGCTGACGTCCCGCCGCCCCGTCTTCGAGCCCCGCTTCCGGCATCGCCGTCGCCTCCAGCCTTCGGACGGCCCCCCGGGATGTTCCCTTGGTGCCTTCTGGCATCCGTAGCTCGCCTAGGCACTCCTTTTGCCCTTTTCGCCTCCTTGACCTGCCTCCTGAAAAGGGGGGCAGGAAAGGGATCACGGGCATCTTATCTTTTTAATTTGTAAGCCTTCGGGCCTTAGCTGTATCTAAAATTTGTAATCCTCTCTTTCATGTTTTTCATCCTTTATGGACTGTACCTGAGTGGGATGTTTTTTATGAAAAAGGGATGCTTGCCGGGGTATTTGTCTCGCGAGTTAAACCCACGCCAAGGAGCAAATCCTTGGTATCCTTCGGACAGACATTTCATCCCCCGACAACAGGCCCTGCCGCCTTCCCACGTTGCTCGACCTTTCTCACGTTTTTGACGGAGGCAGGGACAAGGTGGGCGCAGTTTTTCCTCGCTTCATCCCCTTGCTGCCGCGTCTACGACCAAACTTGGCCCCGAGAACGAGCCCCAGGGCCTAAAGTTGAGGGAGCACGGCAGTTTCCGGGAAGAAACGTGGTTTCGCATTCCCCAGTCCATAAGAGGATGCATGATGAGGGATGAAAGACTTATCTGATAGCATAGCCCTCGGCAGTTCTGGTTTGCCGTGGACGATTCTTGGCACTCACAGCCCCCGGCGATACTGGTTTGTCTGGAAGGCTCTTATCTCCAACAGAGAACTTTGACGTTCTCAACGCCGGCTTCCGGCAAGCTAGTTGCCAGGAAGGCTTTGATCTTCAGCAGAGAACTTAGACGTACTCGATGCCGGCTTCCGGCAAGCTGGTTGCCAGGAAGGCTTTTATCTTCAGCAGAGAACTTAGACGTTCTCGATGCCGGCTTCCGGCAAGATGGTTGCCAGGAAGGCTTTTATCTTCAGCAGGGAACTTAGACGTTCTCGATGCCGGCTTCCGGCAAGCTGGTTGCCAGGAAGGCTTTTATCTTCAGCAGAGAACTTAGACGTTCTCGATGCCGGCTTCCGGCAAGCTGGTTGCCAGGAAGGCTTTTATCTTCAGCAGAGAACTTAGACGTTCTCGATGCCGGCTTCCGGCAAGCTGGTTGCCAGGAAGGCTTTTATCTTCAGCAGAGAACTTAGACGTTCTCGATGCCGGCTTCCGGCAAGCTGGTTGCCAGGAAGGCTTTTATCTTCAGCAGAGAACTTAGACGTTCTCGATGCCGGCTTTCGGCAAGCTAGTTGCCAGGAAGGCTTTTATCTTCAGCAGAGAACTTAGACGTTCTCGATGCCGGCTTCCGGCAAGCTGGTTGCCAGGAAGGCTTTTGGCGAAGAACTTCGTTGTTCTTGACACCGGCTCCCGGCAAGATCGTTGCCGGAAAGGCTTATGGCGAAGAACTTCGTTGTTCTTGACACTGGCTCCCGGCAAGATCGTTGCCGGAAAGGCTTATGGCGAAGAACTTCGTTGTTCTCGACGCCGGCTCTCGGCAAGATCGTTGCCGGAAAGGCTTATGGCAAAGAACTTCGTTGTTCTCGACGCCGGCTCTCGGCAAGATCGTTGCCGGAAAGGCTTATGGCGAAGAACTTCGTTGTTCTCGACGCCGGCTCTCGGCAAGATCGTTGCCGGGAAGGCTTATGGCGAAGAACTTCGTTGTTCTCGACGCCGGCTCTCGGCAAGATCATTACCGGAAAGGCTTATGGCGAAGAACTTCGTTGTTCTCGACGCCGGCTCTCGGCAAGATCGTTGCCGGAAAGGCTTATGGCGAAGAACTTCGTTGTTCTCGACGCCGGCTCTCGGCAAGATCGTTGCGGGAAAGGCTTATGGCGAAGAACTTCGTTGTTCTCGACGCCGGCTCTCGGCAAGATCGTTGCCGGAAAGGCTTATGGCGAAGAACTTCGTTGTTCTCGACGCGGGCTCTCGGCAAGATCGTTGCGGGAAAGGCTTATGGCGAAGAACTTCGTTGTTCTCGACGCCGGCTCTCGGCAAGATCGTTGCCGGAAAGGCTTATGGCGAAGAACTTCGTTGTTCTCGACGCCGGCTCTCGGCAAGATCGTTGCTGGAAAGGCTTATGGCGAAGAACTTCATTGTTCTCGACGCCGGCTCTCGGCAAGATCGTTGCCGGAAAGGCTTATGGCGAAGAACTTCGTTGTTCTCGACGCCGGCTCTCGGCAAGATCGTTGCCGGAAAGGCTTATGGCGAAGAACTTCGTTGTTCTCGACGCCGGCTCTCGGCAAGATCGTTGCCGGAAAGGCTTATGGCGAAGAACTTCGTTGTTCTCGACGCCGGCTCTCGGCAAGATCGTTGCCGGAAAGGCTTATGGCGAAGAACTTCGTTGTTCTTGACACCGAAAAGATTGGCCCTAAGGACGTCACCAACCCCCGGGCCATAACTGCGTTCAAACATAGCAAGTGATTAGCGTCCGGAGCGCACTCAACTTGCTTGCGAATTTCGACTTTTGCTGCATATTCCCTATGCCCGCTGGAATGCTCTCCGGTGCGTACGGTCCAGCCAGTAGCGCTTGAGGGAACGGGCCCTCAACGGCTATTCGGGAACAACGCCTCCCGGAAAGGTTTACCTTCTCGGTTCTAGCGCAACCGCACAAGTCGCCGAGCGGACTCGAGGCAATCATGGGGCGCAACTAGCTCCGAGAAGGCTCCTCGGCATACAGGTTTATGCAGAAATCTCAAGCAAATAACGCATGCTATCTTCCTGTTCAACCCCTCTTTGTACGTCCACCCTACGCTTTCTAGGGAAACTTGCCGGTGTAGGCACCCTTGCCGCGAGCGCTGAGTGTGGAACTTCAGCAGCCTGCTGGCGGGGTCGCTTCCGACAAGTAATCTTGTCGCAACTAGTTGCAGCTCGCTTAAGTTGTTGAGCGGACTCGAAACAAAGCAAGGGCGCTAGCAGCTCACTTAAGTTGTTGAGCGGACTCGAAGCAAAGTAAGGGCGCTAGCAGCTCACTTAAGTTGTTGAGCGGACTCGAAACAAGGTAAGGGCGCGACTAGCTACGAGTTGATTCCTCCGCGCACAGGTTTTTCGTACAAAGAACAAGATCTCCGAGGCGGATAACTTTATATAGAAAGGAAAAATCTAAAGTTTTGCATGACTTAGCTTTTTATTGTTGCCGCACTGGCGTCGTTCTTTTGCTCGCCCGCTCCTTGGGAGCAATGATGATGAGGATCTAGCTTGCGTGCACGCCGGATCAGGTTCACACGATCTCGACGCCCCCTACCTGGCGCGCCAGAGATGTCGGGCGGCGATGCTGATTCCCGCCAACACCTATGGGGACAGGGCCCCTTTTCGGTTCGATGGGGGGCGGAGAGCGCACAAAGAGCGGATCGAGGCGGTGCACGCGAGGGCCGGATTTTACCCAGCTTCGGGCCGCACGGATGCGTAAAACCCTACTTCTGCTTGTTTGTGTATATTGGATTCTTGCTTAGGAGCGATGGACGCTGCCAGACTGAGCGCAAGAGTGTTTTTGCTCTTGAACGAGCGGAGTTGGTCGAACCTCTGAACTCCCCGACCTGCCGAACCTGCCCGAACTTCCGAACCCCCCCTACGTTGCGCTTGGGCCTCCTTTTATACTCAAGGGGTCACCAACAGGGGGCAACATAGACAAGAGGGGTAAAAATGGAAAAGATGCGGTAGGTGCAGCTACCGCTACTGTGGATACAGTGCACCCTACCTAACTCTGACGGCAGGGGACAAGGGCATTAAATGCCTGTCTGAGTCACCTAAACAGTGCAAAAGGTGACCGTTAGGAGTGCCACCGTTTGCCACGATGGGCTTCTCTTCATTTCTGCTTGCCACCACGTACCCCTTGCTGCACGGCCTCCCGCCACGTGCGCTCTGGGAGAGTCCCAGAGCGACACGTTAGCAGGTGAGCTGGAGCGTGGGCACGCAGTGGGGGTTTCCCGCGGCAGGCTCCTTTCCACGGTCGTCGTCTTGTCGCGTCCGGAAGCTCGTTGCTCGCCGGATCTTGCCGGGACGCAGGGCGCGTCGCGGCAAGCCTTCTTGGTATGTCTTGAGTAGCCTTCCCGGCAAGCTCCTCTTGCCGGGGTCTTGTCTCATCCCGGCAAGCTCCTCTTGCCGGGGTCTTGTCTCTTCCCGGCAAGCTCCTCTTGCCAGGGCCTTGGTTGGCCTTCCAGGCAAGCTCCTCTTACCGGGGCCTCGGTTGGCCTTCTCGGCAAGCTCCTCTTACCGGGGCCTTGATTTGAGTATTTTGCTCTCGAATGATCTTCAAGGGAACCACGGAGGGTCCTGGCGGTCACCCGGCAAGCCTTGCCGCGGGGGGGGGGGGCTGCAACTGCCCGTGCACGAGTTCGGGGTAATAGGGTACCCCTACTCTAGTACACCGACATGTAGCGACTAGGGGATGTCAGTATCTTCCATGCTAGGTGGGTTATTCTCACGATGAGTGGACTCCGCTCATCATTCACAAGAAAATGGCTGGTAACTAGGATGCCCAGTCCTATGATCAAAAGATCAAAAACAAATCGCAAATAATTGCAAACAAAACTCCCCTGGATTGATGTTAGTTGGAGGCACCCGTTGTTTCGGGCAAGCCATGGATTGATGATTGTTGGTGGTGGGGGAGTATAAACTTTACCGTTCTGTTTGGGAACCGCCTATAATGTGTAGCATGGAAGATATTGGGAACTCTTGGTTGTTAAGTTGACAATAAAAGCATACCTCTCAAAATTATTTTCATCTCTATTTTAAAAGCTTCAAGCTCTAGCACCTCTGCAAATCCCTGCTTCCCTCTGCGAAGGGCCTATGCTTTACTTTTATGCAAGAGTAAGTAGTATTCCTTCTCATTCCAACCTACTCTTTAGGTGGCAAGCATCATGTGATGGGTAAAGATCTAAGCATATATGTCCATTCAAATATATTTGATCATGAATTATTATTGTTGACAATTATCTATATGATAAGTAAGTTGGGAGGCGAAACATTAAGCCCCTATCTTTCTCTGTGTTCGCTGGATGCTATTTGTATGCTTTGAGTGGTAGCAATCATGGAAGACTATACGATAGTTGAGTATGTGGGATTTGCTAAATCAAAGCTCTTACATAGAACCTTCCTGAAAATAAGATGAATTGCAATTGTTTTATGACTAAGAACATAGTTTGCTAGCTTTCAAGAAAGTTTATGGTCTATGCTTTAACACTTGAATAGCTTGTTACTTGATCATGAGAAGTTTTATGAGATGAGCTACTGTTATGATATATAATGATGCTAGAAAAGGTGATTGAAATTGTCATTGCTCAAACTTATGCACCTGCTAGAATTCACACTTCATAAATTAATTCTTTTATCATTTACCTTCTCGAGGACGAGCAGGAATTACGCTTGGGGATGCTGATACGTCTCCAACGTAGCTATAATTTATGAAGTATTCATGCTATTTATACTATCTGTTTTGGATGTTTATGGGCTTATTTATACACTTTTATATCATTTTTGGGACTAACCTATTAACCGGAGGCCCAGCCCAAATTGTTGTTTTCTTGCCTATTTCAGTGTTTCGAAGAAAAGGAATATCAAACAGAGTCCAAACGGAATGAAACCTTAGGGAGAGTTATTTTTGGAACGGAAGCAATCCAGGAGACTTGGAGTGGAAGTCAGGGAAGCTTTGAGGTGGCCACGAGGCAGGGAGGCGCGCCCTACCCCCTGGGCGCGCCCCTCACCCTCGTGGGCCCCTCCTGGATCCCCTGACCGACTTCTTTCACCTATATATGTCCATATACCCTAAAAACATCGGGGAGCACAATAGATTGGGAGTTCTGCTGCCGCAAGCCTCTATAGCCACCAAAAACCAATAGGGACCCTGTTCTAGCACCCTGCCGGAGGGGGGATCCCTCACCGGTAGCCATCTTCATCATCCCGGCGCTCTCCATGACGAGGAGGGAGTAGTTCACCATCGGGGCTGAGGGTATGTACCAGTAGCTATCTGTTTGATCTCTCTCTCTCTCGTGTTCTTGAGGTGATACAATCTTGATGTATCACGAGCTTTGCTATTATAGTTGGATCTTATGATGTTTCTCCCCCTCTACTCTCTTGTGCTGAATGGAGTTTTCCCCTTGAAGTTATCTTGTCGGATTGAGTCTTTAAGGATTTGAGAACACTTGATGTATGTTTTGGTGATCAACTTGCGAGTTCAGTGAACTTATGCATAGGGGTTGGCACACGTTTTCGTCTTGACTCTCCGGTAGAAACTTTGGGGCACTCTTTGAAGTACTTTGTGTTGGTTGAATAGATGAATCTGAGATTGTGTGATGCATATCGCATAATCATGCCCACGGATACTTGAGGTGACATTGGAGTATCTAGGTGACATTAGGGTTTTGGTTGATTTGTGTCTTAAGGTGTTATTCTAGTATAAACTCTATGATAGATCAAACGGAAAGAATAGCTTCATGTTATTTTACTACGGACTCTTGAATAGATCGATCAGAAAGGATAACTTTGAGGTGGTTTCATACCCTATAATAATCTCTTCGTTTGTTCTCTCCTATTAGTGACTTTGGAGTGCCTCTTTGTTGCATGTTGAGGGATAGTTATATGATCCAATTATGTTATTATTGTTGAGAGAATTTGCACTAGTGAAAGTATGAACCCTAGGCCTTGTTTCCTAGCATTGCAATACCGTTTACACTCACTTTTATCGCTTGCTACCTTGTTGTTTTTATAATTTCAGATTACAAAAACCTATATCTACCATCCATATTGCACTTGTATCAACATCTCTTCGCTGAACTAGTGCACCTATACAATTCACTATTGTATTGGGTGTGTTGGGGACACAAGAGACTCTTTGTTATTTGGTTGCAGGGTTGTTTGAGAGAGACCATCTTCATCCTACGCCTCCCACGGATTGATAAACCTTAGGTCATCCACTTGAGGGAAATTTGCTACTGTCCTACAAACCTCTGCACAACGTCTACAAGAAGAAGGTTGTGTAGTAGACATCAGGAGTTTGGGACCAAAATGCGGAGGTAAACAATGAACCTCGGCCCGAAGTGATTGTTTTTGGTACTCCATGCAGACTGACAATCCGAGATACATACAACTGTGTGAGTTGATCAGCGCAGAGGGTGGTGCGGATGGGAATAAAGTGAGCCACTTTTACCAGCGTGTCCACTATGACCCATAGAGCATCATTGCCCCATTGAGTCTTGGGTAGTGTCGGTGTCAAAACCGGTGGATCTCGGGTAGGGGGTCCCGATCTGTGTGTCTTAGGCTGATGGTAACAGGAAGCAAGGGACACAATGTTTATCCAGGTTCGGGCCCTCTCGATGGAGGTAAAACCCTACTTCCTGCTTGATTAATATTGAAGATATGAGTAGTACAAGAGTAGATCTACCACGAGATCATAGAGGCTAAACACTAAGAGCTAGCCTATGATGGTATGATTGTAATTGTGATCGGCCTTCTAAGGACCATCCTCTCCGGTTTATATAGACACTGGAGAGCTAGGGTTTACATGGAGTCGGTTACAAGGAAGGAAACATAATATCCGAATCGCCAAGCTTGTCTTCCACGCAAAGGAGAGTCCCATCCGGACACGGGCCGAAGTCTTGAGTCTTGTATCTTGACGCTTCTATAGTCCGGACGATGTGTACATTCCGTATGTCCGGTCCAGGACTCCCTCAGTAGACCCTGAACCAGGCTTCAATGACGATGAGTCCAGCGCGCGGTCTTGTCTCCGACATTGCAAGGAAGGTTCCTCCTTTCGAATACTCCAAGGTTATTATCGAACACGTAGGCCGTGTCCAGATCTTCAAAATGATCTTCACATACCACCGTAGATAGAACGATACTTCAGCTGATAACTTCTAGACGACGTGATATGCCATTACAGCCAGGCCATTATTCGAACTGTTTTTCTCACAACCAGCCACAGCGCATATTGCGGGGCGGTTTCCTTGACACGTCTTGTCAAAGCAAAGATCGTGTCCCTTTATCACGGGATTCTCATCAATACGGGTATGGGTAATCCAACCGCACCGCTAATCGCGGCGAGTGGGAGGTGAGCGGGTTCCACCAGGCAAGTGGGGAGGCGCAAAAAGCGTTTACCATCTCTTATAAAGAGATAAGGTCCCTTCCTCTTTACACGCGCCTTCTCCTTCCGCTAACTCATTCCCTTCTGCTCGAGCCCTAATGCCCAAGCCTTTTCTTTTCCATCGAAGAGAAGTTTTCCAAAGATGTCTGGATCCGGAGCAGAAGGCAGATGGATGGCCTCTATCGTCCGGGAGAAAGATATCAAGAAGCTCCGGGAAGCCGGGTATGTGGCCAAGAAGATCGGCCACCGTCTCCCACCGGTGGGACAGGTCGTCCCTACTCTAGAGCCTCACGAGAGAGTCGTGTTCCTTCCCCATTTTGTCCGCGGGTTCGGGTTTCCCCTCCACCCATTTGTCCATGGAGTTATGTATTACTATGGGATTGATTTTCATGATCTTCCCCCAACTCTTTTCTCAATATCTCGACGTTCATTGTCGTGTGCGAGGCCTTTCTCCGGATTCTGCCTCACTTCAGCCTGTGGCTGAAGATTTTCAATGTGAAGCCCAAGGTGGTAAGTGGCGAACACGCCAAGTGCAGCGGTGCCATGGTGAGCAAGATGCCCAAGGTCGTTTGGCCGAAGGGTACTTTCGACGACCCCGTCAAGGAGTGGCAGCAGCAGTGGTTTTATATCACCGAAACCCGCGGCAAAAAGTGGGCTGCAGCTCCTGAGTTCAGATTCGGAGCTCCATTGCAGCTCAAATCCTGGCCTAAGAAGGGCCCGAACTGGTCCTCGTCCGATGAGCTATCACTGCTCCAGACGCGCGTTCGGAGCGCGGTTGACAAGGACGTCAAACTCGTCGACATAGTCCAGGTGATGCTAGTTCGCCTGGTTCTACCATGTCAGCATCGAGCCTGAACTTTGTTGGATTTCAACCCAACCGAGCACCAGACCCTTCAGGAGCTCTATGACTCCTCCCACAAGGATATCGGGAAAGTGCTCTTCAAGTCCCGCAAATCATGGCCGGACTCTGCTGAGGATCGGGGGTATCAATTATCCCATTCTCCAAGCCCAGTAAGTTACAGTCACGCTCTGTCCATCCATGCTTTAGTTGGCATGCAATGAGGGAGACATTTTAATCGCGTTTCATCATGACCCCAGGGATGGATTAAGAAGGTGGAGCGGATGCATTGTCCGGTCCCACTGCCGGAGGAACTGGCCGGACCTCTTCTAACGAAGATGCTGGTCCCTGCGCCTTACGAGGCGCCAAAGAAGGAGGACTCCAAGAAGGTCAAGAAGACCCAGAGCGGCCTCCATCACCGCATGACTTCGGACGCTAAATCCTAAGACTCCAGCGACGCTCCTTCGATGAAGAGGAGGAAGCATAGGAGGACGAGCCTCACTCCGTAGGTGGGAAGAAGCGTGCGGCTTCCCCGTCCCTGGAGGCTGAATCGCCCAGGAGGGGAAGAGGTTCCCATCCAGAGGCATCCACCCCAGCCGCCGACAGCGGCCCGGAGTGGGATCCCAGGGCCCAGCCCCTAGAAAAATCGTAAGTAACCGAATCCCTAATGCACCTATGCATTTAGGGTCGTCTGAGTACAGTAGTTTTAATTGTCGCCACATCTTATACAGCCCAGCGAGGTCTCCTGCCGGACAGTCCTCATCGGAGGATTCATTGAGCTCGAATGCTGTGGCGAGCGAGACGCCTCCGAGGACTCCTTTTCCGAAGTCCGGGCGCGACACCGAGGTGTCGTCTCAAAGAGACTCAGAGCCGGATAAGGTTCTGGAGGCCGCTAAGGCTCCAGGATCGGGCGAGCGGCCACCTTCCATGGAGGGAGGTTTGACTACTCCGCCGGCCACCTCTGTCTATGCAGAGCTGCCGGGTGGTCTATCGATAGCGTTAAAGAACGCTTCCGCCGTCGATGGACATCGTACCCTTATGGGTACGGTGGTTGGAAAGATTCAGGCTGCCAAAAGCGGGCTGAATGAGTCATGTCTTGGCCTTATAAAGACTTTTGAGGTATGGCTTCTAAGGAACCTTTGAAGAATCATCATGATATGAGGAGTAGCCCCTGATATACTGTCCGGCAAAAGAGAGCCGGGTAGGGGATCAAACCCTCTATTGTAATGGGAACCTTTGTTTAATGGTGTATACCCCTTTGTTTGAAAACAGGCGTTCGCGGAGAGGACGGCCGCTCATGATGCGGAAGTGTCCGAACTGAAGCAGAGCCTGGGACGAGCCAAAGAAGAACTTGGCCATGTGAAGAAGCAATTAGAGGAGAAGCAAGGTATGTTTAAACATTGTTTTGCATTGGGCACAAATGAATGAGTGTGCCTATTGAAAAGTATTTATGTTATACGCCCTAGGAGCAAGTGCCGAATATGAGGCGTTGAAGAAGGCAGCGGCTGATGCCCACGAGAAGGCTGCCGCCGAACAGGCGGTGCGTCAAAAACACGAGGCCAGGGTCGTCACAGCTGAGCGGGAGCTCCAGGAGGCTGTGACGAAGAGCGAGAGCTTGGAGCAGAGTCTAGTAGGGAAAGAATCCGAACTCGCCCAAGCTCTCCAAGCCGCGGAAGATGCTCGGGAAGAAGCCCGAGGTGTTGTACGGGACATTCAGGAGGCCCGGAAAGTTGCGGCTGGTAAGGCCTGTTGTGTCTATGGCCATTATTATGTTATAGTGTGGAGAACTCTAAGCGACAAGCTGAATTCTTGATTTTACAGGGGCGTTTGCGGATCTGCCTCGTAGCATATCAGATGCTTCCCAATTTTACCGGATTGAGGAGAGGGAGTCTATGGAGAGGAACTTCTGGTCGCAGTATTTGGCGCCGAACTATCCGGTGCCTTTTATCGATCAGCTGAAGCAGCTGGTCGAACTGCACCAGGCAGACAAACTAGCCATGAAGGACTTGATTATCTGGCTGTGGACTGCAGAGCCAATTCCAAGCAGTTACTTTGGACTCGTAAAGCAGATTGTGGCCGCCTGTCCTCGGCTTGATTCTATCAAGCGATCAGTCTGTATAGAACATGCGCGCATGGCGCTTGCCCATGCAAAAGTGCATTGGGGGAAGCTTGACGCGGAGAAGCTGATAACTGAGGGGCCACTAGAGGGTAAGGAGCATCGCAAGCCCGAACTGTACTTTGAAGGTGTACTAAAGGGGGCCCGCCTGGCGGCGGATAAGTGCACCAAAGACATTATATTTCCCTGAAGGCATTCTTGCCAATATTTGTAATATGGGATAATGGCACTTTTATTATGTATTGCCTATTTTGTGTGAACATATGTTCTTCCCCGCGGCTGTTTATTGTATGTAAATTCTGAGAGTTGGCCAGTCGTCGGCTTCAGCCCCCACGTGAGAAGTACGGGGGTGTTCGGGGTATTTCTGAACACTCTTTATCCCATGGTGGGGTCCTTTTAAGGAGGTGTTTCTCACCACGAACCAGGCAATCGGACTATATATGGCTTTACTACTCTCACTTAGCCATAGGAATTCGAGTATGGTCGGCGCAGCCCCTAGTGTTCGGAAGGCCGAACTAGGAGCTCTATTGGCGCCTGACGGAAGACCGATCCGTCACAATCTGCATTTTATAGTGGCGTTATGCGGAATAAATCTTTAAAGATTTTACAACCTCTCGAACATCTGACCAGCTCTCGCTGCATCATGACAGTCGGTTTTCGGCTTTCTCTACTGAGGTGCTCGTCCGGCAGAACCGGGACACAATCGCAGTAGTTCTCCCAGCGCTACCTTAGCCGACGGAACGGAACGTAAGGTACCAAAACATGGGAGCCGGGCAAACCCAACCAATGACCCAAGACATGATTCGGAGCTGATGCATATCGTGCTATAAGTTCGGGGTGCCGAGCGACCGACAAGGTGGTCGGACTTTAGTGTCGTATTGTGAAGCCCCTGGCATAACCGGGCGTAACACGAAGCGTGGCTGCCGTTTTCTGGCAAAGAGGCGTCGATGATAAACGACGGCCGGCGCATGTTATTTAGTCTACGCATTGCAGTACGATGACATGTCTATGCATATGAGTGCGATTTATGATTATGAAAGAGGAGTGGTTTTTGGTGAAACCTGTGATGACCGGACTGGAGGGGGCTGTGAATGGATCGAAAGTGAATCTGAACTGCCTTCTGCCTGCATGGTCCTGTCCTTGTGTGTCCGGGCCGATTCCACGCCGTCGATCCTGTTTTGCATAAAAGGTAGTTTGTAAAGGTAAATGCTTGGAGGCAGCCAAGCGTCCTCCCGTGGTTGGTCTAAAGGTTCCTGATCGGACCCTGGTGAGCCCAGCCGTTATTCTGAGAAGTAACCCGGGCTCCTCGGTTGGTGTCCGGATAGTTGGCTGTCATATCAAAATATTGATAGGCATGCACGACTTGTTACTCCGGCAGCTGTACGATTTCCGCTCTAGTGGCGGGGTTTGGCCTTGTACGTAGGCGTAAGTATATCACTGGTGTTGGCCTTACGGCTTACCACGTGGAATCTAGTCAGCGTGGTTCATCCCGTTAGCAGACGATGAGTTATCGTATGAGGGGGGTGCGCCGATGGCATGACGTTTTTTGGCTGTTTTTAAGAACAACTATTAGAGCGATGGGCCAATGAACTTGGCCTTTGCACCGGACACCTTATAGAAGGTGTTTATTTGTAGATTCATACCCGTGTGAGCTTTATGTGTTATGGAGCCCCTGGACTACTAGGTCAGGGTGTACGGCAATTGACTTGCTGTGGTTTGTATGATAGGGGGCGATCGGCCGTACTATTGTGCCCTGGGGGGGGTCTCTTGACTAGACGCATCCCTTCATTATTTCCGGCACACGACCGGTCACTTTGTTTTGAAGATCCGACATTCTCTATTGGTATGCTTTGTCGTCCTCCTAGGTACGATGAATTTCGCATGGTTGATCAAGTATGTGGCTCAGGCCGAATAGGCTCAGACTGTTCTTTGTCTGTTGATCGGACTGGGAGTTGCTGGACTTGACGCCAGCTTTCCTGACTTGACGTTTATTACCAATGCGTCGAGGCTTTAGGACACTTCTTCGTGTATCCTTCAAATTGTCTTGGACTGTAGTGGTGTGCAGACGTCGGGTTGTGTGCCTTTGGATCGCCTGCTTAGGTTGAGTTAGCAAGTTGTGTCGCGTATGCCCTTTGATAGGGTGGTCAAGTCCGTACTTTTCGGTGGCCAGGATCTTGGTCCACTTATCCATTAGTTAATCTTGGTTGATGTTGAGCTGCTCTTGCTTCCTTTGCAGGCTCCTTGCCGTGGCCATGAGTTGTCGCTTGAAGCGAATTTGTTCCACTGGGTCTTCAGGCATGCTGAATTCGTCATTGCCGAGGCTTACCTCGTCTTCGAATGGGGGTGTATAGTTGCCCCTCTCCAAGTATCCCATTGTGGCCTGCCCGGCCTACTTGATGGCTTTCTGATTAGGGTTGTATTCCTCTTCGGCACCATCCAGATTGTTTTCATCTCCGGGGCCGGCATTGATGTGGCGGGGCTTGGAGTGGCGCCGAAGACGCCCATACTTTGCTTTTCCCTCTGAGGGGTTGTCCTCCGTTGGCTCGTTGCCATTGCTTTCTTTTGGAGTGTCCACCATATATATATCGTATAAAGAGGTAGCTATCTGCCGCCCTTTGAGCGGTGGCTCCTGTAAGTCTTCTGCATCGTCGTCCATACCGTCGATGTCTTCGTAGTCGAAGTTAAGCATGTTGGTTAAATCATCGACCGTGGCAATGTAGTGGGTGGTGGGTGGGCAGCGAATTCCTTTGTCCCCTGCTTCCAACTCAGGCCGGACATAGTTTGGCCCAGAGCCTCCTGACAATGAGAGAGAATTAAATAAGTTCAGCATGTTGCCAAAGGGCGAGTGTTGAAAGATGTCCGCAATGGTAAACTCCATTACCGGAGCCCAACCTGGCTCGGCTGGCTTGAGGGTGTGCGGACCGGAACCAACAACCGGATATGAGTCCGGGGGCCCGGGGTTACAAGCCTCCACAGAGATGAGACCTGTGTTCGGCTCCACCGCCGATGAGTGGGCGGCCTACGAGGCGGGGTCCACCCCTCCGTCCTTGGGCAACGCAACCTGCTCCGGATTTAGATCCGGGGCTACTGCAGGGATGATGTCCTGAGCATTGTCCAACAGCAGGTCTAGGTCGTGCTCGTCGTGACTGTCCGGCGCTCCCGGCGCTGGCCCAAATCCGTCGAAGATCAAGTCTCCGCGAATATCCGCCGTGTAGCTCAAGTTTCCAAACCTGATCTGGTGGCCAGGGGCATGGTTGTCGATCTGCTCCAGATGGCCAAGCGAATTGGCCCGCAGTGCGAAGCCGCCGAACACAAAGATCTGTTCAGGGAGAAAAGTCTCACCTCAGACCGTGTTGTTGACGATTGAAGACGCCATCAAGCCTCGAAGCGATGACACAGAGGAACTCTCAATGAAAGCACCAATGTCGGTGTCAAAACCGGCGGATCTCGGGTAGGGGGTCCTGATCTGTGTGTCTTAGGCTGATGGTAATAGGAAGCAAGGGACACAATGTTAACCCAGGTTCAGGCCCTCTCGATGGAGGTAAAACCCTACTTCCTGCTTGATTAATATTGAAGATATGAGTAGTACAAGAATAGATCTACCACGAGATCGTAGAGGCTAAACCCTAAGAGATAGCCTATGATGGTATGATTGTGATTGTGATCAGCCTTCTAAGGACCATCCTCTCCAGTTTATATAGACACCGGAGAGCTAGGGTTTACATGGAGTCGGTTACAAGGAAGGAAACATAATATCTGAATCGCCAAGCTTGTCTTCCACGCAAAGGAGAGTCCCATCCGGACACGGGCCAAAGTCTTGAGTCTTGTATCTTGACGCTTCTATAGTTCGGACGATGTGTACAGTCCGGCTGTCCGGATACCCCCTTATCCAGGACTCCCTCAGGTTGACCGGTGATAAAGTCCACGCAGACATCATCCCATTTCCATTGTAAGACGGGTAGAGGTTGGAGAAGTCCGGTGGGTTTCTGGTGTTCCGCCTTTAGTTTGTTGCAGATGTCACCACAAGCGACAAAATATGCGATGTCCCTTTTCATTCCATCCCACCAAAATATCTGTCGAAGATCTTCGTACATTTTGGTGCTGCATGGGTTTATCGAATATGAGGATTCGTGCGCTTCTGCCAAAATTTTCTTCCTCAAATCTGCTTGCTCAGGTACGCATATCCTTCCTTGGAACCTGAGTGTACCCAGCGCGTTCTTAGAGAAATCCTAAGTTTTGCCTTCGCGCAGACATTGGAAATATACTCGCAGACTCTCGTTGTTGTCTTGTGCCATGCGGATCTCTTCTTCTAGAGTAGGAGTTACTTCCAAAATATTCGCGAGACTGGCATCAACAATTACCAGGTTTAGCTGAGCAACCTCTTGCTGGAGTTTTGGAGGCAAATACTCTAGCATGGCGTTTAAATTGGCAGGCTTGCGACTGAGGGCATCAGCGGCCACATTAGCTTTTCCCGGATGGTAATTTATTCCCAGATCATAGTCCTCGACCAACTCGATCCATCTTCATTGTCGAAGGTTTAAGTCTGGCTGAGTAAAGATATATTTGAGACTCTTGTGGTCGGTGAATATTTGACATCTCTTCCCAATGAGATAATGTCTACAAATCTTTAGAGAGTGCACAACCGCAGCCAGTTCCAAATCATGCGTAGGATAATTTCCTTCATGATATCATAGCTGGCAAGATGCGTAAGCTACCACCTTGTCGTCTTGCATAAGTACGCACCTAATACCTTTTCTGGATGCGTCACAATACACATCAAAGTTGCGGTAAATATCTGGGAGAGTCAAGACTGGTGCTGATGTCTGTTTGGTTTTTAGCTCGTTAAAGCTCTGCTTGCAATCCTCAGTCCATTCAAACCTCTTGTCTTTCTTGAGGAGTTCTGTCATTGGATTAGCAATTTTCGAGAATCCTTCGATGAACCGGCGGTAGTATCTTGCTAATTCAAGAAAACTCCGGACTTCAGATACTGTCGTGGGTGCCGCCCAATCAAGCACATCTTTTACTTTGCTGGGATCCACTGCAATACCTTCTGCTGATAGAACATGCCCCAGAAATCCGACTTGTTTGAGCCAAAACTCACACTTTCTGAATTTTGCTTACAACTGATGGTCATGGATTCTCTGTAAGACTACTCGGAGGTGTTCCTTGTGTTCCTCGTCACTTTTAGAGTATATGAGAATATCATCGATGAAAACCACCACAAACTTATCCAAGAATTCCATGAACACCTTGTTCATCATATCCATGAAAAAGGCGGGGGCATTTGTGAGACCGAAGGACATCACCGTATATTCATAAAGACCGTAACAAGTAGTGAACGCGGTCTTAGGAATATCTTCCTTCTTGATCTTCAGTTGATGATATCCGGTCCTTAAATCAATCTTGGAAAATACCTTTGCACCCCATCGAACAAATCATCAATCCTTGGTAGAGGGTATTTGTTCTTGATGGTGACACTGTTCAACTAACGGTAGTCCACACACATTTTGAGACCACAATATTTATTGTCCACAAATATTGCAGGTGATCCCCATGTTGAAGAACTTGGGCTAATATATCCTTTTTGCAGCATGTCATCCAACTGCTTCTTTAATTCCATGAGTCCGGAGGAAGGCATTCGATAATACTTTTTGTACAATGGTGCAGTCCCGGGTACCAGATCAATTGCAAACTCAAGCTCTCTGTCTGGAGGCATTCCAGGTAATTCTTCGAGGAATACATAGGGAAATTCACTGACCATAGGAATCAGATCCAGTTCTTCAGCTACTGCAGTGAAGACAATCTCCCTTTTGGGTATGCCTTTGCGGGCATAAAATTTTATGGTTTGGCTTCCTGATTTGTCAGGGTGACTTCTTGGGTCGCACAATTTATGCATACTTGATACTGAGTCAACCAGTTCATTCCCAAAATAACATCCAACTTGTCACACCCTAGCTAGTTCATGCATTAGAGTGTTGCATCATGTCTATTCTTCATCAGAAACTTGAAATGGGGATGACAGAACCCCAGCCCCCTCTGAAACCAACTAGGGTTACTAAAAATATTTTCAATGAACCTGAAATGCCCTTCTAAAATGCCCATCATTTTTGTCTTGGTTCAGAACCTCTGCCAAAAGTGGTGCACATTTTCCTAGGCCATCCTAGGGTTTTTGAATTAAATCATAAATATTTGAATTTGGGCATTTAAAATTATATAAAATATTTAAATGCTCAAATATCTCCAAACTAAAATGTTTCATGTTGGAAATAATCCAACTATGGACCAGGAGTAGTTTGGTGATTTTAGGAGTAGCCTAAGTATTTTATTTAATTCAACAAAGTTGCAGAAGTATTAAAAAACAAAAAACAGAAAAAATGGAAAAAGCTTACCTGGCGCCCAGCACCCGGCCCACCTGTCGGCCCAGCCCAGCACCGCGCCAGCGAGCTGCTTGCCGGCCAGGCAGGCAGGCAGGTGCTCGACGGCGAGCACCGCATGGGTGCCACGCACCTGCTCGCCGCCTCGCCGCCTCCCTCGCCCGGCTAACGCCGTGAATTGGCCTCTCTCTCTCTCCCGAACCTCCCAGACACCCCTCCCCTCTCTAGCTCCTCTCCCTCGCTCTCCCACGCCATGGCCGACGCCATCGCCGCCACCCCCTCGCCGTAGCCACGCCCTCCGTCAACCCCACGCCGTGCCGCCGTGTCCAGGAGCTCCACCGCCGTCCACTTCATCGAGCTAGCCGAGCCCCGTGTGCTCGTGCGGCCCGAGACCACCGCACCGACCTCGCCCGAGCTCGCCGTCGCCGGAGATCCCCTTCAACGCCGTCGCCGCCTCAGCTCATCCCCGACCCCGCCGGTGGCCTCTACGGGAGAGCTGTGAGCCTAGCTACCCCTCCGACCCTCCCTCTCTCATTCCCGAGCCGTGTAGCCACCGCACGAAGATCACACGCACGCACCGCCGCGGATCTCGTCGCTGACGTGCTCCCGGCCAACCCGCGGTGTCCAACGCACTCACCACGCTGCGTTGGGCCCAACCGTGCACTTCCCGCACCTCCCCGCACACCCTAGGCCGAGTTCGCTTTCACCCAAACTCCGGTGGCCGCCAAAGTCGTCGCCGGCGCCAACTCCGGCCACCCCGACCCCAACGGACTCCACCAAGAGCTGCGGCTCGTCCTCAGCTCCACTCCGGTGGTCTCCGTGACCCATTTGGTGGCCGAAACGGCCAAAACCACTCCCGCCGCCACGTCGGGCTCGCCGGCAGCTAAACGCCGGCGCCGCTGGCGTTGATTTTGACCACGGGTGGGCCCTAGTTGACTCCCCTGAGTCAATGACAGGTGGGGCCCAGCCCTGTTAATTAAACAGGTTTAGTTTTATTTAAATTTTAATTAAACTAATCACACTGACACGCGGGACCCACTGTCAGGTTTGACCCGAACGTGTCCCGTTGACCTGCTGACGTCACACTGACGTCAGGCTGACGCAATAATTGATTTTCTGGAATTTTTCTAATATAGGAAATTTCAGAATATAATTTAAACTTCAAAAATTCATAACTTTTATTCTGTAACTCCAAATCAGACAAATTATATATGAAAAATGATCAGAAAAATCCAATCTATCCATCTGTACTATTTTCATGCATGATTAAACAAGTTAACATGATGTTTAATGCAGAACAAGGAAAAACACTTTAAAGGGCCATGTTTGAGTTTGAAATTTGAATCTTTGATTCAAATTGGTTCAAACCCTTCTGGTCTTAGTTGCATTAGCCCAACACACTCATATTGCTATGTTTCATGCATGCATCATATTGTTGCACATTGTTTGGTGATGGTTGTATATCGGTGTTCTTTGCGGCAGGATCTGCCCCCGAGGAGTACCGTGATTACCCTAATGAAGAACCGTATCAGTGCATCGAACCATCAGGCAAGCAACTAACCATTTGATCATGTCGATACAATCCCATGTTCTCGCTCCTGCTCTCTTCTACTGCATTAAGACAACGCGTTTCAAACTGCTGTGTGCTACGGTAGTTGAACCCATTTCCTCTGCATGACCTGTCATTGCCACAGTAACTAGATGAAACCCACTAGCATGTGTAGGAGTTGATTGAGCCATATGTATGTGTTGTTCCTACCTTGCTATGCCTGCTATGCTTAGAGTCGTGTCAGGTCTGGTTCATCTGGGTGATGGGCTGGAGTGAAATGGTTATGTCGGTAATGAGAGTGGTGTGGTGAACACGATTTGGTAAAGGCATCGATGAGAGGCCATGTAGGAGTACATGGTGGGTTGTTTCATTGAAGCCGACCTTAAGCACTGACATCTGTATGTGTGATTTAAGATACAGCTACTACCATGCATTGGGCCCTGAAATATGACCCCGCTCGAGTTCTTATCCACCCTAGCTCTCTGTCCAGGAGTTGCACGTAGTTTCTGGTGTTTGTAGCCTACTGGAGGCCGTGGACAGCGCTGACCGTAGGGGTGGGCTGTGATGCGGTAGGTACGTGGCACGGTGTACCGAATACCCGTTAGGTATCTCGGGAACCCTGTTCACATCGTTCGGGGCCGTATGGGAAACCTCGGCCGGACTCCCTGCGGATGGAACCTGGATAGGCGATAAACTTGGACTAGAGACTTAGGTGTTTAGGTAGGTCGTGGTCTACACCCACGTCGGCTTTCGCTTGAAGTCTGCCGAGCACAGTCGTGTGCAGACGCTAAGTGGTGGAAACATGTATGAAGAAGTACACCCCTGCAGGGTTATCAGGATCTATTCGAATAGCCGCGTCCGCGTTAAAGGACTACTTGGTTACCTATACAGTTCATAGACAAGTAAATGGAAACTACTAAAAGCCTCAGGATAAGTGTGAGTGTCGAGGATGGCTCTTCCGTAGGAAGACGGGGGCGGATCCTCGGTAGTGTATTGAATTGGTGAGTAGTGGACTCGTGTACGCAAAACCATTTCAAGTTGGAGTCTCGTAGGTTAGCCTAGCCAAGAGTCAAAGCTGGCTTGCTGCAATAACTCCACCAACCCTTCTTGATAATATGCATGTATGTAGGATCTGATGTAAGTCTTGCTGGGTACCTTTGTACTCATGTTGTTATAATTTACATTTTTTTACAGAAGACGCTGCAACCCCTTCTGATGGGTTCTACGTAGACGTTGACATCAATGAGTAGGCTAAGGCCCAGGTGGTGATCCTGAGCTTGTGAAGGACCACGTAGTATAGCTAGGCTTTCCAAGCCTCTTTTATTTTACTAGTTGTCTGTACTCAGACAAGTTACTTCCGCTGCTGGTTTGTATGACTGTATGACTTGAATGCTGGGTCGTGAGACCCATACCTTTGTGTATGTTATGTATGGCTCTCTGAGCCTTAAATAAAGTACTTGTGTCGTAGAGTCATGTTGTGATGCTTCGTTGTATTTGCACATATCGAGCATATTGTGTGTATGATTGAAATGCTTGGTATGTGTGGGATCTGACTATCTAGTTGTTTATCTTTAGTAGCCTCTCTTACCGGGAAATGTCTCCTAGTGTTACCGTTGAGCCATGGTAGCTTGCTACTGCTCTGGAACACTTAGGCTGGCCGGCATGTGTCCTTCCTCGTTCCGGTGTCTGTCCCTTCGGGGAAATGTCAAGCATTGAGTACCGGAGTCCTGTTAGCCCGCTACAGCCCGGTTTACCGGAGTCCTGCTAGCCCTGTGCTACAGCCCGGACCCACTTGCTGTTGACCGACACGTTCGAGGCTGGGTCATGAATGCCTGTCCCTGTAAGTTGGTGCCACTTTGGGTTTACGACTAGTCATGTCAGCCCGGGCTCCTTATCATATGGATGCTAGCGACACTATCATATACGTGAGCCAATAGGCGCAAACGGTCCCGGGCAAAGGTAAGGCGACACCCGAGGGGATACCGTGCGTGAGGCCGCAAAGTGATATGAGGTGTTACAGGCTAGATCGATGTGACATCGAGTCGGGGTCCTGACAGCGTTGGCATCAGAGCCGGACTACCTGTAGGTTCTCCAAGCCAAACTGGTCGATGTTGAGTCTAGAAATTCTTTAGTTATATGTAGGGGAATTGTTTGTGGGTTGGAACGTAAGGCTCTTTTTACTTCTTTATCTTATGACATTCCAATCTGAGTCAGTCTATTCTTCCACCGGGGGTTAAGGAATTAGGATCTATTCTCTCTATCAGGATCACGCGTTGCTAATCAGTAGTACCTTATAGGTTCGATGGTTACAAGCCTAGTTTAGTTCTACTACCACATTATGTTGCTAGGATGGACTCAGAACTTTGATATGATGATGTTAAGTATGAATGAAATCCTTTGTCAAATGTCTCAAAATCCTTCTTGAGCATTTATAGCTGTTATGCTGCCGAAATTTTGCTAGAAATTCTAATGCCTTTGCATTATGATTGTGTTTTCAGATGGCCACTCACGACCTCAATCAAGTGGTTCGCCTGACTCATGCCTAGATGTACCCGGTCATACCGCCATGTTGGTCAGGGTAATGACTGAGGCTGGATACCGCTGGTATCCTGAGTACACGGTCGAAGAGCAATTCTGAGACTTTAATCAAAGCCAGTATCTCTGCACTGTCAGGATATTTCCATCTTATCCTGGGTCCACCGAGCCCCTTCACTGCTCCTATGGACTCGGGGTTACTATTGAGATGGCTGTGCAGGACGCCGCCTACTCTATGATGACCATTATGCGAGTCAGATCTGGTCTATTTCGGGACTCTGATTTCCGGTATATGCCAGGATCACTTCCGGGAGCACAAGGGTATCTCCAAGCTATCTATGCTGACCCCACCCAGGAGGATTCACGGACCCGCACCACTGCTGAGATGCTCGAGGATAAGGACCGTGAAAATCGGGCCTTGAGGTTAGAGCTCTTCAATACCCGTGCTGACCACTGGGCCACATTGACTCGGTTTGCACCGGCGGTGCAAGCTGGATATTCGGATATGCGCGATCTCTATCCTGTGAGATCTGCTCTGCCAGACGTGATGGGTTGGCGTGATGTAGGAGGCATCACCCCACCTCGTGGTCCCCGCAGGCTACCGTCTGTTGGTCCAAGACCCCATCCTAGCCCCTATGGTCCACAAGCTCCGCGAGATCGTCTGTTTCCGGATGATCATGTTGAGCTTCCAGGCTATGGAGGTGACTTCTACGAGGACTACTACGGATCTGTCTGAGTTAGTGGTAGTATCACTAGTTCGTGTTAGCTGTGTCGTCTATCGTCCTGCGTGACTCGTGGGATATGACCTAGTTTGTATCGCCTTCCGGAGGTGTAGAAAAATAATGTATAGGAGCTTGGAATGCCTCCGATGAGATGTAATCCTATTTTCACCGTAATAGTACCTTGTTTGGTCTTGTACTAAACCCTGTATGGTGTGTATGACGATGGAATAAAGAAGCAGTTTCTGTATCTACCATGTCATACGGATGATCATCTTGCATTCCGAGTTATTCCTTACATTCTGTATCCTAAGTCGGAATTTTATCATCCTGACTAAATCATTGTCTTGTTTACCTAGGATGGTCAACACGCGCACAAACCCTGCTCCCCAAGAGCAGGCCGAAGGCAGCGAAGTCAGGAATGCAAATCTGCCTCATCCTCCTTCCCTAGCCGAGGTTATGATGGAAGCCGAAAGAAACAAGCGGGAGACCAACCGTTTGTTGGAGCGTATTGAACAGAACACGGCACACCATCAGAGGACTAACGTGGTGTCACTCAGTGATTTCATTAAGTTACATCCACCCACGTTCCACCACTCCGTCGAGCCTCTCGACGCTGATGATTGGCTTCGCAGTATTTCTCACAAACTGCGTTCCGCGCTGGTAGCGGAGGCTGACAAGGTCACCTTTGCTGCATATCATCTTGAAGGCCCCGCCAGTCTATGGTGGGAGAATTATGGAGCTATGCGCCCAGCGGGCCATGTCACTACTTGGGCGGAATTCAGCGAGGCTTTCCGTGAACATCACATTCCGGAGGGTCTCATGGACCGTAAGCGTGAGGAATTTTGCAGTTTCACTCAGGGCCGACTCTCTGTGGATGCTTACAGCAGGGAGTTCGGTAACCTCGCACGATATGCAACTGAGGAAGTTTCTACTGATGCCAAGAAGCAAGCAAGGTTCCGTAAGGGGCTTAGTCCTGAGCTTCGCCGCGACCTCCGTCTGCATGAGTGCACATCCTTTCAGAAACTTGTTAACAAGGCCATCAGTGCTGAGACTGGTCAGACTGATTATGACGCAACACGCAAGCATGGCCGTGACGCGGGTTCCTCATCCGGTGCTGGTCCTCAGAAGCGCCGCGTGTGGGTGCCCAACACCGCCCTGCCACCCAGGTTCATACCGAGGCCATCCTTCCAGGCGCCTCGCCCCGTTCAACAGTCTGCACCAGCCAAGCCCTATGGTGGTCCAACCAACAATGCTCCTCCACGTACCAGTTCCGTGACTTGTTTCAAGTGTGGGGAATCTGGTCACTATATGCGTGAGTGTCCCCAGACAAACCCCAACCAATCTGCTAAAGCTGTTGGCCGTGGCAAGCCGACAGGGAAAGTGTTCCACGCCAAGCCGGCCACAGCTGCACGTGGCCATGTCAACTGTATCTCTGCCGAGGAAGCTCAAGAGGATCCCAACGTCGTTCTTGGTATGCTTCTTGTTAATTGCCACCCGGCATCTGTTCTTTTCGATACAGGAGCCTCTCATTCTTTTATATCCGAAAATTATGCTCGTTTGCATAACATCGCATTCTGTGACATGCCAACCTCTATGGTAATTCAAACTCCGGGATCCAAATGGCAAACTTCTAGAGTAAGCCATGGAAATGAAATCCAAGTCGACAGACTTGTTTTCCTCGCATCTTTGATAGCCCTTAAATCTTCAGATATTAATATCATCTTGGGTATGGACTGGATGTCAGCTCATCATGCCAAAATTGATTGCTTCTCTAGGACTGTTCAACTTACCCATCCTTCGGGGAAGATAGTCAATGTCTTGACCCGATTAGCCAAGCGACAATTATATTCTCTTAACGCCAGCCCTTTGCCAGACCTTGAGGACGTTCCGGTAGTCCGCGACTTCCCGGATGTCTTCCTAGAGGAATTGCCAGGTGTTCCACCTGACAGGGATGTTGAGTTCGTAATAGACCTCATTCCAGGAACCGTTCCGATTGCTAGAAGACCCTATAAGATGGCACCACTACAACTAGCCGAGCTTAAGAAACAACTCGATGAGTCCTTGAAAAAGGGTTTCATCCGACCTAGTTCATCTCCGTGGGCTTGCCCCGTCCTCTTCGTCAAGAAGAAGGATGGTACGGACCGGATGGTTGTAGATTACCGACCTGTTAATTTGGTCACAATCAAGAAGAAATATCCGCTCCCCAGGATCAACGACCTGTATGATCAGCTCGCTGGATCCTCAGTCTTCTCCAAGATGGATTTGAGGTTGGGCTACCATCAAATCAAAATCAGAAACGGGGACATTCCTAAAACGGCCTTTGTTACTCGTTATGGCCAATACGAGTACACCGTCATGTCCTTCGGTTTAACCAACGCTCCAGCCACTTTTTCTCGGTTAATGAACTCAATCTTCATGGAGTATTTGGATAAATTCGTCGTGGTTTACCTAGATGATATACTCATCTACTCCAAGAACGAGGAAGAACATGTCGAACATCTAAGGCTAGTGTTGAAGAAACTTCGAGAGCACCGCCTTTATGCCAAGTTTTCCAAATGTGAATTTTGGTTGTCAGAGGTGACCTATCTGGGTCATGTAATATCTGGTAAAGGTATTGCTGTTAACCCTGAGCGAGTTCAAGCCGTCCTTAATTGGACTCCACCTGAATCGGTCAAACAAGTTCGGAGTTTTCTAGGCTTAGCGAGTTATTGCCGTCGCTTTGTCGAAAACTTCTCCAAAGTTGCTAAACCTCTAACCGAACTCCTTAAGAGGGATAAAAAGTTTGAATGGACTCCACAATGTGAGCACAGCTTTCAGGAACTGAAAAGACGCCTGACTTCTGCTCCCGTTCTGGTACCGCCAGACTTCTCCAAGGACTTTGTTATCTACTGCGATGCCTCGCGACAAGGACTAGGCTGTATTCTCATGAAAGATCGACATGTAATTGCTTACGCCTCCCGGCAATTGCACCCACATGAGGAGAAATATCCTACTCATGATCTAGAGCTTGCAGCTGTAGTCTATGCACTTAAAACCTGGCGACATTACCTCCTCGGTAATCGTTGCGAAATATTCACTGATCACCAAAGTCTGAAGTACATCTTCACCCAACCGGATTTGAATCTCAGGCAAAGACGTTGGGTCGAGTTGATCACAGATTTCGACTTAGGACTAACCTACACCCCAGGGAAAGCCAACGTCATGGCTGATGCGCTAAGTTGTAAATCTTATTGTAACAACCTAATGTTACAACAAAGTCAACCGCTTCTCCATGAGGAATTTCGGAAGCTTAACCTTCACATTGTTCCTCAAGGTTTCCTTTCCACCTTGGTGGCGAAACCTACTCTTAAGGATCAAATCATCGCTGCCCAAAAGCGAGATAAGGGAATAGCTAAGATCAAGGAGAACATTGCTAGCGGAGGTGCTAGTTATTTCTCCATAAATGATCATGGTGCTGTGTACTTTGAGAACCGTTTAGTGGTTCCCAAGAACCAGCATCTACGGCAGTTGATCCTTAAGGAGGCTCATGAATCTCCTCTCACCATTCATCCCGGTAGTACTAAGATGTATCAGGACCTACGCCAGAGGTTCTGGTGGACTAGGATGAAGAGAGAAATTGCTCAGTATATTGCTAATTGCGATGTCTGTCGTCGTGTAAAAGCAGAGCATCAACGGCCTGCTGGCACCCTTCAACCCTTAGCTATTCCTGAATGGAAATGGGATAAAATTGGTATGGATTTCATTACCGGTTTTCCCAGGACCAAGAGAGGGAATAATGCTATCTTTGTCGTTGTCGATCGTCTTTCCAAAGTAGCCCATTTCCTACCTGTTCGTGAGAGTATAACCGCTAGTCAGCTGGCAGACTTATACATCTCCCGGATAGTGTCTCTCCATGGTGTTCCTTTGGAAATTAACTCGGATCGAGGAAGTCTTTTCACCTCTCGATTTTGGGAAAGTTTCCAAAATGCTATGGGAACCCGTCTCTCCTTTAGCACCGCTTTCCACCCTCAGTCGAGTGGTCAAGTGGAACGCGTCAACCAGATTCTAGAAGACATGCTTCGAGCCTCTGTTATCTCATTCGGAATGGGTTGGGAGAAGTGCCTTCCATTTGCCGAATTCGCTTACAACAACAGCTATCAATCTAGCTTGGGTAAAGCCCCTTTTGAAGTTCTCTATGGACGACGGTGTCGAACACCCCTTAACTGGTCAGAAACCGGGGAAAGACAATTCTTTGGCCCGGATATGATTCAGGAAGCAGAAGAGCAAGTTCGCATCGTTCGTGAAAAGTTGAAAACAGCCCAATCTCGTCAAAAGAGTCTATATGACCAAAAACATAAGGCTATGACTTTCGAGGTTGACGAGAAAGCTTACCTTCGGGTTACCCCTCTGAAGGGAACCCATCGTTTCGGTATCAAAGGCAAATTGGCTCCTCGTTACATTGGACCTTTTTGCATTCTCGCCAAACAAGGAGAAGTTGCCTACCAGTTGGAACTACCTCCGCACCTCTCCAGAGTCCACGATGTCTTCCATGTTTCTCAACTCAGGCGTTGCTTCTCGGATCCTATCCGTGGAGTGGACTATGAAATGCTTGATCTCCAAGATAATCTTACATATCGAGAGTACCCCATTCGTATCCTCGATCAGGCCGAGCGTACCACTCGACGTCATAATATCAAGTTTCTCAAAGTTCAATGGTCGCACCATTCTGAGGATGAAGCAACTTGGGAAAGGGAGGATCATCTTCGACTCGAGTATCCCGCCTTCTTCCCGGAGGAACCCAAATCTCGGGACGAGATTCTTTTGAGTGGGGGTGAGTTGCCACACCCTAGCTAGTTCATGCATTAGAGTGTTGCATCATGTCTATTCTTCATCAGAAACTTGAAATGGGGATGACAGAACCCCAGCCCCCTCTGAAACCAACTAGGGTTACTAAAAATATTTTCAATGAACCTGAAATGCCCTTCTAAAATGCCCATCATTTTTGTCTTGGTTCAGAACCTCTGCCAAAAGTGGTGCACATTTTCCTAGGCCATCCTAGGGTTTTTGAATTAAATCATAAATATTTGAATTTGGGCATTTAAAATTATATAAAATATTTAAATGCTCAAATATCTCCAAACTAAAATGTTTCATGTTGGAAATAATCCAACTATGGACCAGGAGTAGTTTGGTGATTTTAGGAGTAGCCTAAGTATTTTATTTAATTCAACAAAGTTGCAGAAGTATTAAAAAACAGAAAACAGAAAAAATGGAAAAAGCTTACCTGGCGCCCAGCACCCGGCCCACCTGCCGGCCCAGCCCAGCACCGCGCCAGCGAGCTGCTTGCCGGCCAGGCAGGCAGGCAGGTGCTCGATGGCGAGCACCGCATGGGTGCCACGCACCTGCTCGCCGCCTCGCCGCCGCCCTCGCCCGGCTAACGCCGTGAATCGGCCTCTCTCTCTCTCCCGAACCTCCCAGACACCCCCTCCCCTCTCTAGCTCCTCTCCCTCGCTCTCCCACGCCATGGCCGACGCCATCGCCGCCACCCCCTCGCCGTAGCCACGCCCTCCGTCAACCCCACGCCGTGCCGCCGTGTCCAGGAGCTCCGCCGCCGTCCACTTCATCGAGCTAGCCGAGCCCCGTGTGCTCGTGCGGCCCGAGACCACCGCACCGACCTCGCCCGAGCTCGCTGTCGCCGGAGATCCCCTTCAACGCCGTCGCCGCCTCAGCTCGTCCCCGACCCCGCCGGTGGCCTCTACGGGAGCGCTGTGAGCCTAGCTACCCCTCCGACCCTCCCTCTCTCATTCCCGAGCCGTGTAGCCACCGCACGAAGATCACATGCACGCACCGCCGCGGATCTCATCGCCGACGTGCTCCCGGCCATCCTCCGGCCAACCCGCGGTGTCAAACGCACTCACCACGCTGCGTTGGGCCCAACCGTGCACTTCCCGCACCTCCCCGCACACCCTAGGCCGAGTTCGCTCTCACCCGAACTCCGGTGGCCGCCAAAGTCGTCGCCGGCGCCAACTCCGGCCACCCCGACCCCAACAGACTCCACCAAGAGCTGCGGCTCGTCCTCAGCTCCACTCCGGTGGTCTCCGTGACCCATTTGGTGGCCGAAACGGCCAAAACCACTCCTGCCGCCGCGTCGGGCTCGCCGGCGGCTAAACGCCGGCGCCGCTGGCGTTGATTTTTACCACGGGTGGGCCCTGGTTGACTCCCCTGAGTCAATGACAGGTGGGGCCCAGCCCTATTAATTAAACAGGTTTAGTTTTATTTAAATTTTAATTAAACTAATCACACTGACACGCGGGACCCACTGTCAGGTTTGACCCGGACGTGTCCCGTTGACCTGCTGACGTCACACTGACGTCAGGCTGACGCAATAATTGATTTTCTGGAATTTTTCTAATATAGGAAATTTCAGAATATAATTTAAACTTCAAAAATTCATAACTTTTATTCTGTAACTCCAAATCAGACAAATTATATATGAAAAATGATCAGAAAAATCCAATCTATCCATCTGTACTATTTTCATGCATGATTAAACAAGTTAACTTGATGCTTAATGCAGAACAAGGAAAAACACTTTAAAGGGCCATGTTTGAGTTTGAAATTTGAATCTTTGATTCAAATTGGTTCAAACCCTTCTGGTCTTAGTTGCATTAGCCCAACACACTCATATTGCTATGTTTCATGCATGCATCATATTGTTGCACATTGTTTGGTGATGGTTGTATATCGGTGTTCTTTGCGGCAGGATCTGCCCCCGAGGAGTACCGTGATTACCCTAACGAAGAACCGTATCAGTGCATCGAACCATCAGGCAAGCAACCAACCATTTGATCATGTCGATACAATCCCATGTTCTCGCTCCTGATCTCTTCTACTGCATTAAGACAACGTGTCTCAAACTGCTGTGTGCTACGGTAGTTGAACCCATTTCCTCTGCATGACCTGTCATTGCCACAGTAACTAGATGAAACCCACTAGCATGTGTAGGAGTTGATTGAGCCATATGTATGTGTTGTTCCTACCTTGCTATGCCTGCTATGCTTAGAGTCGTGTCAGGTCTGGTTCATCTGGGTGATGGGCTGGAGTGAAATGGTTATGTCGGTAAGGAGAGTGGTGTGGTGAACACGATTTGGTAAAGGCATCGATGAGAGGCCATGTAGGAGTACATGGTGGGTTGTTTCATTGAAGCCGACCTTAAGCACTGAGATCTGTATGTGTGATTTAAGATACAGCTACTACCATGCATTGGGCCCTGAAATATGACCCCGCTCGACTTCTTATCCACCCTAGCTCTCTGTCCAGGAGTTGCACGTAGTTTCTGGTGTTTGTAGCCTACTGGAGGCCGTGGACAGCGCTGACCGTAGGGGTGGGGTGTGATGCGGTAGGTACGTGGCATGATGTACCGAATACCCGTTAGGTATCTCGGGAACCCTGTTCACATCGTTCGGGGCCGTATGGGAAACCTCGGCCGGACTCCCTGCGGATGGAACCTGGATAGGCGATAAACCTGGACTAGAGACTTAGGTGTTTAGGTAGGTCATGGTCTACACCCACGTCGGCTTTTGCTTGAAGTCTGCCGAGCACATGTCGTGTGCAGACGCTAAGTGGTGGAAACATGTATGAAGAAGTACACCCCTGCAGGGTTATCAGGATCTATTCGAATAGCCGCGTCCGCGGTAAAGGACTACTTGGTTACCTATACAGTTCATAGACAAGTAAATGGAAACTACTAAAAGCCTCAGGATAAGTGTGAGTGCCGAGGATGGCTCTTCCGTAGGAAGACGGGGGTGGATCCTTGGTAGTGTATTGAATTGGTGAGTAGTGGACTCGTGTACGCAAAACCATTTCAAGTTGGAGTCTCGTAGGTTAGCCTAGCCAAGAGTCAAAGCTGGCTTGCTGCAATAACTCCACCAACCCTTCTTGATAATATGCATGTATGTAGGATCTGATGTAAGTCTTGCTGGGTACCTTTGTACTCATGTTGCTATAATTTACATTTTTTTACAGAAGACGCTGCAACCCCTTCTGATGGGTTCTACGTAGACGTTGACATCAATGAGTAGGCTAAGGCCCAGGTGGTGATCCTGAGCTTGTGAAGGACCACGTAGTATAGCTAGGCTTTCCAAGCCTCTTTTATTTTACTAGTTGTCTGTACTCGGACAAGTTACTTCCGCTGCTGGTTTGTATGACTGTATGACTTGAATGCTGGGTCGTGAGACCCGTACCTTTGTGTATGTTATGTATGGCTCTCTGAGCCTTAAATAAAGTACTTGTGTCGTAGAGTCATGTTGTGATGCTTCGTTGTATTTGCACATATCGAGCATATTGTGTGTATGATTGAAATGCTTGGTATGTGTGGGATCTGACTATCTAGTTGTTTATCTTTAGTAGCCTCTCTTACCGGGAAATGTCTCCTAGTGTTACCGCTGAGCCATGGTAGCTTGCTACTGCTCTGGAACACTTAGGCTGGCCGGCATGTGTCCTTCCTCGTTCCGGTGTATGTCCCTTCGGGGAAATGTCACGCATTGAGTACCGGAGTCCTGTTAGCCCGCTACAGCCCGGTTTACCGGAGTCCTGCTAGCCCTGTGCTACAGCCCGGACCCACTTGCTGTTGACCGACACGTTCGAGGCTGGGTCATGAATGCCTGTCCCTGTAAGTTGGTGCCACTTTGGGTTTACGACTAGTCATGTCAGCCCGGGCTCCTTATCATATGGATGCTAGCGACACTATCATATACGTGAGCCAATAGGCGCAAACGGTCCCGGGCAAAGGTAAGGCGACACCCGTGGGGATACCGTGCGTGGGGCCGCAAAGTGATATGAGGTGTTACAGGCTAGATCGATGTGACATCGAGTCGGGGTCCTGACACAACTTGTCAGACTTGATGACTATCACAGTGGTTGGAAAACGGACTCCCTTGATATCAATGTCCAAATTTTTGTAGATCAGATCGCTTTTGATCACGGAGCCCGGGGATTGAACCAGCATACTTTTCCCGAAAAGCGAGCAATAAAATTTGTTTTGGGCAACAAAACTCTAAGAAATAAACGAGTGGGAAGCCCCAGAGTCAAATAAAATTACTTCAGGTATGTTATTAACAGAAACATACCAATGATGACTTCGGGGTTTTCCAGGGCTTCTTTTGTGGAGAGATTATTAACTTGCCCCTGGATGAGCTTCTGGGTATGATATGGCCCCATGTGATTGACTTGCGGCCGGAATGGAGCATTTGACTTCTTGGGACATTGTCGAGCATAATGTCCGGTCAGGCCACAACTAAAGCAGGCGTTGTTGCGCTGACGCTCTTCATGCACTGGGCTGGTCACAACATTCTTGACTTGAGTAGTGGTCTTGTTCACATTTTGTTGTCGATTTGGTTTAAACTCCACTTGAGTGTGTTGCCAGGTATGGGCCTTCTGAATAGGATGTTCGTCCTTCTTTGGCTCAAATTTGCGCTTGTGGTCATTATTTGCGGGGCGGTTGTCTTGCACTGGCTTGTACTCTCTTTCTGCAATGAGAGCCTTGTTCACCAGAAACTGAAAATCTAGAAAGTCGAGCATGCAGAGAGCACTCCTGAGGTGTTCATTTAATCCCCCAAGGAATATGTCTATCTTTCTTCCTTCTATGGCCACATCATAAAGGGAATAGCGGGCCAGATGGTTGAACTTGTGCAAATATTCACTTACTAACATACTGCCTTGAGTGAGACCAAGAAATTCGCGTTGCTTGACATCATGATACCAGCTGGAACATGATACTTGAGAAATTTTGGTCCTTGAAATTATTCCACGTAATTTCTTCTCCCGCATGCCATAGAGCTTTAGCATTATCCCACCATATAGCAGCGGCTCCATCAAGATAGTGGGTAGTGAACGGAACCTTGTCAACTTCATCAGTGCGAGCAATCTCAAATTTCTTCTCGATGGTTCTCAACCAATCATATGCTTCCAAAGGGTCAATCACTTGACTGAAATTGGGAGGCTTAGTCCTTTCAAAATCTGATAGCTTAGAGTGATGTCCATTTAGATTTCCATTCTGTCCAACCATAGATTGCACACTTTTTAACAACTCAATCAGATCATTATTCCTTCTTTCCTCAAACATTCGCATAATTTGTTCAGTGGAGGGTGGATTTGGCGGTGGAAGCGGTGGTTGAGGATACGGCTCGAGGGAGTGTCCTGCCTGTCTTGCTGGACGACGAATAGGGACATCCTCACAAGCCTGCGAGCTACTGCCTCCCCGTGTCATCCTACTATTTATTTTCCCAATAAGAGCAACCGAGATGAGAAACATCTAACCATGGAAAGAAAAGCCAGCGAGAAACCCGGAAAAGTGAACGAACCAAAAACACAGCGATCGAATAAAAAGTTCCAACATAATTATACATAGACTCACACATGAAAGGTAAACATCATGACGGTTGCGACTACTCGCATACATGCATCATAGCTCATACAACTACATCCGTACATCACATGACCACTATTGATACTAAGAAGCTCTAAGACTCTGCTGGTGCTACCAGATCCTCTCCTGAGACAGACCCAAATCCTGAGCTGAGGAATCCAACTGAAACCTCTGGGTTGAAGATAACACGACGATGCTACCTCGAGGGCCCTCCCCTCAGGGGTAGGTGCGGGACAAGAAGGGATCATGGGAGCTGTAGGGGTAGCAAGAAGAGATGACTACTCAGCAGGAGCACTGTGGGGGTTCACCGGCGAGGTGCCCGAGCTAGTCGTGGGGGTAACCGGAGAAACAGGCGAGCTAGAATTGGGCACAATATAAGGAGTAAATCCCATAGAAGGTGGAGTAGGGTAGGACCTAGCAGCGGCTAAAGCAAAACAAGCACGATTCAGCTCTCAAGCCAACTCATGAATCAGAAGATAGCTAGCAGTGATATATCGAGAAAGATGGCTAGTGTCACTATCATACGCCGGATCAACGGAATGAAAGCGAACATGACCATCATCGTGCAGGGATGGGTAGAAACGAAAACCTGTGTGGTTCTGCATCCGAGCCTCAGCATAGCGTAACTCAACAAGAATCTCGAACGCAGCATACTGGAAGGCCTGAGTGGCGGTGGATACATAATCGCTCCGAGAGGTACGGGTGTAAGAACCCGCTGACGAACTGGTGCACAGAGTAACCACGGCATGATACTCATACACGGAGTCGGCTAGACGCTCCCGGTACACCCGATATGCTGGGTCGTCACCGTGAGGGTACAGTCGACACCACACACTACGGAGGAGATGCGGAGAAGTGTAGGGCATCATCTGTAACTGACCTGGATACAACACCGGAGCCATCTACACTCACAACCATTAACAGGTTAGAAATAACAATAAGTCAAATGTATGCAATGCAGTGTAGCATCCAGATGCAAATTCTAATGGCACTCAATTAGCAACTAAGTAACGTTTTACTTTCGCGTGTCGGGGTATAGCGTGTCCTACAATCAGTGCGACTCTGATACCAAGCATTATGGCACCCCGGCTCAGAGTGACCGGTTTACCTTGCATTGCCAACCCAGAGATCATGTCTTTTGGCAACACACAACATCTTGGTACAGAAATCACCGCTTTATTGAAACTAGCGGAAGCATAGTGTTACATGACATCAAGTAGCAAGGCCAAGTGGCACACTCGGTGCGGCTGAACAATATGTACATTATTTAGTGAACATAGAGGGGGGCTCGAGCACGACATCTACACGGTAGCGGAATAACGATGTAGCGGGACTCCATAGCACAGGGACACCAATGTGGACATGGTCTAGACATGGCAGCACTCCGATCCAGTTAGACTTTACTGAAAGCTGGCATAACACGCCAGGTCAGTACATTGAATGTACTTGCAAACTCGCAACAAGAAAAACCATAATGGCAAACAACATCATGACATTTAAACAAGTTCAATGCAAATATCAACATGCTACTCATGCAGTGACCAAACTTGTGCATCGAGTCACTCAGACTCTCTTACCAACAAGTTGCCTCGCAATCAAACAGTGATCATGATAGACCACGAACATAACCACTCTTGGTTTAACAGGTTACCTCGTAACCCAAACAGTGATCATTCCCGGATCACAAATAGTACCACAACCGTCAGTCTTACTGACATCATCATAACTCAACAGTGTAATGCAAATAACTTAGTGTGCAAGATTATTTATGAAAGTTTATCCATGGTGTGACTTACTTACGAACTGGGCCCTTATCCGCGGGTGAGGGAGTCCTGGATTAAGGAGTCCTCGGATAGCCGGACTATATGCTTATGTCGGACTGTTGGACTATGAAGATACAAGAGTGAAGACTTCGTCACATGTCCGGGTGGGACTCTCCTTTGCATGGAAGGCAAGCTTGGCAATTCGGATATGTAGATTCCCTTCTCTGTAACTGACTCTGTGTAACCCTAGCCCCCTCCGGTGTCTATATAAACCGGAGGGTTTAGTCCATAGGACAACAACAATCATAATCATAGGCTAGCTTCTAGGGTTAGCCTCTATGATCTCGTGGTAGATCAACTCTTGTAATACTCATATCATCAAGATCAATCAAGCAGGAAGTAGGGTATTACCTCCATAGAGAGGGCGCAAACCTGGGTAAACATCTTGTCCCCCACCTCTTGTTACCATTAGCCTTAGACGCACGGTTCGGGACCCCCTACCCGAGATCTGCCGGTTTTGACACTGACATTGGTGCTTTCATTGAGAGTTCCACTGTGACGTCAAAAAAAGGTTTTGATGGCTCGCCTTGCTATCAAGGACAACATCGCCTCCGGGGGAGCCCTGGCCTTAGGCCAAACCCTCCGACTAGGAGGCTTCATCATGACCGCCTGTTCGGCCGCGTGCCGACGACTTCTCGGGTCATCGAAAACAGCCTCCACGTCAGCTTAGAATACGCCGAGCGGATGGATCCAATGGAACTTTCGTCCTTGAACGAGCTCCTGGATCGCATCACCGCTTTGGGAGTCGCTACAGACTATGATCGGATTGGGCTTAAACCCGATCAAAGAGAGATTAACTCTCCGCTGATCACCCATCAAATAGCGGTGGTGGAGGAGAAATGCAGCAACTCTTCCTCCATTTTGAGGACGAACTATGTCCGGATTCCCGAGATCTCTGAGCCGGATACCCGCTCGCAGTAGGACATGACCAAACTCTGAATTTATAATCGGACAGCGGGCCAGAAAAATTGGGTAACATCCCAGAACCCGAACTACCAAGTTCAGAAGCTCCTCAGCCTATGGGTCTCGAATCGGGTCAGGGTTCGGACTTAAATCCACCCACACACCCAGATACAAGCGATCT
The DNA here is from genome assembly GCF_018294505.1 of Triticum aestivum. NCBI lineage: Eukaryota > Viridiplantae > Streptophyta > Magnoliopsida > Poales > Poaceae > Triticum > Triticum aestivum. The sequence goes on along the minus strand of NC_057798.1, from coordinate 654,164,683 downwards.
TTCCCACATCAGACAACAATCACAAGAGACAGTACATCACTTTTGGGCCAGATTCCTCCTTGTAATGAGCAAGGTTAAGGACTGTCGCGAGGAAGACGCATTCTCATTCTTTTGCACAAATTGCACGGACAAGGGAATCCTTAACGCCATAAGTCGCCGTGACATATCACACTTCGCTGACTTGGCGGCCATAGTACAGAAGTACTGTGCGATGGAAAGCGCCTGGAAAACCCAGGCAACATTCTAGGATCCTCTGGCTCTCACTAAACCCCTCGTCCGAACCAAAAGGGTGCACTATCGCAAGTCACCCAATCCAATCACAAAGAAACCAAAGCCCACTACAGGGCGTGGAAACGTATTGGAGGGATGTCTCAATAGGCCATGCAAAATCCACACCATACCGGATACCGTACCAACACACAGCCTTAGATCATGTTGGATACTTTGGCAGGTGGCCAAGAGCGGCGAGGATCTCCTCATTAACAATACCTCAGAGCATCATCCCGCAGAAAACAACAATACAGTGTTGACAGTCTTCGAGACTTTGCCTCGAATAACAGGCGCAAGAGAGCACTCCGCGGCCTCGCCGAAGTCTGCCACGTTGTAGCAATAAATCCCTAGAACGACATGGCTATAACCTTTAATGCCAGTGATGAACCTCAATTCTGAACAGTCCGAGCACCAGCCGCTTTGGTCCTTAGTCCAATTGTGGACGGCCTCCGGCTTACTAAAGTGCTCATGGACGGTGGCAGCAGATTAAACCTCATCTACGAGGAAACTCTGAACAAAATGGAAATAGACAAGAGCCACATTGAGCAAAGCAGCACGACCTTCCGAGGAATTATCCCTAGTCGGGAGGCATGATGTGCGGGGAAAATCACACTCGATGTGGTATTCGTCACGCCGGAAAATTACAGGTCCGAAGAGATAACATTCCAAGTGGCACCGTTCAGTAGTGGGTACCACGCCCTTTTAGGGAGGGACACATTCGCGAGCTTCCAAGCTATACCCCATTATGGGTACATGAAGCTCAAGATGCCCGGGCCCGACGGAATCATCACTCTAGCCAGTGATCCGGACATAGCACTCCGCGCCGAAAATAAAACCGCCGCCCTGGCCCTTAAGGCATTATCCGAAGCCCTCGCGACCGAAGAATTAACTGCATTACGCTCCACATTGGATAGGGACGACGTGATACTCAATAAGCGATCCAAGTCCACCTCTTTCAAACCAGCAGACGAAATAGTCAAATTCCAAGTCGACCCAACGGGCTCTACAAAAACAGCATCCATCGGGGCACAGCTGAACCCCACAATCGATGCCGCACTGCGGGCGTTCTTACGCGAGAATTGGGACATCTTCGCCTGGCACCCTTCAGATATGCCAGGGATCCCATGCAGGCTGGCCGAGCATAATCTCAACATATTGAAGGGATACAGGCCGGTCAAGCAGACACTACATCGCTTTTCAGAGCCTAAACGACAAGCTATAGGAGAAGAGCTAGCCAAGTTACTCGAGGTCGGATTCATCAGAGAAATAAAACACCCATACTGGCTAACCAACCTGGTGATGGTACCAAAGAAGGATAAATCATGGCGCCTATCTGTCGATTTCAAGGACCTCAATAAGGCTTGCCCCAAGGATCCCTTCCCCCTCCCCCGCATTGATCAAATCATCGCCGCTACCACAGGACACGACTCATTGTGCTTCCTCGACGCATACTCCGGATACCATCAAATCAAAATGGAAGAGTCCGATCAAGCCGCAATGGCATTTATCACCCCATACGACCCTTTCTGTTTCAACACCATGCCTTTCAGGCTCAAAAATGCTGGTGCAACCTACCAACACATGATTCAGACATGCCTAGAAAAGCAAATCGACAAAACAGTTGAGGCATATGTGGACGGCATGGTCATCAAGACTAGACATGTCGAATCTTTAATAGACGACCTTAGGCTCATGTTCGACAACCTCCAAACATATGACATCAGGCTCAATCTGGAAAAATGTGTTTTCGGCGTTCCCGCCGGAAAGCTGCTGGGCTTCATCGTTTCCAACAGAGGAATTGAAGCAAACCCGGCTAAAATCCGAGCTTTGTCACAGTTGGCTACCCCAATAGACCTCAAACAAATCCAGAAATTAATCGGATGCGTGGCTACCTTAAGCCGCTTTATCTCCCGATTGGGAGAAAAGGAACTACCTCTTTATCGCCTTCTTTGACGCACTGAACACTTCGAGTGGATAGATGCGGCGACTGCCGGATTGGAAGAAATAAAGGCCCTCCTGGCCAGCAACCCAATCATGTCCGCACCAAACATTGGCGAACCCATGTTGTTATATATAGATGCAACACACCAAGTTGTAAGCGCAATGCTCGTCGTCGAACGAGAGGAGGACGGACAGAAGTTCCCGCTTCAAAAGTCGGTATACTACGTATCCACTGTCCTCACACCATGCAAGTCACGGTACCCACATTATCAAAAGATAGCATACGCGGTCTTCATGGCATCCCGAAAACTACGACACTACTTTCAAGAGTGTTCAATCACGGTGGCCTCCGAAGTACCACTCAACGATATAATAGATAACTGTGATGCCATGGGCCGGATTGCTAAGTGGTCCATCGAGCTCCTCCCATTCGACATTACATATAAACCATGGCGAGCCATTAAATCGCAAGTACTGGCTGACTTCCTCGCCGAATGGACAGAAGCCGAACTCCCTAAAGAGTACGACACATACTCCAATTGGACCATGCACTTTGACGGCTCTAAAATACTGGCTGGTCTGGGAGCGGGTGTTGTCTTGACATCCCCCACCGGAAATACAGTCCAATACGTACTCCAAATACTATACACAGACTCCAACAATGCAGCCGAATACGAGGCTCTGTTGCATGGTCTTCGGATGGCTGTCTCCATGGGCATCCAACGCCTAGAAGTGCGTGGGGATTCGAACCTCGCAATATCTCAAATAAATGGAGACTTCGACGCCAAGGATCCAAAAATGACGGCTTATCGTAATGCCCTCCTCCAAATGTCAGCTCGATTCAAGGGGCTTGAATTTCATCATGTGGTTCGAGAAAACAATCTAGCGGTGGATATCCTTGCCCGCATCGGCACGAAGAGCGACCCCGTCCCACCTAACATCTTCTTGGAAAGGCTATTCAAGCCATCTATGGTGTGGCAAGGGGAGACCGGCAATACTAGTCCGGATCCGACCACAACCCCAGATCCCGAACACACTGACATAATCGGAGGCTCTGCCACTGAAATAACACCTTCGGCCCACTTGATCATGGTTGTAATCGCCCCATGGACCGAACCCTTCTTAGCCTACCTAAATAGGCAAGAACTCCCCGAGGACCAAAATGAGGCACGCTTCATTCTGCGGTGCTCTAAAGCCTACAAGGTCCACGAGGGAGAGCTTTATAAGAAAAGCGCTACCGGAGTACTTCAAAGATGTATCTCCGAAGAGGAAGGGCGGCAGCTCCTGGCCAAAATTCATGCTGGACTCGGCGGCCACCACGCCACAGCCCGGGCCCTTTTAAGCAAGGCCTTCCGTATAGGTTACTACTGGCCGACAACCCAAGCAGACGCACAGGACCTCGTCCAACATTGCGTCGGTTGCCATCTCTTCGCCAACCAAAGCCATATGCCGCCCACCGCTCTCCAAACAATCCCCATAACTTGGCCCTTTGCGGTCTAGGGGCTCGATATGGTCGGACCCCTTCAAGGAGGAAGCCATAAGAAAAAAATACTTGTTGGTCATGGTGGATAAATTCACCAAATGGATAGAGGCCAAACCAGTTAAAACGGCCGAATCCGGACCAGTGATAGACTTCATATCAGGGGTCGTGCACCATTATGGTGTCCCCCACAGCATCATCACTGATAATGGCTCCAATTTCACAGCTGATGAGGTGAAAACTTGGTGTGGCAATATGGGCATTAAGCTCGATTACGCCTCTGTCTATCACCCTCAAACAAACGGGCAAGTAGAACGAGCAAATGGTCTTATTATGAGCGGCATCAAACCCAGACTAGTGCGATCTCTGAAGGAATCAGACACGCACTGGGTCGAGGAGCTTGACTCCGTACTATGGGGGCTGCGGACCACGCCAAATCGCACTACCATAGACACACCCTTCTTCATGGTTTACGGCGCAGAGGTGGTATTGCCCTGCGATATTATTCATTACTCACCTCGAGTGCACATGTATGAAGAGAGAGAGAAGCCGAGCTTGATCGGCAGGACAGTTTAGATGCCCTGGAGGAGGAGCACGATGTCGCAAAAGCTCGTTCCGCATTTTATCAGCAACAGGCTCGCAGGTATCAAAGCAGAGAAGTAGGTGTTGGAAATATGCCATAGAGGCAATAATAAATTAGTTATTATTGTGTTTCCTTGTTCATGATAATCGTTTATTATCCATGCTATAATTGTATTGATAGGAAACTCAGATACATGTGTGGGTACATAGACAACACCATGTCCCTAGTAAGCCTCTGTTGACTAGCTCGTTGATCAATAGATGGTTACGGTTTCCTAACCATGGACATTGGATGTCATTGATAATGGGATCACATCATTAGCAGAATGATGTGATGGACAAGACCCAATCCTAAGCCTAGCACAAAGATCGTAGTTCGTATGCTAAAGATTTTCTAATGTCAAGTATCATTTCCTTAGACCATGAGATTGTGCAACTCCCGGATACCGTAGGAATGCTTTGGGTGTACCAAACGTCACAACGTAACTGGGTGGATATAAAGGTGCATTACAGGTATCTCCGAAAGTGTCTGTTGGGTTGGCACGAATCAAGACTGGGATTTGTCACTCCGGTTGACGGAGAGGTATCTCTGGGCCCACTCAGTAGGACATCATCATAATGTGCACAATGTGACCAAGGGGTTGATCACGGGATGATGTGTTACGGAACGAGTAAAGAGACTTGCCGGTAACGAGATTGAACAAGGTATCGGCATACCGACGATCGAATCTCGGGCAAGTACAATACCGATAGACAAAGGGAACTGTATACGGGATCGATTGAGTCCTTGACATCATGGTTCATCCAATGAGATCATCGTGGAACATGTGGGAGCCAACATGGGTATCCAGATCCCGCTGTTGGTTATTGACCGGAGAACGTCTCGGTCATGTCTGCATTGTTCCTGAACCCGTAGGGTCTACACACTTAAGGTTCGATGACGCTAGGGTTATAAAGGAAGTTTGTATGTGGTTACCGAATATTGTTCGGAGTCCCGGATGAGATTCTGGACGTCACGAGGAGTTCCGGAATGGTCCGGAGGTAAAGATTTATATATGGGAAGTCCTGTTTTGGTCACCGGAAAAGTTTCGGGTTTTATCGGTAACGTACCGGGACCACCGGGAGGGTCCCAGGGGTCCACCAAGTGGGGCCACCGGCCCGGAGGGCTTCATGGGCCAAGTGTGGGAGGGGACCAGCCCCAGGTGGGCTGGTGCGCGCCCCCACAAGGTCCCAAGTCGCCTAGGGTTGGGGGAAGGGGGCGCACCCACCTAACTTGGGGGCAAGTTTCCCCTCTCCCCTCCCCCTTGGCCGCCCCTCAGATGGGATCTGGGCTGGCCGCCGCCCCTAGGGTGGAACCATAGGTGGAGGCGCAACCCCCCCTCTCCCCCTATATATACTTGAGGGGTTTTGGGGCTGCCAACACATGAGTTTCACCTCTCCTAGGCGCAGCCCTACCTCTCTCCCTTCTCCGCTCCCGCGGTGCTTGGCGAAGCCCTGCAGGATTGCCATGCTCCTCCACCACCACCACGCCGTTGTGCTGCTGCTGGACGGAGTCTTACTCAACCTCTCCCTCTATCCTTGCTGGATCAAGGCGTGGGAGACGTCACCGGGCTGTACGTGTGTTGAACGCAGAGGTGCCGTCCGTTCGGTACTAGGATCTCCGGTGATTTGGATCACGACGAGTACGACTCCTTCAACCCCGTTCTCTTGAACGCTTCCGCTTAGCGATCTACAAGGGTATGTAGATGCACTCTCCTTCCCTCGTTGCTGGTTTCTCCATAGATAGATCTTGGTGACACATAGGAAAATTTTGAATTTCTACTACGTTCCCCAACAGTGGCATCATGAGCTAGGTTTATTGCGTAGATTATTTGCACGAGTAGAACACAAAGTAGTTGTGGGCGTTGATTTTGTTCAATATGCTTACCGTTACTAGCCCAATCTTGTTTCGACGGTATTGTGGGATGAAGCGGCCCGGACCGACCTTACACGTACACTTACGTGAGACAGGTTCCACCGACTGACATGCACTTGGTGCATAAGGTGGCTAGCGGGTGCCAGTCTCTCCCACTTTAGTCGGAACAGATTCGATGAAAAGGGTCCTTATGAAGGGTAAATATCAATTGGCATATCACGTTGTGGTTATGCGTAGGTAAGAAACGTTCTTGCTAGAAACCCATAGCAGCCACGTAAAACATGCAAACAACAATTAGAGGACGTCTAACTTGTTTTTGCAGGGTATGCTATGTGATGTGATATGGCCAAGAAGAATGTGATGAATATATGTGATGTATGAGATTGATCATGTTCTTGTAATAGGAATCACGACTTGCATGTCGATGAGTATGACAACCGGCAGGAGCCATAGGAGTTGTCTTTATTTATTGTATGACATGCGTGTCATTGAACAACGCCATGTAATTACTTTACTTTATTGCTAACCGGTAGCCATAGTAGTAGAAGTAATAGTTGGCGAGACAACTTCATGAAGACACGATGATGGAGATCATGATGATGGAGATCATGGTGTCATGCCGGTGACGATGATGATCATGGAGCCCTGAAGATGGAGATCAAAAGGAGCAATATGATATTGGCCATATCATGTCACTATTTGATTGCATGTGATGTTTATCATGTTTATACATCTTATTTGCTTAGAACGACGGTAGTAAATAAGATGATCCCTCATTAAAATTTCACGAAAGTGTTCCCCCTAACTGTGCACCGTTGCGAAAGTTCATCGTTTCGAAGCACCACGTGATGATCGGGTGTAATAGATCCTTACATTCACATACAACGGGTGTAAGCCAGATTTACACACGCGAAACACTTAGGTTAACTTGACGAGCCTAGCATGTACAGACATGGCCTCGGAACACAAGAGACTGAAAGGTCGAGCATGAGTCGTATGGAGGATACGATCAACATGAAGATGTTCACCGATGATGACTAGTCCGTCTCACGTGATGATCGGACACGGCCTAGTTGACTCGGATCATGTAATCACTTAGATGACTAGAGGGATGTCTATCTGAGTGGGAGTTCATGAGATGGACTTAATTATCCGGAACATAGTCATAAGATCTTTGCAAATTATGTCGTATGCTCGCACTTTAGTTCCACTGTTTAGATATGTTCCTAGAGAAAATATAGTTGAAAGTTGATAGTAGCGATTATGCGGATAGTAGAAAGCTTATGTCCTTAATGCACCGCTCAGTGTGCTGAACCCCAAACGTTGTTTGTGGATGTTACGAACATCGGACATACACGTTTTGATAACTACGTGATAGTTCAGTTAAACAGTTTAGAATTGAGGCACCAAAGACGTTTTCGAAACGTCGCGGAACATATGAGATGTTTCGAGGGCTGAAATTGGGATTTTAGGCTCGTGCCCGCGTCAAGAGGTATAAGACTTCCGACGATTTTCTTAGCCTGCATAACTATGGGAGAAAAGCTCAATCGTTGAGCTTGTGCTCAGATTGTCGAAGTACAACAATCACTTGAATCGAGTGGGAGTTGATCTTCCAAATGAGATAGTGATGTTTCTCCAAAGTCATTGCCACCAAGCTGCTAGAGCTTCGTGATGAACTATAACAAGTCAGGGATAGATATGATGATCCTTGAGGTATTCTCGATGTTTGACACCGTGAAAGTAGAAATCAAGAAGGAGCATCAATTGTTGATGGTTGGTGAAACCACTAGTTTCAAGAAGGGCGAGGGCAAGAAGGGACACTTCATGAAACGGCAAATCAGTTGCTGCTCCAATGAAGAAACCCAAGGTTGAACCCAAACCCGAGACTAAGTGCTTATGTAATAAGGGGAACAACCACTGGAGCAGCATTACCCTAGATACTTTGTAGATGAGAAGGCCGGCAAGGTCGATAGAAGTATATTGGATATACATTATGTTAAGGTGTACTTTACTAGTACTCCTAGTAGCACCAGGGTATTAAGATACCGGTTTGGTTGCTAAGTGTTAGTAACTCGAAATAAAAGAGCTACGGAATAAACGAAGACTACCTAAAGGAGAGCTGACGATATGTGTTGGAAGCATTTCCAATTTTGATGTGATCAAACATCGCACGCTCCCTCTACCATCAAGATTAGAATTGAACCTGAATAATTGTCATTTGGTGTTTGCGTTGAGCATAGACATGATTGGATTATGTCTATCGCAATACGGTTATTCATTTAAGGAGAATAATAGTTACTCTGTTTATTTGAATAATACCTTCAATGGTATTGCACCTAATAGGAATGGTTTATTGAATCTCAATCGTAGTGATACACATTTTCATGCCAAAAGATATAAGATAGTAATGATAGTACCACTTACTTGTGGCACTGCCATGTAAGTCATATTGGTGTAAAATGCATGAAGAAGCTCCATGTTGATGGATCTTTGGACTCACTCGTTTTTGAAAAGTTTGAGACATGCGAACCATGTCTATTGGTGTATACGCATGAAGAAACTCCATGCAGATGGATCGTTTGGACTCACTTGATTTTGAATCACTTGAGATATGCAAATCATACCACATAGGCAAGATGACTGAAAAGCCTCGTTTTCAGTAAGATGGAACAAGATAGCAACTTGTTGGAAGTAACACACTTTGATGTGTGCAGTCCAATGAGTGCTGAGGCATGCAGTGAATATTGTTATGTTTTACTTCATAGATGATTTAAGTAGATACTGAGTATATCTACTTGATGAAACAAAAGTCTGAATTATTGAATGGTTCAAATAATCTCAGAGTGAAGTTGAAGATCATCGTGACAAGAAGATAAAATGTCTATGATATGATCATAGAGATGAGTATCTGAGTTACGAGCTTTGGCACGCAATTAAGATATTGTGGAAATTGTTTCACAATTAATACCGCCTAGAACACCATAGTGTGATGGTGTGTCTGAACATCATAGTTGCACCCTATTGGATATGGTGCATACCATGATGTCTCTTATCGAATTACCACTATTGTTCATGGGTTAGGCATTAGAGACAACCGCACTCACTTTAATAGGGCACCACATAATTCCGTTGAGACGACACCGAACTATAGTTTGGAGAAACCTAAGTTGTTGTTCCTTAAAAGTTTGGGGCTGCGACGCTTATGTGAAAAAGGTTTCAGGTTGATAAGCTCGAACCCAAAGCGGATAAAATGCATCTTCATAGGACACCCAAAATAGTTGGGTATACCTCCTAATTCAGACCCAGAAGCAAAAGTGATTGTTTCTTGAAACGAGTCCTTTCTCGAGGAAAAGTTTCTCTCGAAAGAATTGAGTGGGAGGATGGTGGAGACTTGATGAGGTTATTGAACCGTAACTTCAACTATTGTGTAGCAGGGCACAGGAAGTTATTCCGGTGGCACCTACACCAATTGAAGTAGAAGCTTATGATAGTGATCATGAAACGTCGGATCAAGTCACTACCAAACCTCGTAGGTCGATGAGGATGCGTACTGCTTCAGAGTAATACGTGATCCTGTCTTGGAGGTCATGTTGCTAGACAACAATGAACCTATGAGCTATGGAGAAGCAATGGTGGGCCCATATTCCAACAAATGGTTAGAAGCCATAAAATCCAAGAGAGGATCCATGACTTTGGAAGTAATACTTGATGGTCATAAGGCCGTTGTGTAAAGATGGATTTTAAAAGGAAGACAGACAATGATGGTAAGTATCACCATTAAGAAGGCTCAACCTGTCATTAAAGATGTTTTCCGACAAGTTCAAGGAGTTGACTATGATGAGGCTTTCTCACTCATAGCGATGCTAAGAGTCTGTGGGAAATGGATTAGCAGTTACTGCATTATTTATGAACACCCAATAGTCCCTATTGGTGTGGTTAGCTGGCTTTTCATGGGTGCCCTGTATCTGGCACAAGCGGTCGAGGATTCGGTCCAAATTGGACGGACCCTGAGTTGTTCTTTTGAATGGCTTTTTCCGTTGACCGGGTTTAGAGCCTCTGAATCCAGCATTGACTGCCGTATCCTCACTGTTATCGCTGTTAATGCGGCGTTTGTTTTTGTTGCGACGCGACCTGCCACTACGGTCCTTGATATCCGGACTGCTAGAATTTTTGTTGAGGTTGTTGCTGCATGCTAGCCAGCTGTCCTCACCCGCACAGAAGCGGGTCATGAGTGATGTAAGGGCTACCATGGATTTCGGCTTTTCCTGTCCCAGGTGCCGGGCAAGCCATTCGTCGCGGATGTTATGCTTGAAGGCCGCGAGGGCCTCGGCATCCGGACAGTCGACGATTTGGTTTTTCTTGGTTAAGAACCGTGTCCAGAATTGTCTGGCAGATTCGTCTGGTTGCTGAATTATGTGGCTTAGGTCATCTGCATCTGGTGGTCGCACGTACGTGCCTTGGAAGTTATCGAGGAATGCGGCTTCCAGGTCCTCCCAACTCCTGATTGACTCTGCTGGCAAGCTGTTAAGCCAGTGCCGGGCTGGTCCTTTAAGTTTAAGTGGGAGATATTTGATGGCGTGGAGATCGTCTCCACGGGCCATGTGGATGTGAAGGAGATAGTCCTCGATCCAGACCACGGGGTCTGTTGTGCCATCATAAGATTCAATATTGACAGGTTTAAACCCTTCTGGGATTTGATGATCCATTACCTCATCTGTGAAGCACAGTGGGTGTGCGGCGCCTCTGTACTGGGCGATATCGCGACGGAGCTCAAAAGAGCTTTGTCTGTTGCGTTCGGCCCGGTCGGACTTACTGTGTTCGGGGTGACGGTGATCGTCACGTATCGTGGGGCGCCCACGTGATCCATAGATCGATCTTGATTGTCTTGCCTTATCCTCCAATATGTCTCGCAGGTCCGGAGTGTTCCCCTGTGGCCTTGTGCTTTTCGAGCGATGCCGGGGTACGGGTCTAGTGAAGGGCCTTGAGGCCTCTCTATCGCGACCATGGGGTGGTCGATCAGCCGTATTGTCTCCTGGTGAAGCGGGATCATATGCCTCCACCTCTAATCGGGGGAGCAGCTTACGTTTGGGGTAGCTTTTGGAGGGGCGTTCGAGTTCATGTTCTTCGGCCGCGAGGACTTCGGTCCATCTGTCGGCTAGCAGATCTTGATCAGCTCTAAGCTGTTGCTGCTTTTTCTTGAGGCTGTTTGCCGTGGCCATAAGCCTGCGTTTGAAACGCTCCTGTTCAACGGGATCCTCAGGCACGACAAATTCGTCGTCGTCGAGGCTTGCCTCGTCTCCGGAGGGAGGCATATAGTCCTCTACCTCTTCTTCGGCCGCTCTCTCATGAGGGCTGGCGTCCCCCTCCTCCTGCGCTGGATCTTGCTGGAGTGGGTTGTCTTCGGCGCTATCCGGTGTATTATTGTCTCCGGTGCCGGAATCCTCTTTCTTGCTATGGCGGGATTTAGAGCGGCGCCGCTGACGCTGGCGCTTGGGCTATTTCTTGGAGGGGTCATCCTCCGCTATTCCTTCGCCGTTCCCATCCTTTGGGATATCCACCATGTATATGTCGTATGAAGAGGTGGCTTTCCAGTGCCCGGTGGGCGCTGGTTCTTGGTCGTCTCCGACATCGTCGTCCATACCGTCGATGTCCTCAGAGTCGTAATCTAGCATGTCGGTTAGATCGTCGACAGTGGCTACCAAGTGGGTGGTGGGTGGGCTCTGAATTTCTTCGTCGTCCGCATCCCAACTGTCCTGGCCGCAGTCAGGCCAGGCCTCTCCTGATAACAAGAGGTACTTTAGCGAACTCAAGATGTCGCCAAAAGGTGAGTGTTGAAAGATGTCCGCCGCGGTGAACTCCATGATCGGCGCCCAATCGGATTCGACTGGAGGGGGCGCGGGAGGTCCGGAGTCCGGCACCTCGGAGTCACGAGCTTCATGGGGGACAAGATCGGTGTTCGGCTCTATCGCCGTAGAGGTTGCAGCCCCCGAGGCGATGTCTAGGCATCCATCCTCGATCTGTGGAGCTGGCTCCGAATTGAAAATTGGAGTGGTTCCGAGTGCGGCCTCCAGGGTACTGTCCGGCTGCAGAGCTAAATCATGCCCATCGTGACAGTACGGCACGCTCGGCTGTGGCTCGAATCCGTCGAGGATCAAATCCCCGCGGATGTCAGCCGTGAAGTTCAAACTTCCAAATCTGACCTGACGGCCCGGGGCGTAACTTTTGATCTGCTCTAGATGGCCAAGCGAATTGGCCCGCAGTGCAAAGCCGCCGAATACGAAGATCTGTCCAGGGAGGAAGGTCTCACCCTGGATTGCGTCATTGATGCTGATCGAAGAAGCCATCGAGCATATCAGTGACGACATAGAGGAACTCTCAATGAAAGCACCAATGTCGGTGTCAAAACCGGCGGATCTCGGGTAGGGGGTCCCGAACTGTGCGTCTAGGAGGATGGTAACAGGAGACGAGGGACACGATGTTTTTACCCAGGTTCGGGCCCTCTTGATGGAGGTAAAACCCTACGTCCTGCTTGATTAATATTGATGATGTGGGTTACAAGAGTAGATCTACCACGAGATCAAGGAGGCTAAACCCTAGAAGCTAGCCTATGGTATGATTGTTGTTCGTCCTATGGACTAAAGCCATCCGGTTTATATAGACACCGGAGAGGGCTAGGATTACACAGAGTCGGTTACAATGGTAGGGGATCTACATATCCGTATCGCCAAGCTTGCCTTCCACGCCAAGGAAAGTCCCATCCGGACACGGGACGAAGTCTTCAATCTTGTATCTTCATAGTCTTGGAGTCCGGCCGATGATGGTAGTTCGGCTATCCAGACACCCCCTAGTCCGGGACTCCCTCACCGTCCATGACAGAAAAAACCGTGGTAGAAGCAAGGGGGAGGAAAATTTCGGGGAGCTGCCGGTTACGGTGGGAGGTCGGGGGCGGAGCGATGCGCGTTTCTCTCGTACGTACACGCGTGTGTGCGAGGCGTTGGCTCTAACTGAACCCGAGCGAGGCGTTGGGCCATAACTGAACCCGAGCAATTGCACTGGAGGCTACGCGTTAGTGAACCCGAGCGATCGATCGATGGCTGTTAACTGAACCCGATGGAGTGATTCCTTCGCTACTTCTGCTAACTGAAGCCGATCGATGCTGCCTCTGGGATGAACAGTGAGCGTTCCGGGGGGGGGGGGGTTGGATGAACATTGGGCGGTGGCGTTGCCTCTGGATGAACAGGAACCCGTGGTGTGGAGGGCTAGATGAACAGTAGATGGTGGAGGGGTGGCCATGGAGGGGTGGTTGAACAGGACCCCGTGGTGTGGAGGGCTGGATGAACAGTAGACGGTGGAGGGGTGGTTGAACAGTAGCCGGTGGAGTAGCGCGCAGTGGAGGCTGGATGAACAGGAGACCGTGGAGGCTGGAGGAGGTCGACGGTAGCCCATGGAGGCTGGAGGAGGTCGACGGTGGAGATGAATACTATCCCGTGCAGTCCCGTTTTGCGGTACGCCACACCCCTCCCCCCCCCCCCCCCCCCGTTTTGACCGTAGCGCTCCAACACAAGTCTGTTTCGTCCGTTTTGTGGTACGCCACACCCCTCCCGATGAACAGGACCCCCGTTTCGACCGTAGCGCTCCAACAGAAGTCCGTTTTGCGGTACGCCACACCCCTCCCGATCAACAGGACCCCCGTTTCGACTGTAGGAGGTCCATTTCCTCCGTTTTGCAGTACGTCAGGCCCCTCCCGATCAACAGGACCCCGTTTTGAACGTGGCCGGTCGAAGACAAGGCTGTTTCCTCTGTTGTGCGGTATGCCAGGCCTCGTTTCCATCGCCTGTTCCGTCCAAGCCCTCCCGATGAACACGACCACGCATTCCGTTCTGACCCAGCCGGTTGGGTCCCCATGAACACGACGACGACGTTGTTTCTCCGTTCCGACCCAGCCATGTACGTATGCGCGATAGGTGTTAGGGACCCTGCCCGTATGTACGTACGTGGCTGTATTTTCTTTCTTGCACCCTTGCCGCTGTACGTACGTGTACATGCTACGTGCGCGCCTCTACTACGACACGTGCGCGCCTCTACATCTACGACATGTGGCGCCTCTACATCGACCAGTATGTACGTACACGTTCGCGGCCAGAATGACAATGCTACATACGCTTCGACCAGGTGGGTCCCGACTGTCAGGCACTTCCTTCGTGTGAAGATGTAGCTGGTGGGTCCCAGTAGTCAGGGGGGCGAATCATTGTTTTTTGCCCGGACGCACTTCCTTGCGTGCGAAGATGTAGCTGGTGGGTCCCAGCAGTCAAGGGGGCGAATCGTTTTTTTCGCGAAATACGGTGGCCCGTCCGGTGGGTCCCCGCTGTCAGGTGGAGGAATCATTATTTTGCGCGTAATAAGGAGGCACTTCCTTAAGGCAGCCGTGGACCCAGCTGTCATCCTCTCCACGTACAGTCCATGTTCGATGGAAGTTGTTCCTTGACCACCTTGACCACGCTGCGCAGAGAGCACCACGGCGGTGGACGATGGTGAGGCCTAGGAAGGGGACAACTCGGAGCCGGGGAAGACGCAACAGTGGATGCCCACGCGAAGAGGAGTACGAGGATTCACTGGTTCGGCTGCGGTGTGAGGCTGCTGTCACCGCAGAATAACAGGGGGTGTGGGTGAGTAGAGGGATGGCCTGGACAGCGGTGGGAGTAGTAGGGGGCGGTGAGGTCTCCGCGGCATCACAGCCGGCCACGGGAGGCAGGAGCACGCGGCACGACCGGCGCTTGTTTGGGCGGCTGGAGCAAGAAGACCAGAGGTTGAAGAAGCACTATGGCCGTTGGATGAACATCGTACGGTAACAGGAGCTAGAATCGTTCATATTGACTAAGTTGACAAAGCCCTCCATCCCCATCAACTTGGTAGGCCCACAAGTTAGCCTCCCACTATGCTAGGTTCCAGCTGGCAGGGGGAGTATTCATTTTTTTGTGCGTAATAAGGAGGCACTTCCTTGCGTGCGAAGATAGCTGGTGGGTCCGGCATGTCAGCTGGGGGCATGTTTTTTTGCGAAATTCAGAGGCCCTTCCGGTGGGTCCCAGATGCCAGGTGGAGGAATATTTTTTTTGCGCGTAATAATGAGGCACTTCCTTGCTGCGGCCGTGGACCCAGCTGTCAGCCTCTCCACGTACAGTCCACGTCCGATGGAAGCCGTTCCTTGACCATGTTGACCACGCCGCGCCGAGAGCACTAGGGCGGTGGACAACGGCGAGGCCTAGGAAGGGAATGACACGGAGGCAGGGAAGACTCGGCAGTTGTTTCCCAAGCGGAGGGGAGTACGACTGTACGAGGGTTTACTAGTTCGTCTGCCCTCGCCGGAGAATAACAGCAGGTGTGGCCGTGTGGGTGAGTAGAGGGATGGCTAGGCTAGTGATGGGAGTACAGTGGGGCGGTGAGGCCTACGCGGCAGCACAGCCAGCCGCGGGGAGGAAGGAGCAGGCAGTCCTGCCGGTGCTTGTTTGAGCGGCTGGAGCAGGAAGAGCAGAGATTGAAGAAGCACGACGGACGTTGGATGGACATCATACGGTCAATGGAGCTAGAATCGTTCATATTGACTAAGTTGACAAAGCCCTCTATCCCCGTCAACTTAGTAGGCCCACAAGTCAGCCTCCCACCATGGTGGGTCCCAGCTAGCAGGGGGAGTATTCATTTTTTTGTGCATAATAAGGAGGCACTTCCGGTGGGTCCGAGCTGACAGCGGGGGGAACGTTTTTTTCGCAAAATACGGTGGTTCGTCCGGTGTGTCCCAGCAGTCAGGGGCAAATGTTTTTTTGCGAAATACGATGGCCAGTCCGGTGGGTCATAGTAGTCAGGGGGGAAACGTTTTTTCCGCAAAATACTGGAGGCCCGTCCGGTGGGTCCCTGCTGTCAGGTGGAGGAATAATTATTTTGCGCGTAATAAGGAGGCACTTCCTTGTGGCTGCCGTGGACCCAGTTGTCACCCTATCCACGTACAGTACTCTTCCGATGGAAGTCGGTCATTGACCACATTGACCACGCCGTGCCGAGAGCACCAGGGTGGTGGACGACGGCGAGGCCAAGGAAGGGGACGACGCGGAGCCGGGGAAGACGCGGCAGTGGATGCCCACGCGGAGAGGAGTACGAGGGTTCACTGGTTTGGCTGTGGTGTGAGGCTGCCTTCGCCGCAGAATAACAGGGGGAGTGGGTGAGTGGAGGGATGGCCTGGCCAGCGGTGGGAGTAGTATGGGGACGGTGAGGCCTCCGCGGCAGCACAACAGACCACGGGAGGCAGGAGCATGCGGCACGACCGGCGCTGCTTTGGGCGGCTGGGGCAAGCAGACCAGAGGTTGAAGAAGCACTACGTCCGTTGGATGGACATCATTGACCATGCCGCGTCGAGAGCACCAGGGCGGTGGACGACGGCAAGGCCTACGAAGGGAACGACAGGGAGCCGGCGAAGACACGGCAATGGCTGCCCACGCGGTGGAGAGTACGAGGGTTGACTGGTCCGGCTGCCATCGCCGGAAAATAACAGGAGGTGTGGGTGAGTAGAGGGATAGACAGGCCAGCGATGCGAGTATGATGGGGCCGTGAGGCCTGCCCGGCAACACAGCCGGCCACGGGAGGCGGGAGCAAGCGGTTCCGACGGTGCTGGTTTGGGCGGCTGGGGCAAAAAGATCAGAGACTGAAGAAGCACGATTGCCGTTAGATTGACATCTAACGGTCTGACGCTGGTAGAGTCGATTGTTGACTAAGTTTCTTTTTTAAGAAACCTTGTGTACGCATGAACTTAGTAGGCCCACAAGTCAGCCTCCAAATCTGTGGTAGACAACATAAAGCCCATTTGCTATTTTTTACAATTTGTAGCCCATTTGCTATTTTTCATAATTTGCAGCCCATTTGCTAATTCTTAAGTAATTTATTACAACCCATTTTCTGCCCAGGACCACGGTCAAAAAGTTCAACCATATTTTGCATATTTCGGTGGAGTCCAAACTGTTGTAATCCCGAAATGATAAACATTTTTTAAGAACTTATTGATTTGCCAAAAAAATCGTTTTGTTTTTGTAAGGAAATAAGACGTGGGACAATTGAATTGGTTTAAGGGAAAACCAGTGGTAAAAAAATTAGCGCTGGGTGGGGAAAAACAACAAAAATAAGGATGTAAATATGAAAAGGGAATTTTATGTTTTTTCAATATAATGATATGTGTATATGAACTAGTAAAACTATAGGTAGAGATTAGAAAACGGATGTAGGACATGCGTTTCAAGAGGAAAATAGAACTGGGTTGTGTGTTTGATTCAGTAACAAAACTGCCTGCGGATGTTGTAAGACAAAATATAACTAATGCTGGCGGGCCAGAGGCCAATAGATACCTGCTGGATCTTTGTGCCCCGTTGTCGTCATGGGCTGGGCCTGTTAAAAACAAAACCAACCCTGGTCAGTCTACAGCTCAGTTGAAACTTGCTCGACCTGAAAAAACAATATACGTGCTCCATAAACGAGAGAATTCTGCAAGCACAGATTGATAACTGGGAGGCAGCATGGATATTGTTTTTTTGTCATGATAATAAGTGCATGCACTTGTTTCGAAAAAACTGCAGAACTGGGAATTCGAACGGCGGGTGCTTATGCTACCCATCAAATAAAAATCAGGTGCCTGAGAATTCATTTCGAAACAAATGATTCAGCTTTATATCCACGTCGACCCTCGGCATGTTGGTTGGAAGCAAATGCAAGTTCATACCAAAAGATCGTTAACAACAATACCAACTTGCGGACGACAAGGTAGTACAACTACCAATACCAAACTACTCCTGGCCATAGTGTTCGTCTAGTAGAAAATCTTGCAGAGGACCAGCTCCCGCTCCTTCTCTTGCTCCAGGTCCCCGATGTGGTACTAGTGCATCACCCAATTGGTCCTCTGCTGGTCGAAGTTCTTGTTGGTGTGCAGCACCAGAACCTTTTTTGCTCCCCATCTGCCAGCCGTTGACCATCACAGGCAAGGTATTGCCGGTCTTGTGCCACATCGCGTGCGTGCCGCACTCCGACTGTATCTTGTGACGCGTCCACGTGCCCCTTTTGAACGCCCTGGAATTGCGCTGGAAGAAATGCTTCCTTAGGCCACTCAGTGTGATACCTGCAGTATTGTGGAATACAGGTTTTAGTGTACCTAGTTGGCATTTTCATAACATCTTTGGCATGTTGCAGTCACTTGTTTCACTTTTTATTAACTGTCAAATTGTAATTGTTTCACCAGGTCTGCATCTAAAAAGAAAAATAGAGCTATAAACAAAGGAATATGTTTGTGCAAGTAGACGGCCAATCGGTGTTTTACCTAGAAGTTTCTCAGGTTTGGTGTAGCATATGCCGTGCTCGCTGTCGATGGTTGGTATAAACAAATCGATGAGAGACTGAGATCTCGCGCTATCAACACTCACTTTGGCCTCAAGGTGCTCGATCAGCTCCTGATCCATGGGATTGAACTTGACGCCAGCCGGCAGCATCGGCCAATCCTTCTTCGACTTGCATCGGTAATTCCAGTTATATGGTACTCAATGTATGACCAATCGACTGTTTTAAGTGAATGATGAAAGATTTCGACAGACTAAAAACTCGCGCTTCTTCGACAGTTGTACGAGAGTAATTGCCATGCCATTTTGCAAGGGCGCTTGTAAAAACTCTAAACTCTATTCTCCTCTTATTTAATGGATGAGGCAAATCTTTTGCCTCCATTTCAAAAAAAAAAGATTTCGACACATAAGTGGTACTCCAAATCTGAAGTCCGGAATACCCGAACACGCCGCCGGGATTCTTGTGTCACCTCACGCGCAGCGTGTTGTCACGTCAATTCAATGTGTGGACATGATGAATAATTTGACCGACGTATACTAGTACTGCTACCGTACTACTTACTAGTCGTATTTAGTGTCACAATTTATACATAGGTTTAACTAACAAGTACGCACTTGATGCCTAACTGATATATATGTATATATATGGCTTCTGCACAGCATCTCCATCATCATTATCAGTACATCCTACGCAGGTGAGTTAGGATGCACTTGATCCCAGGAAGGTATCTATCCTTCAAACCAGAGGAGTGCTTCAAACTAACAACAGTACATAATATACAACAAAAGAGGGTCATGCTATAGTAGCAGAATACATGGCTTAGTCTAGATATCAGCACGAATCAAGTTGTGCATATTTGCTGTTGGCATGAACCACATCGCCGCATGTCGGGTTTGCAAAAGCCATCCATCGCATGCAAGCTTGATGCCTTTCACACACTAAAGATTACCTGGCAACAAGCTGTGTCGACGAATCTCTAGATATGGTGATTCATGAAACCCATGGTATGATGTGTAAACACAGCCCCCCCTCGCGAATGGAAGATGTGTAAACCCATGGTATGATGTGTAAGCACAGTAATCATCGCCGGTGATATGATCTATGATTGGTTGGATGATCGGATAATTGAGCCCGAGGAACAAGGAGTGGTTGCCGAGGCTGTAAACCCGCCTCCAGTTGAATACGCCTGGCCCAACAGAGCTGGGATCTTTCTCGAACACGAAGCAGCCATAGCCATCAATGTCACAAATGCCCCACGCATTATACTGCATGTGGTTTGATGTAATGGTTTGGTCAATTTGGTATGTGCGAATGAGCATCAAATGACCGCCGTCAGCTGAATGAGCGATAAACCAGCACCCATCGGTTGGTATAATTCCAGGTCCTGGAATCATGAAGGCCAGCGCATTTGCGTCTGCTGCAACAATTCAAATTGGAGACCAAAAGGACAAAAATAAACAATCATGTTTAGAGTATGTGTGGAATTAAGATTATTATAACAGTGACACATATCATAGACAGAGAATTGCAATGCCGTGGTCATAATCATACCCCAAGTTAAAAAAATAAGCCAAAGGCTTTCATATTCTAGCAACATGTCATGGTTCAAACATCATGTAACAATGAGAGGAAAACAGCTATGACAGCGCCTACTCATATTCTACCATAGCACTTACTACTACTATTCTCATATCAACTCTAAGCAATAACATGCGTTGTTATAAAAATCTAGTAAACGAGAGTAACATATAGAAATCATGACGTTATGCTCATAATATGTATTCTAACAATCATTAGATGCCAGTTGTTCTCATATCAACTCTAACAATAACATGTGTGCTCATAAAAATCTAGGAAATGAGAGGAACATATGGCAATGATGTGGTTATAGACATGCTATGCATTCTAAATTTGTAACAAATGAATAGGTAGTCGTATTCATAAGGTAAAGATGAGATGAGATAGAACAATTACACGACGATAGATTCCACCAGTATAGGCAGCCAATCTGTGCGTCGACCACGTAAACGATGCCATCGTGCACTATAGCATCAGACAGAAATGTTGCCTCAACAGGATTGATGATGAGCTATAACCATGTATGGCGACCGGATTCCAGATAGACTAATCCCATGTTGAACCAGGCAATGAGCTTGTAATCCATGTAGTCTTCTGATGGTGTGGGCACTTCGCAGATTACAACTTTCTGCAAACAGAGGTCGAGCCAAAAGCTTGACGTGTCTCGTGCGTAGTAGGCAGGAGTGTCCGGCGGTCTGCGAGGCTCGATGTCGGCGGTATCCAATGATGGAAGGGTGATCTCTCGCTGGGTGTAGATATCCACGAGATGCCACGGACTACCGGTGTGGTGGATGAGGACGATCCAGTTGGCCTTCATGCCCGCCCAGTAGTGGTCGTGCATGAAGGACAGGTGGACGGGTAGTGGTAGCATGTCGAGGGCCACCACAGCAACCTCCGTAGGATCGTCAAGTCGGTGTCTGGGCCACCTGTGAGGATCGGGCATCAGCAAGCAGGGTGTCTTGAAAAGAGCCGGCCGGTTGCAGATGAGTAGACGGTACAAAGACACCGAGCATGCGGCCAGACGGACGGTGCTGAGTAGGTCCGTACGACTACAGATCTGCTCCAAGAGAATATCGGGGAGGGAATTCCAATCGCGGCTCTGCGTGTCAGTCGGTTCTGACATTGGGGTTTTCGGTGCCTGCGAGCCAGCGGGAAGTGGATTCGGGCGGGCGAGCGAAGAAGCTTCTTCTCGTGTGGCCGAGCAATGAGCGGGAGGATATGGTATGCGCGAGCTACCAAGGAAGATGGCACGGGCGGGCGAGCAGTCAGCGGGGGTAAATGGTGTGCGGCCGACGATGGGGAAGAGAGGAGGAAGAAGAAGAGAGGAGGAAGAAGAGTGGAATACGGGGAAGAAAGTGCATTAAATCTCAATTCTACTAGTACTACTACCAGGATATAGGCACCGTCCTCCGGAGTGTAAATAGTTACACCGATGACACGTGGGTCTACCACAAGAGGGCCCATATGTCAGTTAATGGAGGACACAGGTCCGTAGGCATATTTGCGGAAGCATGCTCTACTGGAAAACACGATGGTAGTACTGGGTAAGGCTAATTTAGTAACACCAACACGCTGGTTCAGCTTATTAATTACGTGTCCCATCTGCTGTAGCGTGTATTGTCACTTCACTGTGAAGACTAGTTGAATAGTTCTCTCTGACCGAGATGGGGAATGATGGATCGCGAGGATTACCTTTCTACAGTATCCCTATGCCTCTACGCTCACTTCACTCATTTTGCTCCGTACCTAGTCACTTGTTGAAATCTGTAGAAAGACAAATACTCCGTATTTGGGAACAGAGGGAGGCTTTTACTATGTACTGGAGTATTTGGGAACAAAGGGAATATCACCATATGGAGGGAACAAAGGAAGTTTGAAATATGAACATGTCAATGGGAGGGAGTAAGCCCCATGCATGCATGCATACATGCAACATGCAACATGCAACACTCACACGTACTCCACATGGACGCACACAACACTCATGCACCCATGCGGCACACAGCACACGATGCAACACACATGCTCACGCTCAAGTGCTCAACCTACTCCCTACGTCTGTGAAAGACTATACATTTAGAGATTTACACATTGATCAGGGTATAATTAACGCCCAAAAGTAGCAGACTTATGTGTGCATGCGACCATTGAGATAAGAAGATTAAATGAAGGCCATTGCATGTTGTAATTAAGGATAGACATGTATACCTACATCACAAGTTGGTGCATTAGTCAATCAATATCGATTTAGATTAAAGGCTAAATGCATTGGAAGTGTAGATGTACATCATGTACTACTACACTCTTTGTTTCATAGCCGATGTACACTCTTTGTTGGAAGGTCGAGGGAGGACACGTGCATGCACTCACATACACAGCCAGGGCGGTTCGGGCGCAAGGGTTGGACTCGTGTGGCGCCTGCGTAAAGTTTTGTTTAACTGATTTCTTTGCTCCGCCAACTAACAGGTGGGACCCATAAACCAGGTGACAATTTAACCAGTCAACAAAGTGCCATGTCGACTATGTGGCCGGTCAGTAGGGTGCAATACGGTGCTCTACGATGAGCTAGTGATCGTATAATCGATGCAAAACTATATATAGTGACCATAAAGAGCGTTTTGTTACATACGTTGACCGCCAGTGTATTTTTCTCGTTTCAAATTAAGCCATATTAATCGGAAAGGACGCAGTATGGACTACTACTAGTACTAGTACTGCTTTGATGTGTCCCGTTAACTCGCCGAACGAGGAGAAGCTTGCTTACTACGCCTCTCCCTCGCCCACGCGCGCAGTGGTTCGCAGGACGAGGAGAGGGTTTTGACTACAACTCCCTCTCCCTCTTCCTCTCCCTCGCCCTCACCCTCGCGGTGGACGTGCAGCAGTTCAATCGGTGTCAGATTGCCAGACGCATATTGTACTGTAGTATCATCATCATTGTTGGACCTTCTGAAGAGGCGAAGAGGCAAGTGCAAGGTTCACACGAGTACGAACTATTGAACCTCCCGAAGAGGCAAAGAGCCAAGCGCAAGGTTTTATAGGAGTTGTCGTCCTAGTAGGAGTGTACTACAACTATAGCGAATGATGCTACTCTATGATGCCGCCACATCACGTATATCCAAAGCTGTGCCACCTTTTTTTCTCAAAGAGCGTGTTGGAGCCCGTGCAACAACCACACAAGTTGCACGTACACATAACACATTTACTAGTAATAAATTCTAAAGGACAAATGCCAGTATTCCACACAAGTTCATCTCCAATTCATGTGATAAATTTGTGCACGACTAGTCTACATATATTCACAGCGCTACCGTTCACAATTACCGTACTCCACTTACACGTTATAGATGGGCTACATGCATGTCCTCCTCCAGGTTCTAGTCCCAGGTGTTCTTCATGGATGGCACGATCCATAGCGGTGGGCAACGGGAATCATTGTCGCAGCTTTCTAGTCCGATTCCACACGATGGAGACTCATCCAAGCTGAAGCGGCATAAATCAGGGATAGCGTGTCCTAGCATGTCGTTCATCTGGCGGTGCGCAATGAAGACACAACCATGCTTCATGAACGGCAGGCCTTCCGTGTCGTGCACGGAAGGTGGCATCCGCTTCACAATGAGGTAGCTGTCCCCGATGAAAAGCGAGTACTATCGAAGAGTATTCCTCGGCACCCACGTAGCATCACGGGGGTCGAACTCGGTGTTGTTCATCTGGTACACGCGGCATCCCAGATCTGGACACATGGTGACGTACATAGTCAAGGTCCATGCATAATAATGTTGTGCTCAAATATGGCGGTCAGTAATATTGTGCAGCAAATAGTACTACTCCGGTATAGAGGAAGTAAAATAACCGGCTTATTATATATAGCCACTCTTGGCTACATGGATGAGATAGTAAGACATGGAAAAACAAAAATGGTGGCAGCTAGTGGGTTCAAGTCTTCAAGGGCCCAGCTAGCTATACGCGTCCTCCAAGGTAAAAAGTACTCCTACTAGTAGTACTAAGTATACTACTAGTACAACAATGAAAGAGAAGGCAAGAGGGTTAAAAATTGGAATACCTGGGTAGATGGTGAAGGTCCGATCGTGGTAGATTGTATGACCATGTTGCACATCAGTGGTACCATGGGTAACGACTTCAAAGATAGTTGATCCCAATATGCCAAAGTGAGCTACAAGGTTCCAGGTTAGACCGAATCGCGGATGCAAATGCACATCCAGGATCGGTGATCTTATTTTGATCGGGGGATGACTGGTCCCTGCAAAATAATGGAGTATCGTTAGGTATGCAAATGATGGTTTGTGCATTCCGTTTGTAATCTCCCATTCCATAGGATGGCAACCAGATGAAACAAGTCCCTGGCTTGTCACCGCGAAGATGCGGCCTAGATGGCGCACGGCGTCTTCGAACGTGTAGGGGTACAAATCTTCCGCCGCCAACATGCGCCAGCCTCTGTCGTTACTGCGTCTTGCATTAATGGCAATCATTATGTCAAACACCGCGATGAGATAGTAATCGTCGTAGCTGCGTCGCTTTGTCGGCGGGTCTGCAATTGCTATCTTCTTCAATCTCATGTAGGCATCATCATACGTATTCAAGCCCAGCCAGTCCGAAAGGCCGATCCCAATGGTGGAGAAGGGGTCTACCGGAACGGCCGCACTGCTGTGGTTGTTGTGCAAAATGATGGTGGTATCATGCCGGAGGTATGCAAGCCAATCTCCGTTGGCACCGACCCAGACCTATATATAAGACGATGGGTAGCGGAGAAATTACGGGATGGAAATGGAATAACTAAGTACTACATGATCAAACTCCATTACTGACCTACTCATCGGACAAAATCCGACTACCTCTCAACATCGGCAACTCTATCAGTCAATGTGCAACCATGGCCAGGGAGCGGTGGACAGTTCGAAGGATTGTCCCATAGAAGAACCTTCTCCTCAAGGACGCATGGAATACCAACAAGCATGGCCTTTTCCCAAACCTGTTTAAGCAGCGTCTTGAAAAAGTTGGTGCAGGAAGCACCGAGTCTTGCGGCGATGAGGACGTCGGAGCGGCATGCGATTTCTCCCAGAGGATCGTCTTCCAAGGTCTCCCAGCCCCGATGAGGAGGAGAACCACCTGGTGAATCCATGGGAGCAGAGACGAACTGCCTTCTCTCCGGGGGAGGGGAACTGGCGAGGAGGAGATAAGAGCATAGTAACCGCAGGGCCTCGTCCCTTCCAACTGTAGATCGTTCCTCAGCGAAGGGGTGAGGCTATTATTTACTACTAGTACTAGCATTATGGAACGTTATGGGATTGCATTATACTGTAAATAATAGCACTAGTAAGAAATTTTTGGCACTAGGTAGTAGTTTTTGGCGTGGATTAAGAAATTTTGGGTATGTTTTTGCCATTTTTTGTACACGCCAACTAGTGTCAAAAAACGTCTTACATTATGTGACGGAGGAGTACGTACTCGTACTGTAGCAGTACCAGTACTACTTTTCTCAACTACGAGTATTAGTGCGATGTACTGTACTTCTAGTCGAGTCTAGTCTAGTATAGTGCACCAGTTTTGACCTCTTGAATCTCAGGGCCAAGGAGCTACAGTTGGAAGTGGAGGGTACTACTGTTCTGTAGAACCATCGTTGTACTATCAATGCAGGGGAAGTACACCTGCGTAGTGGCCTAGTGGGTACTCTCGGTGCTATATTCAGCCTCTCCTCTCATGTAGGAGTAGCAGGCCCACTCAGCCGCTCCTCTCACGCACACACTAGCAGCCTGTTTATCAGCGACGGTTACTGCGGTCTGCGGGGGCAGAACATTTGAGTTATTTGATACAGCGAGACTAGGCTTTTTGCTTCCATTTGTGGAGGTGTAATGGATCTCGTCGAACTTTGTTAGTAGTTCCTTCTTTATGAATGAGATGAAGCAAAGCTTTTGCCTCTGTTTCAAAAAAACACGTCAAGAGGAATTTCTTTTATAGTAGAGCGGATAATGGAGTGAAGTCCATGCGTGCAACACCACAAGCTACAGAGTACTAGTAGTACAACACTTTACATAGAGTATAGAGCCATATTGCACAGTTCCCAATGCCCCGCCAGGATTTTCCGGCTCCTCGGGCTTAATTGGGAGGCGCTAGTTTAAATATGCTACTACTAGCTGATGAGGAAGCTGCAAGCGAGGTGCGGCTAGGGCGAGCGCGCGAGCCATGGGATGCTGGGAAGGAAAACCCGTTCACATGGCTAGGCTGTCCAGTGCACCCAGATTGTGGGGCCGCACGTCCGTTTGACTTCAAAACTCAAACTACCCGTGTAAAATATTGGCTCGCAGCGAAGTGTAGTACTAGTACTATTTTTTTTAAAGGCCGCCATGCGTTCGGCCGGGATCGAACCCACAAAACAAGGTATACACTCCCGCGACCACTAGTAGTACTCGTTGGAGTACAATGCAACCTAGAATTGCCTTTTGTCGCTAGTAGTACGTACATTGTTCCTTACAAGAAACCCCTAATAATGCAAGAAACCACTAAAATGCCAAGAAACTACTACCACTTGCATACATGGCAGACTTAAAATAAGACTACCTTATCAACCATTGTACATGCTCTTACCAACCAAAATCCTCGAGTGCCCTCCTACCTCCGGCCCGTCCACCTAGTCATCCTCGGCCATGGAATGCAGCTACCGCCGCCGGCAGAAGGCGAGGTCAAAACCGCCGGCGGTGCGGAGCCCATGTTGCGGCAGCCTGGATGCCAGCTCCGTCCGGCGCTCGCGGTCGCTAGCTAGCCAAGATAGCTCCGTCCAGCTGCTTGTCTGCAAGGTTTGCTAGCTAGATTGGCTCAGCAGCGCGGCGGCTTGCTCGCGCGCGCCGTGCTCAGGCCAGCCATCTGGCTCGAGCGAAGGACAGCGCGGCGGCTTGCTCGCTCGTGAGTCACGCTCGGGCCAGCCTGCCAATCCGTGAGGAGGCCAGCGCGGCGTCCGGCCCGTCCGGCGGAGCGGCGGCCAACTCTCTCATCACCGGCACCACCGATGAACACGCATCAGTACTGTTTGAAGTAATGTTCAGGAAAAATAATGATTTGAGGGGGAATAACAGGATAGAAGGTCATATGTGGGTCCCTCGTGTCAACGGTCAAACAAAATGTGTTGGTTTAAGCTGGCTCGTCAGCATGGACGTGTGGGCCAACCCAGTCATAAATGGGTTTAAATGAACCTAATCGGTAGGAGTACTAGGTAGTACTACCTCTCTCTTAGTTTACACGGCGTGCACGTACCCCTAGGTCATCAATTTTACCAACCTAATACAAGTCATATATTACAAAAAATATACCAACATAAACTATTGAGTTTCTACTTTCAAAAGGTATAATTTTTGTGCTATATAGTTTATATTAGTGTGATAAAATTGACAACCTAGGTATACGCGCAAGACTTGTAAACTGAAATGGAGGTAGTAGAAGTTTTTGGCGTGGATTAAGAAATTTTGGGTATGTTTTTGCTATTTTTTGTACAATAGATTCTTCCTAGGGCTGGTTGAAAGTGGCAGTTTTTTGTTAAATACTCTACATATTGTAAGTAGGAGTGAAAGTTAAGCTTTGGAAGCCAATAAGCAAGGCTAGTTACATAGTGCATATGTGTACATGATTGAAAGTAAATATCAACCATGAGTGACTAATATCTTGATGGAAAACTCGAAACTATGGAATACTAGAAAAAAAGACATGGTTTGAAATACTAGCAATGTTCATGTCCGTTGCAACGAATCATAATTAGAATAATACTTATTCACAAACTTGGTACAAAACACCCTAATTTTGATATACATATGTATATTATGTTTCAATTATAATATATCCTTGGGCTGTTTTGGTGAGGTCAGGCAGGGATGTGGTTGGTTTTAAGATACTAATTATGGGTTTTTCTGCAAATTGGTAGACAACTGGGATGTTGGTGAGAAAATGCAACAACTTACCTCACAATCGTTAGATGTAGATCTAATGGTCAGAAACGATGGATGGCAGACACACCAGCATCACCAACTTAGTCTTGTGTAGGAGTACTAGCAAGATCCATGCATTATCAGAACATCAAGATGCATTTTTTTATAAAAACACTTGTTGTGATTGACCCTTGCGGGAGTAATCCCATGTGTAAAAACTAATGATATCTCGAGAATATGAGATAAGGTGAAGAGGAGTTGGGTGTGGTGGTGGTTGGTGGTCGAACTTAGCGGAGGCATGGGGATTGACGACGCCGGCAGCGGCCACTAGGCCAGTTTGTTCCAGAGGCTTCCTTTCTTAGTTGCTCAACAATTAGGTTTGTTGGAGATAAGGATGAACGAGGGAAGGCCTTGTCTGCAAATGTGGAGAGGGGTGCGGGTATCTTTTAGTTTAATTTCCATCCGTCAGATATTAGATCAGACGATCTATATTGCAAGATGGCACACATACCATCATCACCAACTCGGTTTTTTATAAAAGAAGGAATATAAGTATGGAGATACAAACGTATTATCGATACTTGCTTCCGTAAACTAGCATCTACATTCTATTCAACGCCTCGGCATGTGGGGCCTTAGCACAATGACTTCTCGACTGTGTAAAACAAAGATTTTCCCGTCGCTGACAAGGAGGGGGTGACGGCGGAGCGCTTTTTGGCTTGCTCTAGTCCTACTAGGTGGTCTAAGCACGTGTAGATTTATTCTTTTTCACGTCTCGTGTTCGCCGTACTGCCACGATTGTTGATGAGTAGACGGTAAGTTATTCACGGGGAAACCCTTGTTGAGCGTGTTTGCGAGAGAGAGAGAGAGAGAGAGAGAGAGAGAGTGCGTGTGCAATATGTTAGAGACCGAGGCAATGATAACAGATTCTTTGTGTCTATGTATGTGGAGGATAGAGAGAGACATGTACATGGGGCTTTGTGTTGTGTAACATGGAGACACATATACATAATTAGAGAGTGAGTGTGTGAGATACACATGCGGACATGGGGAGAGATGAGGATCCAGATAAATGGGTGTTTGTGCGTGTCTGTGTGTGTTTGTGCACGCGTTTGTGTGTGACAGGGAAAGAGTGTATGTGGAGTAGAGAGACCACTGATGATGTAAACCTAGTATAAGGGAAGGGGGAATGGTGTGACATGTGTAGTAGCGAGATAGCACGGGTGCGGGCGGGGGGAGCAGAGTATTTGGAAGAGACATCGAGTGTGTGTGTGGGAGAGGGGTGTGAGAGCGAGAGAAAGAGAGAGCTAGCGACGAGAGACAGACAGAGAGAGAGAGAGAGACAGAGAGAGAGGAAGAGAGGGGGCGAGAGGGGTCGTTTGTGTCCATAAATGGCGTATAGATAGGGAGACAATGTTGATGTTGTCCGAATTGGCCTATGAACGGAGACGCAAGGGAAGCGAGTCATCGTGTGTGTGATAGGGACTTCATGAGAGATCTAGAATAGATGGTGTAGAGAACAATGTGCGAAATCAAGAACGATTATACATTAGGGAGCTATGCAAAGAGTCACGACATATATGTATACAGGGAAGGAGCTGGGGCGGGTCCGCATGTGGGAGAGATATAGAGAGGAGAGTGGTGCACAAGGAGACAAAGTGTGCTTGTTTGCAGTGGGGGTGGTGTGTGAGGTGAGTGCGCGAGAACCACATAACTAGGGAGATAGACGTTTGGGGGCGACGTTTTGTGTGTATGGGAAATATACACTCTACATAGTGCGTGTGCTTGGGTAAGAGAGATAGCGGGAGACCTAGAGAGTGAGGGAAGAGATGTGTGCATGCCCGAGAGATAAAGTGATAGAGACCTATGTTGGGGTCCGGACTTTACAAGAGAGAGGGGTGTTAATGTGCTTGTGTGTTGGTGTCTGGGGGAGAGAACTACTTCTCTATGTGTGTGTGTGTGGTGGTGGGGGGGTGACTTCAGATAAAGAGTGAGGTGTCTATATTTGAGGGACTTTAGCGTAGATGAGATATTGTGCACTCATGGTTGATCAATTTGTTTCACAGTTTGTACTATGAGATAACGATACTTTTGAACATGCGTGATATACCTTGATGTACCAAAATTACAAACCTAAGATTGGAATTTTGGAATTCGACTCCATCATTAGCTTTTCTAATTCATTTAAACGGAGGTACATTTTTTAAGCCGGAATTTCGTGATTTCAAACTCATATATCAAACCTAGAGATATACGGGCATGTTCAAACTTTATAATCATTCACTTTATTCATAGACATACACATTTTTGCTTTTGTCATCATATTTAGGATAAACACATTTGGAATTTCATTTGAATTGGACCGTATGATGGTATTTGCTTGTAGTAGCTCAATAATCCATATTTGAATTGAATGGACAATCTAAGTTTCGAGTTGGAGACATTGATTTTCAAAACTTGCACTTTTTTGCGTGCAAAACAAACAAATTGTCGGCCATGATATCATAATCGGCCGTACGAGAGCAGAATACTTATAATTTTTAGGCACCAAAAGCTTCCAAACTTCCCGCTCACATCGAAATATCATGCGCCCGAAAGTTTAGCCCTGCGATATTCCTATTTTACCCCTGCCACATGAATGGGAAAGGGCTGCTTTGGTAACTCCATTGTTTTCCCCTCTTTGCCCCCAACATTCTTCCCCAGAGCCCCTCCCCTTCCCCTCCCCGACCCCCCCAACCATGGCAAGCCGCCGAATCTAGTCCTCCGCCGCAGCGGTGGACCTCACACCCCGCCGGATCTACCTTTCGCACCTTGGACCCCCAACTGCCAACTCACCACTTCACCAGAGCCGCTTCAGCGACTGGCTTGTCCACCACTCCAGATCTCCTTGACCGCCATCATGGTCCACCACACCGGATCTGCTTAACCGGCACCCTCGTCCACCACAACGTAGGCCCTTCACTGACTCCCTCGTCCGCCCCTTCGCTGGCCCTTCATACAAGCCCTCGTCCTCGGCAACAGATCTGCCTCACCGAAAGCATTATACAACGCGCCCGCCGAAGCCTTCGTCCACTGCACCGGACCCGCTCCACGGTAGCCATATTCAACTCCACCGGCCCTGCTTTACCGACGCCGCAGCCTCATCAGGTTATTTCAATTTGTACTCCTTCGGTTTTTCTCTTTATCGTGCAACTGTTCACTTACCACAGATGAGCTTTCTTGTATGTCGACAGGCGCCGCAACCGTAGCACCGGAGCCGCTTCAGCGACGGTGATAGCCGGCCCAAACTCAATCACAACACAAGCACCATCGACGATCCTTAGCTATCAAGTATGACAACGATACCCATACGCCGCCGAGATTCAGGTACTATCATCCAACGGTCGGTGCCTATGTTCACTTTCCTAGCATAAGCGCCGCACCTTTGAATTTCTTCAGGGCATCATTCAGTTTTTCATGAGACGCGTTATTCTGCTTGCACCTGTAGGGCCATACTTCTAGTAGTGAACATGTTACATGTGCTAAATTACATACCAGTGCACATCTACATCTATATCTGTACTACTATATAGTGTACCAGTTTTGAGATGGATCCAGAGCATCAATCATAACTGTTGGTCTCCAAAATCCAAGGGCTAAGATCAGCCAGATTCGCCATGAACAGTAGACTGTTGTTGCCTCTACTGTGTTCTAGAATATTCACGTGGCCCTTCCAGGAAAAAAAGGCCCATATGCGATGCCTCATGGGCTATATTACTGCTTGAGCGCATGATGACTTGAGACCAGATAAGAAGGTTTGGGAGGAGAATGGGAAGAAAAATAATAGAGTAACATACAGTTTTTTAATGAACCTCCAGTATTTTAGATGTGAATGTACATTGTTTTGTGTGAATATTAAAAACAATTGTGGGTGGAATTCCATTTATCAAAATCACTCCATTATACTTTTTTCGACTCACACTCCAAAATCAATCCATTCTTTTAAGACGTGCATTGCATGTGCATACATACTAGTATAGTTAATATGCTTTAGTTTTGTTCTGATGCCACCTGTTGGTTCCATCAGACTAGTTAATGTTCTCTATGCTTAATTACACATCAGCAAACTAGCATGTGGTTCCACTGCTTTTTGTTCGTTTTACCCTACATTTTCTGATGCTAGCTATTACATCACTGCTCCGAGCCTCTATTCATTACTTGTTTGTGTGTTCTTGATCTTCCCAAGTTGCATGACTAATTTGATGCTTCTATTAATTATGGAGCTGCCAACCCCATCAAGCAAAATATTTGTTCTTTTGGGGCAGGCACCTTGAACAAGCATAAAAATAGAGGGAAGCAGATATATTGTTGTGTATGCACACACCCTTCTTTCATTAGTTTTGATGAACCATTGATGATCAATTCGGACCAGTGCATGCGATTAAAATTAATTTTACCTAAAAAGATGGTGCAGAATAAACTACAACAACTAGATTTGCAACCATGGGATGCTGATGATGTTTTCAAAGAACATTGCAACAACAGCTAGGCTTCACAGCAACATATGGTAAGCCAATGTGTTTTAGTACATATGAAATGTAATGCGAGTGGGCTACTTTCTTGGCTTGTGCCCTCAACGTGTAATCCTACCGAATTACAAATAGTTCAGTTGTCTGCTTTGCTGTATTGCTTGACTCGAATGCTTGTTTGTTGTTACGCTATACCTGAGTTGGCCAATATGTCAGCAGTGCCTGCTATACTATCGTAAAGAAATGCATGCCTATTTCATTTGAGTCCTTAACTTTTCCTCTCAACTTCATCACAGGACTGTCTTCGTAGTTTATATGAGGCCACACTGTTAAATGCTTTCTCAGATTATTTCAACTGCTTAGATGCCTTGGCAACTTAAATATAGCAGTTGTACACTCCCTTTCAACTACGGATGTCAACTGGGTCCCATTTAATCCCGATTAAAGTCCACTAGTGGTATGATAGTTGAGAAGAGTTTTTGTTTTTTGAGGAAAATGAACTAGGGAGGTAGCAAAAACTAACTAGATGGGACTGGCGGATGTCGTTTATTTGCCACTTACATCCCTAGTTTCATCTTACCGTTTTAATTTCTTTTCGGCCGATGCTGATTCGAACCATTCAAATATAGTTTGCCATGCTCGGCAATAATTCATCTGTCGTTTACCATGTAAGCTTACTGCCTGGATCATATGATAACTATCTCTTACTTATGTCCAGCGGAAACCTTTCAGGATGCCGTTCACACTAGGACACAATGTACATCCCCAGAATCTATTTGTGGAAGCAGTGCGCCATCCATGTTACGAGATGGTAGCAGTTCAGAGGCAACACCGCCGGAGAGCAGTCTGAGCACAGATATTATAGTGCTTGAGGCTCTACTAGAGGCAGAAAGAGATGGTGTGGCTGCCATGAATGAGGTAATCTTTATCTTGAGGCTGGAAATTACGGAATTAGCGGCACGCATTATGCAAGCAACCCAAGAATTGGAGGAAGTAAGAATGTTGCATTTGAAGACGGAGGAGGTCCTGCTGTTTCTACTATCTGAAGCCCAAGGTAATCCTTGTTCTTCTTTAGATACCAGTTGAAATTGTCATTAGATTATTGAACTTGCATGTTGTGTAATGTCTCTGAATGGATTATGTTGCAAGACCCCCTATGTTGTCTGGAATTCCATGTTGTCCATGTGTTGTAATGATCCGAATTTTTTAGGCGAGGTAATCCTCAGTACTTGTATGATTGACATAAGGTGAACTGTTTTTCGTGTGAGCATATTGTATTGGATGAAATAACTGTTTGAATCAGAGTGTATCCAACCTACTGAATTCGAAGATCACAGCATTTCTAAATCATAATCATATATAAAGGTGGAATAAATCTTTGTTGTGGTGTTGAAGAAATAAATTACAAAACGTATAATTATCTGTGGATATTCGTAATCGAATACAAAGTGGATTCGAATTTAGTTTGCCAGGTCCCAGGGAAAACGTGAATGCTAATTCTCCCAAGTTTTGAACGAAGCGGCTAAACACCCACTATAATTTGTGGGCTGCCCGAAGCAAGTGTTTGCGAGATGGAAATTACTGTCTACCCCTGACACTGAGTACATCCTTATCGACCGGATTTACACTGCTGTCGATAGGGGTAGACTAGTAACTTCAATCAGACGTGACACGAAGGCCTTTGAGCCCATTCAGACACGGTGGGCGCCAAACGTGGGCGGCAAAACACATTTGATTCAAGCTCGTCCGAAAGACATGTGTCTCTTCCTCCATTTCCCCATTCATACACGATGGGCGGCAAAACAAACTC
Source organism: Triticum aestivum (assembly GCF_018294505.1). NCBI lineage: Eukaryota > Viridiplantae > Streptophyta > Magnoliopsida > Poales > Poaceae > Triticum > Triticum aestivum. Next base: position 654,130,308 of record NC_057798.1, on the reverse strand, counting down.
CCCTCGTCCGAAATCGATGTGGGCTAATATTTTAAATAGGGGCAGATGTGTAACTTCCATCAGACGTGACACAACCGCCCTACCTGTCAGCCCCGTTCATACACCGTGGGCGCCAAACGTGGGCGGCAAAACACCCTCTCCTCGCCCGAAATAGTTACCGGCAAATATTTGGGAGATGCGAGATTACCGTCCTATCCCCAACCGACGCGATGTCTGAAATTTTAAACGGGTGATAAGTTCGTAAATTTCCCCCATTTCAGAGAAGTGCGTCCCAAAGTTTGAGATCCCCCCCCTCCCCTCCATTTACCCATTCATACACCGTCGGCGGCACGACAACCTCCGCACTGCGGCCAGCCTCCTCCGTCCATCACCCCATCGTCCACCTTGCCGGAGCCGCTACCCCTACCCCGTCATCCACTGCAAGAGATGGACGTCTCTCATCCACGGCGCTGGACCAGGATCCTTTCATTGCCTCCTCTCGCTTCATCGGCGCCATCGTCCACCTTGCCGTTGCCGCTCCTACGACCGCGTTGTCCACGGCAACAGGATATATCCCCCGACCCGGCCGTCTGTCGTCTAAAGTCTTCTTCCCCGCCGCCGACAGCCATCGCACCCGTAGCACCCTCAACGTATCAGCATAGGCCTACACGGTGTCACAAGAGAGGTGGTACTCTTCCATATGTGCTTAAGTTATTGATCTCACCCGGAAAATAGATCGTAATTTGTTTACTGTACTTTTCTTGTCCGTACCAAATCGTAGTGGCTAGTTGAAAGCAAACATTGGTTGCGAAGTAGCTTTGTCCGGTTTGCACCTTCAGATCCGCCATGGCACGGGCACTATACTCGTAAAGCTTATGGTTTCCCCCCTTTATATTCACTCCCATCATTGTAGGTGCTTCGTGTCATGCTAGCACTACTCCTCAAGACCTCAACCCAAAGCTTACGTGTTGAAATACGAATCTGATATGATGCTCATATCACTAAAACAGAGAACGTTTAATTGGTCACCTAATGTTCCTATAATCGTTTCAAAAAGCATGTGCGCCACCCACTGGTCCAGCTAGTTTCACGTTCCTGATTTTTCTCTTGATGCTTAGGGTTTTCCCCTTTTATCTACTCTACTATGATCTGCGTAGGTGCTTTCTATCATACTGGCATTACTCCACCCTTCAAGCTAAACAACACAACACTCAGAATTCGAAAGCTTAGTTGTTCAAATATGATTGTGATATGATACTGATATTAGTTAACCGACACATTTAATTGGTTAGCTAAAGGTCCCACTTGAGTTTCCAAATGCATGTCGCGACATATAGAGAGACAGCATAATTGCATTTCTTTGTCACTTGTTGACCGTACTTTCTTGTCCATACCAAATCTTAGTTGTTATTTCAAAGCAAACATCGGTTGCTAACTACCCTTTGTGCGGTTTGCAGTTTCAGATCTGCCATCCCACTGCCACGGTCAACACTGCACTCATCATGCTTATGTTTTCCCCATTTTATGATGACCACAATAAGCCTACGTGGTTCATGTCGTAATAGCACTGCTCCACCCATCGAGCTAAACAAGCTTAGTTGTACAAATTCATATCTGATATTGTTGCTGATATTAGTAAAACTGAGAGATGTTTAATTGGTGAGCTAAATGTTCCTACTTTAGTTTCGAAATGCATGTGAGCCACATATGGAGAGACCAGAAAGAATAGTATTTCTCTGTGCGCTCTGTTTCATCATGGGTGGCCAACCGACATTGTATTGAAAGACTTGTAATATCTTCAATCTGCTTGCTCTTCTGCTCTTCTTTAAGATGATACTCTTCTCTTGCGGTCGACTAGTCAGGTCGAGTTGTTCTCCCTTAGTATATTTTGAATCTGTCAGGTCAGGTCGACTTTTTCTTCTTTACTATATGTTGAAGCTATCATCTGCGAAGTGTCATCACTTCTGGAGCTCTCATATTTTGAGTAGTAGGCCACATTATATTAATGCACACAACAAATTACAGCATGCATGGCATCTTTTAAAAGAATTATAGAGATAGCACAAAGGGGTTTACAGGGAGGCAGTATTGGATTAGAATCACTTCTGCATTACAAAGAAAATCTCACTTGTTTTTATGTTTTCATGCATGTCAGATATTGAACATTATCAAAATGAATATGAGAATGGGCGCACGAGAGGAATATTGCGGAACGATCCACTGGCTAACAAACTTGGCATGGTGGAGGATGTCCTATCTTATTCACCCATCAAGGTGCTTGCTCTCGCTTTGCAAAGTTGTATTGGTCGCACATATTTTGAATCTGACCTCTTGCATTACTTCTACTTTGTTACACCATCTGCTTAGTTTAAGCATCATATATGATTATATGCCATACCTATCCATTTTCTGTACCTATTCCATGTGTCGTCACACTATGTTTTTCCAGTCAAATGTTGTTCTTTCGTAATAGATGTCCAAAAGGAAGAGGGTGAGTGCAGATCCTCAAGGAGTACAAACTATGTATTTGGAAAAGGTAGTGATACCTGTTAAATCAGATAGATCAGCAGCCACAGAAAACACAGGCCCAACTGTACCACACTTTACCCCTACTCCAGTGTCCAAACCCCTATTAGAACTGCTGGGAGCCCAGCGTCAGGTACTATCTATGATATCAATTCAAAATTTGAACTCCTAAATTTCTGCTTGTGCCTTACCTTCTCTCTTGTATGAAAAGTAATTTCAGATGAATCTCCTTGCTCAAAGGATCATACGATCTCAAAACAATAATGGGCTCTGCATTGCTCTCGTCAGTACCTCTCTCCCTTTTGCCTTGTAACGTTGTACTTAATTAATTGCTATTTGATTATGTATCATCAGTCTGCACCTAAGCTTCATTATCCTCTGTTTCTTCCAATATTATTTGATATATATTTACTCTTTGCAAAATGTAGAATAATGGCAATGCTTATAAATAATTTTCTTTGGGGAATTTATTGAATTATCCTTCCATCAACATGGAGAAGGGTTTTGTCCAGCCCGTGTTAACATGTAATGTAAGTTCATCCTTCTCAAGCCTTCAAACTTTGTTCTAGTATAGATTTGGGTAGGCATCATTTCCTCCACTGTTGTTTGCTTTGCTGTTTAATTCTGATTGGATGTTTGCAACAACTACCAGTTTCAAATTGTAGTTGTAAAAACATGTTCCTTATGCAGAATAGATCCATTTATTTGCTTATATAATTGTGAAACCTGTTACGTGTCTCCTTGTTTCTCTTTCAGAGTCATATCTCTTATGCCAGGCAGAACTTTAGGGAAGATAGTGAGCCAAACCATCTTGTGGACAGCGAGATGACCCCAAGGTCCTGTCTTGATGAAGATAGTGAGTTCAAGCTACTCACCAGCAGGTGTAAGACAACCTCTATGCAGTCGCTGCCTCAATCAGTTCGACTTCTTCAGTCTCAACTTAAAGCGGAAAGGCTTGCTTCAGCTCAGCTCCGACTTGAAGTCAAAGATGCAATGAAGATGTCAGAGGACTACCGTGCGCACCATCAAGCCTTAAATCTAGTGTTGATGCATCTATCGTTGACACAACTGGGGTCTACTCAGCTTCTTCAGTTGTTTGGGGGCCCTTCCTGGCCAAGCCTAGTGCCTTCTGAAGTGCTCTCAGTTTTGTATATTCTTTTGTCGGCGCGTTTATTTGCACTGGTGGCGAACTTTGATGCCCAGTGGATGTAATATGTGATAGCCGTGATAGCCTAGCGTAAGTTGCTTGCTTATTTATTTCCTTGTTGTCTTGTTTATTTGTTTGCTTTTAGTCATTGCAGTTCTTTTTCCGCGGTTTGCTAGTGGCTGCAATAACCTATTCTTTAAAACTAGGCTACAATAACCATGGGCTAATATTTACTGTAGTGACATTGGGCCTCCTACGGGCCGTACAAACAGTGGGCCTTCTACAGGCCGTAGAAACAATGGGCCTTCTAAGGGCTGTAGAAACAATGGGCTTTCTATGGGCCGTATCATCAATGGGCCTTATATGGGCAGTATGATAACATGGGCCAATAACAAGCCGCATTATGGCCGTAAACGGGCTAGAGTTCGAATCGTCCGTTCATGGGCCGACCATAACGGGCCATCAATAGGCTGTATTTCATGACGCTATGAAAACGGCCCAACGTATTAACGGACCACAAACGGGCCGACTGTAACCACGGGCTGAATTTGGCCCACAAGCAGAAAATGACAGTAATAGGCCATGAATAAACGAACGCTAGAAATGAGCCCAAGAATAAATGGGCTCCGAGAAGGCCGAAAGATAACATGGGCTGGAAACGGCCCAATAGAATAACGGGCCGTTATTGGGTATAAAGTGATACACTGTTCATTACGGGCCAGTTTCACCACGGGCCGTTAATGGGTGTAAAGTGATACACTCTTCATTACGGGCCAGTTTCACCACGAGCCGTTAATGGGTGTAAAGTGATACACCGTTCATTACGGGCCAGTTTCACCACGGGCTGTTAATAGGCCAAGAGTTACATAGGGCCTCATATGGGCCGAAAGACGTCATGGGCCAGAAGTGAAAACGGGCTGGAATCATATTGGGTGGCCCAGATGACGCTATTGGGCCTAATTCGGATAGGGCGTAATGGGCCTTGGGTTAGCGGGCTGTAAATGGGCTATATGCGAACAGGCCATTAACAGCCTTTCCATGGGCCGGCCCGCCACATTTTGACCAAGTCAAACGGGCCGGCCTTTTCGCAGGAATGGGCCTCTGTTAGGTCGTGCCACGTGTCGACGTATCATAGGCGCCTTCCGTTCAATGAGTGGATGACATCTGTCCCAACGATGAGCAGACACGTGTTTCCTCCAGCCAATGATGATTTTACACGTGGAAAATCCCCATTGGTCGGGGTTGTTAACTGGTTATCGGATCCAAAACCCGACCTGATAGCTTAACGGCGTTCCGTTACGGTGGATGCCATGTGTCGGTCACCCTTGACGAAAGCAGTTCTGTGATGCGCGATTTATCGTCATGGAAGTGGACACTTCCATGATGATAATTTTGGTAATGTCATGGAACACTTCTACGACAGCACAGATATGACTATCTTGATTCTGTCATAAATTTGTCATGGATGTGCATGCATGACAAAAAACGCGACCTACTGTGACAAACACGTATCATCACGGAAGTGTATTTTTTTTGTAGTGCAATGAGTATCTAAATAATTATGCAACTATATGAAGACTCTCTCTCATTAAAGACTTTCAGATCTTGGTATTGTATTCAAGTAGCAAGCAAAACAAAATAAAATGACGATGCAAGAATAGCACAACTCATGTGAAGAGCAAAAACTTAGGCTCAACCGATACTAACCGATAGTTGTTGAAGAAGAAAGGTGGGATGCCTACCGGGGCATCCCCAAGCTTGGATGCTTGAGACTTCTTGAAATATTATCTTGGGGTGCCTTGGGCATCCCCAAGCTTGAGCTTTTATGTCTCCTTAATTCCTCTCATATCATGGTTTCTCTTGTTTTTATCAAAAGCTTCATTCACAACAATCTCAACAAGAACTCGTGAGATAGGTTAGTATAAATCAATGCAAAACCTTATCATTTTCTACTGTAACAAATCACTAAAATAAATATTCAAGATTTCATACTAAATGCCTCTGCATATTTAATACTCCTATCCTCAAATAGAATCATTAAACAAGCAAACATATGCAAACAATGCAACTGTAACAGCAATCTGCCAAAACAGTACAGTCTGTAAAGAATGCAAGAGTATCAATACTTCCCTGACTCCAAAAATTATGAACTAAAATTCCCACTGTAATAAATTTATCAGAGCATCATATGCAAAAAGATTCAACATTATACCATTCTCTGACTTTTCTAGGGAATTTTTGCAACAGCGGTAAACTTTCTGTTTTCAAACAGCAAAATGTATACTAGCAAAATAAGCATGGCAAAGGCTATCCTTGACATTTTTATTGAAAATAAATATGCAAAACATTATTATAAATAACAGAAAGCAAATACTAACAAAAGAAAATGACGCTCCAAGCAAAACACATATCATGTGGCGAATAAAAATATAGCTCCAAGTAAAGTTACCGATGAACGAAGACGAAAGAGGGGATGCCTTCCGGGGCATCCCCAAGCTTAGGCTCTTTGTTGTCCTTGAATATTACCTTGGGGTGCCTTGGGAATCCCCAAGCTTAGGATCTTTCCACTCCTTATTCCAAAGTCCATCGAATCTCTACCCAAAACTTGAAAACTTCAACCACACAAAACTCAAACAAAACTCGTAAGCTCTGTTAGTGTAAGAAAACAAACCACCACTTTAAGGTACTGTAATGAACTCATTCTAAATTCATATTGGTGTAATATCTACGGTATTCTCACTTCTCTATGGTTCATACCCTCCGATACTACTCATAGATTCATCAAAATAAGCAAACAACACATAGAAAACAGAATCTGTCAAAAACAGAACAGTCTGTAGTAATCTGTGTCAAACGTATACTTATGGAATTCCAAAAATTATTAAATAAATTTCTGGACCTGAGTAATTTATCTATTAATCATCTGCAAAAAGAATCAACCTGAAATCACTCTCCAGTAAACAATGGCAGCTAATCTCATGAGTGCTAAAGTTTCTGTTTTCACAGCAAGATCACATAAACTTCACCCAAGTCTTCCAAAAGGTTCTACTTGGCACTTTATTGAAACAAAAGCTATAAAACATGATTACTACAGTAGCATAATCATGTGGACACACAAAAACAGTAAGGGTAAATATTGGGTTGTCTCCCAACAAGCGCTTTTCATTAATGCCTTTTTAGCTAGGCATGATGATGGTAATGATGCTCACATAAAAGATAAGAATTGAAACATAATGGGAGACTCATGAAGCATATGACTAGCACATTTAAGTCTAACCCACTTCCTATGCATAGGGATTTTGTGAGAAAACAACTTATGGGAACAATAATCAACTAGCATAGGAAAGTAAAACAAGCATAGCTTCAAAATTTTAAGCACATAGAGAGGAAACTTGATATTATTGCAATTCCTACAAGCATATGTTCCTCCCTCATAATAATTTTCAGTAGCATAATGAATGAATTCAACAATATAACCAGCACCTAAATCATTCTTTTCATGATCTACAAGCATAGAAATTTTACTATTCTCCACATAAGCAAATTTCTTCTCATGAATAATAGTGGGAGCAAACTCAACAAAATAATTATCATGTGAGGCATAATCCAATTGAAAACTAAAATCATGATGAAAAGTTTCATGGTTATCATTATTATTAATAGCATACAAGTCATCACAATAATCATCATAGATAGCAACTTTGTTCTCATAATCAATTGGAACCTCTTCCGAAATAGTGGAATCATCACTAAATAAAGTTGACACTCTACCAAATCCACTTTCATAAATATTATAAGATTCAACATCCTCCAAAATAGTGGGATCACTACTTCCTAAAGTTGACACTCTTCCAAACCCACTTTCATCAATATAATCATCATAAATAGGAGGCATGCTTTCATCATAATAAATATTCTCATCAAAACTTGGGGAACAAAAAATATCATCTTCGTCAAACATAGCTTCCCCAAGCTTGTGGCTTTGCATATCATTAGCATCATGGATATTCAAGGAGTTCATACTAACAACATTGCAATCATGCTCATCATTCAAAGATTTAGTATCAAACATTCTATTGCATTCTTCTTCTAGCACTTGAGCACAATTTTCCTTTTCATCATACTCACGAAAGATATTAAAAAGATGAAGCGTATGAGACAAACTTAACTCCATTTTTTGTAGTTTTCTTTTATAGAACAAACTAGTGATAAAACAAGAAACAAAAAGATTCGATTGCAAGATCTAAAGATATACCTTCAAGTGCTAACCTACCTGGCAACGGCGCCAGAAAAGAGCTTGATTGACGGGGTGTGAGTGAGTGCCCTTTACCTAGCCTCCCCGGCAACGGCGCCAGAAAAGAGCTTGATGTCTACTACACAACCTTCTTCTTGTAGACGTTGTTGGGCCTGCAAGTGCACATGTTTGTAGGACAGTAGCAAATTTCCCTCAAGTGGATGACCTAAGGTTTATCAATCCGCAGGAGGCATAGGATGAAGATGGTCTCTCTCAAACAACCCTGCAACCAAATAACAAAGAGTCTCTTGTGTCCCCAACACACCCAATACAATGGTAAATTGTATAGGTGCACTAGTTCGGCAAAGAGATGGTGATACAAGTGCAATATGGATGGTAGATAAAGGTTTTTGTAATCTGAAATAATAAAAACAGCAAGGTAACGAGTGATAAAAGTGAGCGTAAACGATATTGCAATGATAGGAAACAAGGCCTAGGGTTCATACTTTCACTAGTGCAAGTTCTCTCAACAATAATAACATAGATAGATCATATAAAAATCCCTCAATCATGCAACAAAGAGCCACTCCAAAGCCACTAATAGAGGTGAACAAACGTAGCGATTATGGTAGGGTACGAAACCACCTCAAAGTTATTCTTTCGGATCGATCTATAAAAGAGTTCGTACTAGAATAACACCTTAAGACACAAATCAACCAAAACCCTAATGTCACCTAGATACTCCATTGTCACCTCGAGTATCCGTGGGCATGATTATATGATATGCATCACACAATCTCAGATACATCCAACCAACACAAAGTACTTCAAAGAGTGCCCCAAAGTTTCTACAGGAGAGTCAAGAACGTGTGCCAACCCCTATGCATAGGTTCATGGGTGGAACCCGCAAGTTGGTCACCAAAACATATATCAAGAGGCACATGATATCCCATTGTCACCATAGATAAGCATGGCAAGACATACATCAAGTGTTCTCATAAAAGACTCAATCCGATAAGATAACTTCAAAACTCAATTCATCACAAGAGAGTAGAGGGGGAGAAACATCATAAGATCCAACTACAATAGCAAAGCTCGGGATACATCAAGATCGTGCCATAGAGGGAACACGAGAGAGAACACGAGAGAGAGAGAGATCAAACACATAGCTACTGGTACATACCCTCAGCCCCGAGGGTGAACTACTCCCTCCTCGTGATGGATAGTGCCGGGATGATGAAGATGGCCACCGGTGAAGGATCCCCTCTCCGGCAGGGTGCCGGGAAGGGCTCCCGAGAGGTTTTCGGTGGTCACAGAGGCTTGTGGCGGCGGAACTCCTGATCTATCTTGATATTCAATGGTTTTAGGGTACGTAAGCTTATATAGGCGAAAGAAGTCAGTCGGGGGTGCTCGAGGGGTCCACGAGACAGGGGGGCGCGCCCTGTAGGGGGGGCGCCCCTATCTCCTGGGCTCCTCGAGGGTCTTCTGACTTGTTCTCCAAGCCTCCAGGATGATATTCTTCCAAAAAATCACGATGCCGAAGGTTTCATTCCGTTTGGACTCCGTTTGATATTCCTTTTCTTTGAAATACTGAAACAGGCAATAAAACAGCAATATGGGCTGGGCCTCCGGTTAATAGGTTAGTCCCAAAAGTAATATAAAAGTGTATAATAAAGCCCATAATCATTCAAAACACATAGTAATATAGCATGAATGCTTCATAAATTATAGATACGTTGGAGACGTATCAGGCATAAGGGGAGCACCTCTGCGATTGTTACTGCCGGGTACTCCGGACATGTACCTCAGACTGGGTGAGTCGAAAGCTAGCGTTCTTAAGGGAATATTCGGTCAGTGAACTAAAGATGTTTTTACCTATTACAATACAAACCCCCAGATGTTGCATATACTGCGTTTTTGCTCGCAGTTCGGACATGCACATTAATGCATTCGTACCTAGGGAAAGGAACCCTTAATAGAACTATTCTCTCTGGAAGATGTTTCTTACTATCCATGTAATATAACATAGCTAGTTGGGTACTTGTCTGTTCAAGCAATTATGATCCCTACGCCTGGTTTCCACACATATCCCGGTTTATATAACTGAGCGGGTATTCGGAAACACTCTAGACTGTCGGGTCTGGAGGCTGAAGCGAAAAGGTCCGCCATGACAAATGATTTACAATCCAGCTAGAGACAAATATGTCAATTGAAGTACATAGTCACTTAGACTCACATACTTCCTCTTCTATGCCATCCAACAGGCTGTCTAGCCTACAATCCTGTTGGGAATACTTTGCGGCTAATCCTACCTGGTCATATACTATACTAACGGGAATCTCATTCCCATCTGACCCTACAGGTCCGACCCGGGCCATGTGATTCGGATCGAGCTTGGTATACTGTGTTTTTACCATGGCCCAAGCTTCCCTCGCACCTTGTCGACAGGCAGATACCTTCCATAGTCGGAAACACCGCCGTGCTCCCTTGAGTAGTCGTACAAGCTCCCCCATGCTTCCTGGCAGGGAGGCGGATGGCCACAAGGCCTTGGCGACACCCTGCATCACCTGTCGAACTTGTTCGTGTAGTTGCGAAAGCTCTTGCAGAAGATCGCCTGAGGATCCGGGCATCTCCTCTTTGGGACAACCAGTCAGCATACCTACAGACATAACTCTGTTAGCCCGTTTCTTCGCTGAACTATATAAAGGTTCGTTTGGGAACATACCAAAAATGCCGCATTGAAGCCTTCTATTCTCCTTTATGGAGTCAGCTAGCTGGGCCCGAACATGTTTCAATTCTATGCTTAGCCGGGTATTGGCATCCTGGAGATCGTTTTTCTCCCGCCTGACCCGTGTAAGTGCAGGCTCGCCAGTGTCTAGTTGTCGTTGAGCTCTTTGTTCGTCCTCTTGTAGGATCTCCGGATTCACTCCGGGATTATCTGCGGAATCTATTGTTAGATCGGCAACGTGCCAAACACCAAATGGTACACGTAATTACGTTTTTTTTCTTGATCGAGAGAAATATTACCAGATGAGGCCTTCTTGGATTCCTCCATTTCGGCAGCTACGGCCCTTAGCTGGGCTTGACACTTCTCCAGCTCTTGAGACAAAAGGGTATTCTTCTCTGTAAGACCCTCTTCATACAATGATCCTTAAATCAGTTGTACCAAGTGTTTCAAGTCTTAGGGGCTACTGATATACATAATTACCAGATTTTGGTTACTCATATATCTTTTAAATACTGGTTTGTGGTTCTAGCAAGCCCATCTTGAGCATCTCGGATGCACGCGTCTCCCGAGTTAAAGGCATTGAAAGCCTCTTCAGAAAAACTAGGGTCGCGGAGTGCGGCCCGCCGATGCTGATGATTCATAGTGCTCTCCACCTCGGAATTCGTAGCGGATATTCTATCTGAATCTTCTATAGGAGGACCGTCCGGTGTCGTCCCCGCTTTAGCCTCTACCCTCGAGACCGGTGCTGGAATCCGGCTGGTAGAGCCGTGACGGGCAGAATCCCCGGATATAGTCCGGCGGATGTTCTTTCTGCCAAGACACAGCGGATATTGTTATATTTTAAAGATGACAATCACGGAGCATGTTTTAAACCATACCTCTTCGATGGCGGCTCGGCCATGTCACTGCTCGCTTTCCTTTTTGGAAGCCTACCCGGCATGGGCGCCCCTTGTTGGTGAGTCGCCGCAGGTTCGGCATGGTGCGCCGATGGCCTTCCCTTTATAGCATAATATATGTGCAGTGGGTAAGGTGGAAAGAGTGAATCCTTTTCGGAAGATAAGTCTCCTGTTTACTTACACATGATGATGGGAGGAGGCCGGGGTAGTCGGCAATGATGGCCACCAAGGTGCCGTCACAGCTCGCCTGGTAAAACACCCTGTCGCCAAGCTCCACAAATATGTCAGGATCCTCTTCGAGTCTGGGGTCGAGGGCCCGGTTGTGGTCCTCTGGCTGTGGAGACGGGCTATGGATCTCCCTCATACCTTTCTGCATTTCCTGTTATGGACTAGCGAGGTAAATATTTGGGATGAAAGACTGCGGGAATGAATAGAGTTGAGTAAGAGATAGCAACTCACCCAGCTAGGGGGGTTGTACATGGAAAATCCATCCCATGGCTTAATGCGGATGAACTCCTCTTATTCTCCTTTGTATAGATCGGACAGTATTTTCGCCAGAGCGGTGGCGGAGTCCGGACCTTTCCGACCGCAGCGGGTGGCCTTGTCTTCTCCGTTGAAGTGCCACATGGGACGCCCTCGATACTGGAGCGATTGTACCCCCTGCATTATGCATATTGACATGACCTTGATTATTGTCAATCCGGACTGGGCAAGCGTTTTTATCCTGCCCATCAATTGAAGGACCTCTCTACTATCTTCCTCCTTGGGGCTCCGGGGACGCCAGCTACGGTGCTTCTTCAATGGAGCATTTGTGAACTCAGGACAACCCATTCGGATGGGGTCAGGAAGGGAGACGTCCTCTATATAAAACCACTCGGAAGGCCAATCTTCGGATGTCTTCTTCGGAGTGTCGGACAGGTATCCGGTCCCGATGATGCGCCATATTTCGGCTCCACCCACTTGGAATATTGATCCCTCTTGATTGCGAGGGACGAGGCAGAACAGCCTCTTCCATAGCTCGAAATGAGCTTCGCAACCCAGAAATAACTCGCAAAGGGCGACATAACCTGCGATGTGCAGGATGGAGGCAGGGTTGAAATTGTGCAGCTGGAGGCCATAGTACTCCAGGAGCCCGTGAAGGAACAGATGGATTGGAAATCCGATGCCCCTTACAAAGTAAGAGACAAGTCATACTCGCTCCCCCCTGGATCGGTTGGGAAAACTCTCCGCTTGCTCCCCGCCGTCAAAGGTGGCTAATCCGGCTCGAACAGGGACAAGATATGCATGTGGAAGAAATCCCTGGGTCTGCAACTTCGCCAATTGGTCGTGGGATACGGTACACTTCTCCCAATCACCTGGCTTGGCGCTATAGGGGCGAGAGGAAGAGCCTCGATGGCCTGCCATGATGGGATGGTTTTTTCGGGCGCACACTGATGAATCCTCGCTTGGGGAAGATGGTGTGATTTGGATCTGAGGATCCCCGTCTCGTTAATAGATGATTTATTTACATGGTCAGGGTGGCAAGTGTAAAAATGCTCCGGCTTCCCGCATTCTCTCGACACGTGGAGGCTAACACTATTAAGGTACAGAAGCCGATGAGTGCAACATTAAATGGGAAGTCGGACACTGCTCGTTACAACAGGTACTCTGGAGAATTCGGAGGAGGAACCCGCCTTGCAATGCCGAAAATGATCTGCGTGCCAGACTCATCGTCATTGAAGCCTAGTTCGGGGGCTACTGAGGGAGTCCTGGATTAAGGGGTCCTTGGACAGCCGGACTATATGCTTATGCTGGACTGTTGGACTATGAATATACAAGATTGAAGACTTCGTCTCGTGTTCGGGTGGGACTCTCCTTTGCGTGGAAGGCAAGCTTGGCAATTCAGATATGTAGATTCCCTTCTCTGTAGCCGACTCTGTGTAACCCTAGGCCCCTCTGGTGTCTATATAAACCGGAGGGTTTAGTCCATAGGACAACAACAATCATAATCATAGGCTAGCTTCTAGGGTTAGCCTCTACAATCTCGTGGTAGATCAACTCTTGTAATACTCATATCATCAAGATCAATCAAGCAGGAAGTAAGGTATTACCTCCATAGAGAGGGCCCGCACCTGGGTAAACATCGTGTCCCCCGCCTCTTGTTACCATTAGCCTTAGACGCACAGTGCGGGACCCCCTACCCGAGAACCGCCGGTTTTGACATCGACAGGGGGCGCAGCTATCGATAGATTAATACACTCTGCAGAGGTAGCACACTTTACCCACACCACGGAACCCATAGCCTCGCATTCCCATTCGGGTGGACCAACGGCATTCCAATAGAACCCTCCGATTGCCATGACACTCTTACGGCCACTCCGACCAACTCCCTTATGGGATCAGTTGTGACACCCCAAGACCGATACTCCAGTTGCCTTCCATTTATCTTATTAGTTGTTGCCGTGTGTTTATTGTGTTTGTTGCATTATCAGAATTGTTTTGCATAAAAGAAAGAAGAAGCAACAGCCACATCCCGCTAGCGCTAGCCGACCCTTGGGCCTCCTTCCGCCCGAGCAGGCCCAACAGCAGCCTAGACCCGCAGCCCCCGATCACCTCCCTGGTAAAATTTCCCCAATAGCCAGCTGATCACCCTGCTGACCCCACCTGCAGCGACTCCCTCCTCTCCTTTCTTCCTCCTCTTGTTCTTTCTTCCCTCACGGTAAAAGAAGGAGAGGCAGAAGCACATGCCCACGAGGGCAACCACGGCTTCGCCTCCCCCACCTATAAAGGCGCCTCAGGGCCTCCCCTAGGGTTTCCCTCTCGCTGCCACCCCCCTTTTCTTTCCCCTGTTTCTTCTTCTTCCTCAAGAGACCAGGAACAAAGAACACCCAGAGAAGAAAACTGCCGGTGTCCGGCATCCTCCTCGCGTCCGGCATGCGCTAGGACCCTCTCCGGCATGTCGTCCTGCACCCCGTCACCCTCCTCGATCGATCCCCGGAGTTAGTTGCGCGGGAGCCTCCTCAACGCGCCTCCCTGCCGTCGCCGTCGCCATGGCCGGTTGAGCCAAGCTGAGCTCGAGCCCGGGGCCGTTCTCGTCGCCAGCGTTGTCTTCTTCCTCTAGAACGACCTCCCCGAGCCGGATCGCCAAGTCCAGCGCCTAGTAACTCCCCTACTTCCTCTGCTTCATGGTCCGAGCACCATCGCCTGATCAGCTCCTCGATACGCCTCGGATCGGCCTCCTCGCGCCCGTCCGAGCTCACCTTCCGCACCCCCTCGGTGAGCCTCATCGAATCCCCTCTTTTACGCTTCTTTGCATTCATGTAGTCACCGATCCCGTCATGTCCGAGCCGCTGTTGTCGTGCTATCGCCATGGCCATTTTGAGCCAAGTCGATGCCTTGTTTGCTGCACCCCCGCACGCCTTGCTGCACTAGCGCACCTCGCCCGATGCTGCTTCTGTCCGCACACACACCCGGATCCGCGTCCCCTCCTGTTCACACACCCAACTCACGCCGGTATGCACCCCCTCGCCTTGTGCCCTTTAGCCATTGCCTCCTGCCTCGCCGCACTTCGCAGCCATGGCCGAAGCCAGGCTCACCCTTGCGCGAGCCTCGCCTTGCGCATCCACACCCACACCCACACCCTTACGTTGTTGCTCGATCACAGACACCCTGGCATGTTTCCGCACCCCGCCGTTCCTCTGGAACCACAGCAGTTGTTGCTGTTGGCTCCCATCGCCGGCGAGCCCCCGTGCACATGCTTCAGCTTTGGTCCTGGTCACGATGCGCGTATGATTTATTTTCAGCCGATCTCCATTTGCATCACAAACACACAGTTGGCCTACTAGCTAGCCCAGCCACTAACCATCCGAGGGGTCTGGTGTTCGAATCCTAGGAGACTTTTTTCTGCACTTTCTGCCTATGGATTTGTTTAATTTCCAGTGCATTGCATATTTACAGAATAGCCACCCTTTTTTTGCACTTTCTGCCTGTGGATTTGTTTCATTTTCAGTGCATTGCATATTTACAGAATTGCCATTGTTTTAAAATGTCTATTGATAAATATGCATGCATCCAAACTAAACAAACTATATATGTAAAATGCTTAGGATTTCATGTACTTCCATAATATGCAAATTTCACCCATGTTTAAAATTGTTGTTTGCATTTTTTTACACAAATGTCATGTTAAAATGGTTTATTTCATAACTAAATAACCGTAGCTCCGAATTAAATAAAGTTTATATGTAAATGGGGCAGGAAAATGTATAGATTAACTTGGTGCACTTTATTTCCGTGTTTAACAATATTAAAATATTGTTTAGGCAGAACAGTACCAAATTTGAAATATGCATATGGAGATTTTCCGGAATTACTGTTTGTTGTTTCGGCCTCATTTAAAATTGCCTAGATAGGTAGATTAATTATGCTTCATCTCTTGCCATGAGTAGCATCATATAGCCTTGCCATGCATCATGCTTGGTTGAGCATCATGCCATGTTTATGTGTTGTGTGTTTACCATGTTGGTTGCTTCTTTCTGGTTGTGCTTCTTCTCGATAGTTCCTGTTTCGTTGAGATCGTGAGGATTCGTTCAACTATGCTTGGTTTGTCTACGCCCGTTCGTCTTCTTCATGGACTCGTTCTTCTTCCTAGCGGGATTTTAGGCAAGATGACCGTCACCTTGGATCTCACTACTATCATTGCTATGCTAGTTGCTTCGTTCTATCGCTATGCTGCACTACCTATCACTTGCTTATCAAGCCTCCCAAATTGCCATGTCAGCCTCTAACCTTTTCACCCTTCCCAGCAAATCATTGTTTGGCTGTGTTACCGCTTTTGCTCAGCCCCTCTCATAGTGTTGTTAGTTGCAGGTGAAGTTGAAGATTGCTCCATGTTGGAACTGGATTATTTTGAGATATCACAATATCTCTTATTTAATTAATGCATCTATATATTTGGTAAAGGTTGGAAGGCTCGGCCTTATGCCTGGTGTTTTGTTCCACTCTTGCCACCCTAGTTTCCTTCATACCGGTGTTATGTTCCTTGATTTTGCTCCCTAACACGGTGTGGGTTTATGGGCCCCTCTTGACAGTTCGCTTTGAATAAAATTCTTCTAGCAAGGCCTAACATTGGTTTTAACATTTGCCATAATAATACTTAAAACTAAATAATTAATTTGCATAGGGTGTCATGAACCCAAGGATTCTTTTCTACATAGCAGGGAGGGGCCAGTGCTGATGGTATTGGTCCCAAACTAGAGCACTGTGCGGGGCCGCCCCAGGGCAACTTGGGTTATTTTGGCACCTGTACGCGTAGCTCATCCATTGTGGCCTGAGATGAGATACGCGCGGCTACTATCAGGGTGTCGACACGCCGGGAGGCTTTGCTGGATTAGTTTTACCATTATCGAAATTTCTTGTGCACGGGGATCCCGAGTCTGATCGGATGTCCCGCGATGGAGGATTGTCTCCGCGGATCATGAGCTTATAATGGGCTAAGTTGGGACACCCCTGCAGGGTTTAAACTTTCGAAAGTCATGCCCGCGGTTATGTGGCAAATGGGAATTTTTAATGTCTAGTTGTAGAGAACTTGACACCAGATTTGAATTAAAATACACCAACCGCGTGTGTAACTGTGACGATCTCTTTTCGAGTGGGTCGAGAAGAGAACACAGTGGGGTTATGTTTGAATGTAAGTAGTTCAGGATCACTTCTTGATCATTACTAGTTTGCAACTGTTTGCGTAGCTTCTCATCTTATTCTTGTACTCGTAAGTTAGCCACCATACATTGCTTAGTCGCTTGCTACAACCTCACCACTTATCCATTCCATACCCATTAAGCTTTGCTAGTCTTGAAACCCATGGTAATGGGATTGCTGAGTCCTCGTGGCTCACAGATTACTACAACAACAGTTGCAGGTACAGGTAATACGATGATCATGACGTGAAAGCGATGCTTGCTTGCTTTGAGTTCTTTTTCTGCTTTGTCGTTCAGGGGATAGGTTCCTGGTAGGCAGCCTGGGCTAGTAGGGTGGATGTCGTTTGAGTTCTTGTTTGTGTTTCATCCGTAGTCGGATGTTGCTCTTATGTATGATGTTGTTGTATTCATGTGGCATTGTATGCCTTTTGTATGTATCCCCAACTATTATGTAATGGTACGATGTAATGATATCCACCTTGCAAAAGCATCTCCAATATGTGCTTCTATCCTTGGTGGGACCTTCGAGTTCCTTTAGGATAGGGTCGCATATTGGGCGTGACATCAGTCCTGGGTGAACCAGCCTACCAAAGGAAAAACTACCACCATCATGGCAAACAAACAGTCCCAAACGGGGACATAGTATCATAACAACAATAGGTCCACAAGATTATGTCTGCTTACCGGGCCAGGGTAACGCACGCACATAACCTTCCCTAGTTGGAGGTACCGACAAGAGGCATGACAATGGAACAACTATGGCCTCCCCATACTAAGGCAAATGTGGATGCACTTGGCAGCCCGATTCAGTGGCACCATGACCCGACCAACTTTTAAGTTCAAGTTCAATTATCAT
The DNA here is from genome assembly GCF_018294505.1 of Triticum aestivum. Classification (NCBI taxonomy): domain Eukaryota; kingdom Viridiplantae; phylum Streptophyta; class Magnoliopsida; order Poales; family Poaceae; genus Triticum; species Triticum aestivum. Next base: position 654,112,267 of record NC_057798.1, on the reverse strand, counting down.
CAGGTTTAACTTGAAAATAAAAATGCTCGAGTCACAATATGCCATGCTCATGCAACCATGTATCATGCATCATATATCACTTTAACAATACTAGATCAACCTTATTCAAAGTTCTACTTGCACAAACTATACTTGCAACATTTCTGGTCCTTTCTTACTGGTTATTTCTACTCATTACTTTAGTTGGCATTTATCAAATAAAACTCATTTTTCATATAGCAAAAATAATACTCATGCTCATAATACCATAGTCATGACAAAATTTACTTAGATCAACTACTCAAGCTATAACTCACTAGTTCAAGCATTCATTTCTGTTAACTAAGCATTTTGATCATAACAAATTAAATAACACAAGCATCATTTATTTTTAATACTATATGCAATGAATATCATATAAATTCAAGTAGAAAATCATGGACATTGCAAAGACACCATGATCATGTTGTTGTGGCTTGCCTTAGTGCAGAGGAGCTTCACACTCCTCCTGGATGCCTTCAAGACAAGCTTCGCCTTCTGAAAATAATTCAAATGACAAAAAGAAAATATCAAGAACACTTCTGAAAATTACTAGAAATTCTAGGCAGCAAAGAAAAATCCCATCTTGGGTGTGCTGCTAGGATTTTTCTAGTAAGAACAGAATGCAAAAAGAATCAACTCATTTGGACTTGTAGAATAACAGTTATAGCTAGTCAAAGTTCTGGTCAAATTTGAACTAAATTTGAATTAAAAAGAAAAACCAGGGGGGTGACGTCAAAGGTGTAAAATGCCAGGGTGCCACCACTCATACCGCTTCGGGCGCGGCCTGAGTGGCTGACAACGGGCCCCAACTGTCAGAGTGGAGGGGAGAGAGAGAGAGAGAGAAACAGAGGCGGGCGGCGCGGCGATGTCGCTTTCTCCGGTGAGGAGTGCCCGGCGATGAGATCTACAGGGATAGGATTGAAGAGGAGGTGGAGACGCACCTGCCTAGTCCAGCAGCTCCAACAGCACCAGCACGCACCAGTGGATCACCACGAACACGCCGGAGGGGTCAGCTGAGCTCGAGCGGCTCTGGAGTGGGTGGGGGCAGAGGAGGGGGATCGCTGGCGAGCTCGGGGCGAGGACGGTGGCTAGAGGCCTGCCTGGTCGGGCTGCGGCGCTCTATGGGTGTGTGGAGGTGTGATGAGTGTGTGTGAGGAGAGGAACGAGCTCGGGGAAGCTCTATTTATAGCTGAGGTTGAGGCGGGGATCAAGATCTCGCCGGAGTTCTCTGGAACCTCGCCCGGTGATGAATGGCGTCAGTGAGAGAGGGGAAAAATGCCGGAGGTTAGGCAGGAGTTGTAGGCGACCTGCAGCGAGCCCAGGAGCACGGTACGCGACGAGCACAGGGGCATGGGTGCACTGTTGTGTTGGCCGTGCCGTGCCCGTGCTCGCTGTGGCGAGCTCTGGCGTCGGCGAGCGCCAGGGTGCAGTTAAGGGGGCTCAAACGAAGATGGTGGCGCGGTTTGGCACGGTTTAGCAGCGAGGGTAGTGAGCACGCCCAAAACAGAGACGTTGGCGCAACGCAGAGCGTGTCAGACGCATGCCAACCACCTTGGAGGAACGTGGTCACCGCGTGAACTATGGCATCAGGCGGAGCTAAGCCCAAACAACATGTCTGGCAGCTAGTCCTTAGTGGTTTTAGTTGTTTTGCACGCTTGGTTGGGTCACAGATGCACTGTGGGAGTGGCTATCTTCCTGGAAAGTTTCTGGACAGAAACTTGTGAGCTTAACTGAGAAAAATCTAGTGGAAGTTAAGGGTTGTGCTTTGGGGTTTAGTGATCTCTTAGGAAGGTAATCAAGCTCAGAAAAGATCAGCCCAAAAGATCAAACAAAAACATACTTGTTGTGCAAAGTGATCATTCTGTTCAGAATAGAAATGATTTTCTATAGCAAAAATATTACAAAAAGTTATGCAATATTTTTGCTCAGGAAGGTGCCCTAGGGTTCAAAGAATATTTGTGAATTTACTCAGGATTTTTGGAGCAAGAAATCTAGGGGTTGCTTTGGAGCTTTCTTCTTTGAAGTGATTTTCAGGGAAGAAAATGAATATTTTTCTTTTATGAAAAATATCCATTGGGCTTTTGTTGGAGTTTTTCAGAGAAGAAAAGGTGAGCTAGAGGTGGATGGGTCACTTGGGTGAAAATCAAGGGTATGCCCAAGTGTTCAAGTCCATTTGAATTGATCCAAAACACTAAATCCAAAGCAAATGCAACGAAAAGTCCGAAAAAGAGAGAAGGCAAAAACCAGGCTGTCACACTAGATCAACAAATCTCAATCTTTCCAGTTTGACAAATGACAATATACCCAATATGATGTTGGGGAACGTTGCAGAAAATTAAAATTTTTCCTACGGTTTCACCAAGATCCATCTATGAGTTCATCTAAGCAACGAGTCAAGGGGTGAGTTTGCATCTACATACCACTTGTAGATCACGAGCGGAAGCTTGCCAAGGGGATGGTGATGATGGAGTCGTACTCGAACGTGATTCGGATCACCGATGTCCAAGTGCTGAAAGGACAGCACCTCCGCGTTCAACACACGTATGGGACGGGGACGTCTCCTCCTTCTTGATCCAGCAAGGGGGAAGGAGAGGTTGAGGAAGGCAGCTCCAAGGGCAGCACGACGGCGTGGTGCAGTTGGTGCAGCAGTATTCCGACAGGGCTTCGCCAAGCACGTACGGAGGAGGAGAGGTGTTGGGGAGGGGAGGGGCTGCGCCTTGGCTTGTGGTGTGTTGCAGCCCTCCCCTCACCCCTCTATATATAGGGGAAGGGGCAAGGGGGGCCGGCCCTCTAGGAAAAACCCTAGGGGGGCGGCGGCCAAGGGGTGGGGGGCTTGCCCCCCAAGCAAGGGGGGGTGCGCCCCCTTTAGGGTTTCCCCCCAACCCTAGGCGCATGGGCCCAAAGGGGGGGGCGCCAAGCCCACTAGGGGCTGGCTGCTATCCCCACGCAGCCCAAGTGGCCCCCCGGGAGAGGTGGCCCCTCCTGGTGGACCCCCGGAACCCTTCCGGTGGTCCCGGTACAATACCGGTATAACCCCGAAACTTTCCGGTGCCCGTTTAACAACTTCCCATATATAAAACTTTACCTCCGGACCATTCCGGAACTCCTCGTGACGTCCGGGATCTCATCCGGGACTCCGAACAACATTCGGTAGTCACATACTAGTCTTCCTAACAACCCTAGCGTCACCGAACCTTAAGTGTGTAGACCCTACGGGTTCGGGAGACATGCAGACATGACCGAGACTCTCCGGTCAATAACCAACAGCGGGGTCTGGATACCCATGTTGGCTCCCACATGCTCCTCGATGATTTCATCGGTTGAACCGCGATGTCGAGGATTCGATCAAACCCTGTATACAATTCCCTTTGTCAATCGGTACGTTACTTGCCCGAGACCCGATCGTCGGTATCCTAATACCTTGTTCAGTCTCGTTACCGGCAAGTCACTTTACTCGTACCGTAATGCATGATCCCGTGGCCAACACCTTGGTCACCTTGAGCTCATTATGATGATGCATTACCGAGTGGGCCCAGAGATACCTCTCCGTCATACAGAGTGACAAATCCCAGTCTCGATCCGCATAAAACAATAGATACTTTCGGAGATACCTGTAGTGCACCTTTATAGTCACCCAGTTACGTTGTGACGTTTGATACACCCAAAGCACTCCTACGGTATCCAGGAGTTACACGCTCTCATGGTCAAAGGAAGAGATACTTGACATTAGCAAAGCTCTAGCAAACGAACTACACGATCTTTGTGCTATGCTTAGGATTGGGTCTTGTCCATCACATCATTCTCCTAATGATGTGATCCCGTTATCAACGACATCCAATGTCCAAAGCCAGGAAACCATGACTATCTGTTGATCACAACGAGCTAGTCAACTAGAGGCTCACTAGGGACATATTGTGGTCTTCGTATTCACACGTGTATTATGATTTCTGGATAATACAGTTATAGCATGAATAAAAGACAATTATCATGAACAATGAAATATAATAATACTTTTATTATTGCCTCTAGGGCATATTTCCAATAGTCTCCCACTTGCACTAGAGTCACCAATCTAGTTACATTGTGATGAATCGAACACCCATAGAGTTCTGGTGTTGATCATGTTTTGCTCGCGAGAGAGGTTTAGTCAACGGATCTGCGACATTCAGATCCGTATGTACTTTGCAAATTTCTATGTCTCCATCTTGAACACTTTCACGGATGGAGTTGAAACGACGCTTGATGTGCCTGGTCTTCTTGTGAAACCTGGGCTCCTTGGCAAGGGCAATAGCTCCAGTGTTGTCACAGAAGAGTTTGATTGGCCCCGACGCATTGGGTATGACTCCTAGGTCGGTGATGAACTCCTTCACCCAAATAGCTTCATGCGCTGCCTCCGAGGCTGCCATGTACTCCGCTTCACATGTAGATCCCGCCACGACGCTCTGCTTGCAGCTGCACCAGCTTACTGCTCCACCATTCAACATATACACGTATCCGGTTTGTGACTTAGAGTCATCCAGATCTGTGTCGAAGCTAGTGTCGACGTAACCCTTTACGACGAGCTCTTCGTCACCTCCATAAACGAGAAACATGTCCTTTGTCCTTTTCAGGTACTTCAGGATATTCTTGACCGCTGTCCAGTGTTCCTTGCCGGGATTACTCTGGTATCTTGCTACCAAACTTACGGCAAGGTTTACATCAGGTCTGGTACACAGCATGGCATACATAATAGATCCTATGGCTGAAGCATAGGGGATGACACTCATCTCTTCTTTATCTTTTGCCGTGGTCGGTGACTGAGCTGAGCTCAATCTCACACCTTGTAACATAGGCAAGAACCCTTTCTTGGACTCATCCATTTTGAACTTTTTCAAAATCTTATCAAGGTATGTGCTTTGTGAAAGACCTATGAGGCGTCTCGATCTATCTCTATAGATCTTGATGCCTAATATATAAGCAGCTTCTCCAAGGTCCTTCATTGAAAAACATTTGTTCAAGTAGGCCTTAATGCTGTCCAGAAATTCTATATTATTTCCCATCAAGAGTATGTCATCTACATATAATATGAGAAATGCTACAGAGCTCCCACTCACTTTCTTGTAAACGCAGGCTTCTCCATAAGTCTGCATAAACCCAAACGCTTTGATCATCTCATCAAAGCGAATATTCCAACTCCGAGATGCTTGCACCAGCCCATAAATGGATCGCTGGAGCTTGCATACTTTGTTAGCGTTCTTAGGATCGACAAAACCTTCCGGCTGCATCATATACAGTTCTTCCTTAAGATGCCCGTTAAGGAATGCCGTTTTGACGTCCATCTGCCATATCTCATAATCATAGTATGCGGCAATTGCTAACATGATTCGGACGGACTTAAGCTTCGCTACGGGAGAAAATGTCTCGTCGTAGTCAATCCCTTGAACTTGTCGATAACCCTTAGCGACAAGTCGAGCTTTATAGATGGTGATATTACCATCCGCGTCCGTCTTGTTCTTAAAGATCCATTTGTTTTCTATGGCTCGCCTATCATCGGGCAAGTCAGTCAAAGTCCATACTTTGTTTTCATACATGGATTCAATCTTGGATTTCATGGCTTCTAGCCATTTGTTGGAATCTGGGCCCGCCATTGCTTCTTCATAGTTCGAAGGTTCACCGTTGTCTTAACAACATGATTTCCAGGACGGCATTGCCGTACCACTCTGGTGCGGAACGTGTCCTTGTGGACCTACGAAGTTCAGTAGCAACTTGATCCGAAGTACCTTGATCATCATCATTGTTTTTCTCTTCGATTGGTGTGGGCATCACACGAACATTTTCCTGAGCTGCACCACTTTCCAGTTCGAGAGGTAGTACTTCGTCGAGATCTACTTTCCTCCCACTTACTTCTTTCGAGAGAAACTCTTTTTCCAGAAAGCATCCGTTCTTGGCAACAAAGATTTTGCCCTTGGATCTTAAGTAGAAGGTATACCCGACAGTTTCCTTAGGGTATCCTATGAAGACGCATTTTTCCGACTTAGGTTCGAGCTTTTCAGGTTGAAGTTTCTTGACATAAGCATCGCATCCCCAAACTTTTAGAAATGACAGCTTAGGTTTCTTCCCAAACCATAATTCATACGGTGTCGTCTCAACGGATTTAGACGGTGCCCTATTTAAAGTGAATGTAGCTGTCTCTAGAGCGTATCCCCAAAATGATAGCGGTAAATCGGTAAGAGACATCATAGACCGCACCATATCCAATAGAGTGCGATTACGACGTTCGGACACACCGTTTCGCTGAGGTGTTCCAGGCGGCGTGAGTTGTGAAACGATTCCACATTTCCTTAAGTGTGTGCCAAATTCGTGACTTAAATATTCTCCTCCACGATCTGATCGCAGGAACTTTATCTTTCGGTCACGTTGATTCTCCACCTCATTCTGAAATTCCTTGAACTTTTCAAAGGTCTCAGACTTGTGTTTCATTAAGTAGACATACCCATATCTACTTAAGTCATCAGTGAGAGTGAGAACATAACGATATCCTCCGCGAGCTTCAACGCTCATTGGACCGCACACATCGGTATGTATGATTTCCAACAAGTTGGTTTCTCGCTCTATTGTTCCGGAGAACGGAGTCTTGGTCATTTTGCCCATGAGGCATGGTTCGCACGTGTCAAATGATTCATAATCAAGAGACTCTAAAAGTCCATCAGCATGGAGCTTCTTCATGCGCTTGACACCAATGTGACCAAGGCGGCAGTGCCGCAAGTATGTGGGACTATCGTTATCAACTTTACATCTTTTGACATCTACACTATGAACATGTGTAATATTACGCTCGAGATTCATTAAGAATAAACCATTGACCATCGGAGCATGACCGTAAAACATATATCTCATATAAATCGAACAACCATTATTCTCGGGCTTAAATGAGTAGCCATCTCGTATTAAACGAGATCCAGATACAATGTTCATGCTCAAACTTGGCACTAAATAACAATTATTAAGGTTCAAAACTAATCCCGTAGGTAAATGTAGAGGCAGCGTGCCGACGGCGATCACATCGACTCTGGAACCATTCCCGACGCGCATCGTCACCTCGTCCTTCGCCAGTCTCCGTTTATTCCGCAGCTCCTGCTGTGAGTTACAAATATGAGCAACGGCACCGGTATCAAATACCCAGGAGTTACTACGAGTACTGGTAAGGTACACATCAATTACATGTATATCAAATATACCTTTGGTGTTGCCGGCCTTCTTATCCGCTAAGTATTTGGGGCAGTTCCGCTTCCAGTGACCCTTCCCCTTGCAATAAAAGCACTCAGTCTCAGGCTTGGGTCCATTCTTTGACTTCTTCCCGGCAACTGGCTTACCGGGCGCGGCAACCTCCTTGCCGTCCTTCTTGAAGTTCTTTTACCCTTGCCCTTCTTGAACTTAGTGGTCTTATTGACCATCAACACTTGATGTTCTTTCTTGATTTCAACCTCTGCTGACTTCAGCATAGAAAATACTTCAGGAATGGTCTTTACCATCCCCTGCATATTGTAGTTCATCACAAAGCTCTTGTAGCTTGGTGGGAGCGACTGGAGGATTCTGTCAATGACCGCCTCATCTGGGAGGTTAATATTCAGCTGGGTCATACGGTTGTGCAACCCAGACATCTTGAGTATGTGCTCACTGACAGAACTGTTTTCCTCCATCTTACAACTGTAGAACTTGTCGGAGACATCATATCTCTCGACCCGGGCATGAGCTTGGAAAACTAGTTTCAGCTCTTCGAACATCTCATATGCTCCGTGATGCTCAAAACGCTTTTAAAGCCCCGGTTCTAAGCTGTAAAGCATGCCGCACTTAACGAGGGAGTAATCATCAGCGCGAGTTTGCCAAGCATTCATAATGTCTTGGTTCTCTGGGATGGGAGCGTCACCTAGCGGTCCTTCTAGGACATATTGTTTCCTGGCAGCTATGAGGATGATCCTCAGGTTCCGGACCCAGTCCGTATAGTTGCTGCCATCATCTTTCAGCTTGGTTTTCTCTAGGAACGCGTTGAAGTTCATGTTGACATGAGCGTTGGCCATTTGATCTACAAGACATATTTGCAAAGGCTTTAGACTAAGTTCATGATAATTAAGTTCTAATCAAATTATGAACTCCCACTTAGATTAGACATCCCTCTAGTCATCTAAGTGTTACACGATCCGAGTCGACTAGGCCGTGTCCGATCATCACGTGAGACGGACTAGTCATCGTCGGTGAACATTCTCATGTTGATCGTATCTTCCATACGACTCGTGTTCGACCTTTCGGTCTCCGTGTTCCGAGGCCATGTCTGCACATGCTAGGCTCGTCAAGTTAACCCTAAGTGTTTTCGCTGTGTAAAACTGTCTTACACCCGTTGTATGTGAACGTAAGAATCCATCACACCCGATCATCACGTGGTGCTTAGAAGCGACGAACTGTAGCAACGGTGCACAGTTAGGGGAGAACACTTCTTGAAATTGTTGTAAGGGATCATCTTATTTACTACCGTCGTCCTAAGTAAACAAGATGCATAAAACATAATAAACATCACATGCAATTATATAAAGTAGTGACATGATATGGCCAATATCATATAGCTCCTTTGATCTTCATCTTCGGGGCTCCATGATCATCTTGTCACCGGCATGACACCATGATCTCCATCATCATGATCTCCATCATCGTGTCTTCATGAAGTTGTCACGCCAACGACTACTTATACTTCTATGACTAACGCGTTTAGCAATAAAGTAAAGTAAGTTACATGGCGTTCTTCAATGACACGCAGGTCATACAAAAATAAAGACAACTCCTATGGCTCCTGCCGGTTGTCATACTCATCTACATGCAAGTCGTGAATCCTATTACAAAGAACATGACCTCATACATCACAATTCATCATTCATCACAACTTCTGGCCATATCACATCACATGATCAATCGCTGCAAAAACAAGTTAGACGTCCTCTAATTGTTGTTGCAACTTTTACGTGGCTGTGATTGGGTTCTAGCAAGAACGTTTTCTTACCTACGAATAACCACAACGTGATTTTGTCAACTTCTATTTACCCTTAATAAGGGCCCTTTTCATCAAATCCGCTCCAACTAAAGTGGGAAAGACAGACACCCGCCAGCCACCTTATGCAACTAGTGCATGTTAGTCGGTGGAACCGGTCTCACGTAAGCATACGTGTAAGGTTGGTCCAGGCCGCTTCATCCCACAATACCGCCGAAGCAAGAAAAGACTAGTAGAGGCAAGTAAGATGACAAGATCCACGCCCACAACAAAATTGTGTTCTACTCGTGCAAAGAGAACTACGCATAGACCTAGCTCATGATGCCACTGTTGGGGAACGTTGCAGAAAATTAAAATTTTTCCTACGGTTTCACCAAGATCCATCTATGAGTTCATCTAAGCAATGAGTCAAGGGGTGAGTTTGCATCTACATACCACTTGTAGATCACGAGCAGAAGCTTGCCAAGGGGATGGTGATGATGGAGTCGTACTCGAACGTGATTCGGATCACCGATGTCCAAGTGCTGAACGGACAGCACCTCCGCGTTCAACACACGTACGGGACGGGGACGTCTCCTCCTTCTTGATCCAGCAAGGGGGAAGGAGAGGTTGAGGAAGGCAGCTCCAAGGGCAGCACGACGGCGTGGTGCAGTTGGTGCAGCAGTATTCCGACAGGGCTTCGCCAAGCACGTACGGAGGAGGAGAGGTGTTGGGGAGGGGAGGGGCTGCGCCTTGGCTTGTGGTGTGTTGCAGCCCTCCCCTCACCCCTCTATATATAGGAGAAGGGGCAAGGGGGGCCGGCCCTCTAGGGAAAACCCTAGGGGGGCGGCGGCCAAGGGGTGGGGGGCTTGCCCCCCAAGCAAGGGGGGTGCGCCCCCTTTAGGGTTTCCCCCCCAACCCTAGGCGCATGGGCCCAAAGGGGGGGCGCGCCAAGCCCACTAGGGGCTGGCTGCTATCCCCACGCAGCCCAAGTGGCCCCCCGGGAGAGGTGGCCCCTCCCAGTGGACCCCCGGAACCCTTCCGGTGGTCCCGGTACAATACCGGTATAACCCCGAAACTTTTCGGTGCCCGTTTAACAACTTCCCATATATAAAACTTTACCTCCGGACCATTCCGGAACTCCTCGTGACGTCCGGGATCTCATCCGGGACTCCGAACAACATTCGGTAGTCACATACTAGTCTTCCTAACAACCCTAGCGTCACCGAACCTTAAGTGTGTAGACCCTACGGGTTCGGGAGACATGCAGACATGACCGAGACTCTCCGGTCAATAACCAACAGCAGGGTCTGGATACCCATGTTGGCTCCCACATGCTCCTCGATGATTTCATTGGTTGAACCGCGATGTCGAGGATTCGATCAAACCCTGTATACAATTCCCTTTGTCAATCGGTACGTTACTTGCCCGAGACCCGATCGTCGGTATCCCAATACCTTGTTCAGTCTCGTTACCGGCAAGTCACTTTACTCGTACCGTAATGCATGATCCCGTGGCCAACACCTTGGTCACCTTGAGCTCATTATGATGATGCATTACCGAGTGGGCCCAGAGATACCTCTCTGTCATACGGAGTGACAAATCCCAGTCTCGATCCGCATAAAACAATAGATACTTTCGGAGATACCTGTAGTGCACCTTTATAGTCACCCAGTTACGTTGTGACGTTTGATACACCCAAAGCACTCCTACGGTATCCAGGAGTTACACGCTCTCATGGTCAAAGGAAGAGATACTTGACATTATCAAAGCTCTAGCAAACAAACTACACGATCTTTGTGCTATGCTTAGGATTGGGTCTTGTCCATCACATCATTCTCCTAATGATGTGATCCCGTTATCAACGACATCCAATGTCCATAGCCAGGAAACCATGACTATCTGTTGATCACAACGAGCTAGTCAACTAGAGGCTCACTAGGGACATATTGTGGTCTTTGTATTCACACGTGTATTATGATTTCCGGATAATACAGTTATAGCATGAATAAAAGACAATTATCATGAACAATGAAATATAATAATACTTTTATTATTGCCTCTAGGGCATATTTCCAAGATATGACAGATGCAAATCTTACCAAATTGTCTGTACATGGTTGCACACGGGTCATCCGAAAAAACCGTTTATGTTGAAGGGAGGTAGAAATCCTTCTTGTTAAATTTTCTCTTGGCTTAGCGCCGAAGTATCGCTTTGCATACCTTATTCAATCTGAACCGTTTGTGTTGAAGAGATGCACAAATCCTGCGCAGCAAATTTTCCCTTGGCTTACTACGGAAGACCATAGCTCTCACTTTGCATACAGGTGTTCTATATAAAACGTTTGCGATGAAGAGCTGAACAAATCCTGCTCAGCACATTTTCCCTTGGCTTACTAGGGAAGCTATCAGTGTACACACGGGTGTTCTATCTAAAACATTTGCGATGTTAGAGTGGCAGCTAGTTGTTCCAAAATGCCTTTGTTTTCAAAATGCCTTTGTTAACTGTTATTCGAGTGTGCCTTCTCTCAAAATGGACATGAAAATTACCACAACATGTCGGGTGCCATTCCATGATAGCATGCCAAGTTTCATGAATTTCAGACGAGTTTTGGATTTACTAGAATTTAAAAACAAAGTATCTCAATGTTTTGCCGGCAGTCAATAGTGCTGGTGTTTGAAATTCATTCCCATTTCTTGCATGGGACCTAAGCATGCACCCAATGACACAGATTTGATTTTTCAACCAATTTATATGCACTGGAGCTTGTGCATGTAGTTCAAATTTGAATTATGCACATAAAATGCCTAGAAAACCCAGTTAATATATAAAAATGTCCAAACGAACCCCAAAAAATTCTAAAATTTAACACAACACTCCTGTTGTTCTATGTTGACACTAGAAAATTTTTGAAAGAAATAACAGGCAACGGATATCGTTTCGTCCCCAAAGGTGGCACGTTCCCTACCAAAACCATCAAGCTTGTTGTGAGAAGCTCTGGTTTGTGAGAAACTTGTACCCAAACCTGCCCCAAATGGGACAAACAATTACCATGGCATGTCGGGTGCCAGTCCATGATAGCATGCCAGGTTTCATGAATTTTAGACAAGTTTTGGGTTTACTAGAATTTAAAAACCAGGTATCTCAATGTTTGCGGCCGAGTGGCGGTGGCAGGGTGTTTGACATCCATTCCCATTTCTTGCATGGAACCTAAGCATGCAACCAAGGACACATATTTGAATATTCAACTAATTTATATGAATTAGAGCATGTGCATGTAGTTCAAATTTGAATTATGCACATAAATGCATTGAAAACTCAATTAATGCATAAGAAATGTGCTAACGAACCCCCAAAATTCCAAAATTTAACACAACACTCATGTTGTTCTATGTTGACACTAAAGAAAAGAATTTAAATCAATAAGAGGCAATGGCTATCGTTTCGTCCAGAAAGGTGAAACGTTCCCTACCGAAACCATCACGCTTGTTGTGAGAAGCTCTGGTTTGTGAGAAGCTTATACCCAAACCTGCCCCAAATGGGACAAAAAAATTACGACGGCATGTTGATGTCGCTCCATGATAGCATGCCATGTTTCATGAATTATAGACAAGTTTTGGATTTACTAGAATTTAAAAATCAGGTATCTCAATGTTTGTGGCCGAGTGACTGTGGCAGGGTGTTTGACATTCATTCTCACTTCTTGCATGGGACCTAAGCATGCAACCAAGGGGACAGATTTGAATTTTCAACCAATTTATATCCATTAGAGCATGTGTATGTAGTTCAAATTTGAATTATGCACATAAATGCATTGAAAGGTCAATTAATGCATAAAAATGTCCTAATGAACCCAAAAAAAATCAAATTTAACACAACACTCCTGTTGTTCTATATGTTGACACTAGAGAAAAAATTGAAATCAAGAAGAGGCAACGGATATCGTTTCATCCAGAAAGGTGAAATGTTTCCTACCGTAACCATGAGGCTTGTTGCGAGAAGCTCTGGTTTGTGAGAAGCTTATACCCCAACCTGCCCCAATTGGGACAATATTTTTACCATTGCATGTTGCTGTCGTCCCATGATAGCATGTCAAGTTTCATGAATTTCAGACGAGTTTTCAATTTACTAGAATTTTAAAACCATGTATCTCAATGTTAGCGGCCCAGCGACAAGCAAAGGTGTTTGACATTCATTCCCATTTCTTGCATGGGACCTAAGGTTGCAACCAAGGACACACATTTGATTTTTCAACCCGTTTATATGCATTGGAGCATGTGCATGTAGTTCAAATTTGAATTATGCACATGAATGCATAGAAAACTCAGTTAATGTATAAAAATGTCCACGCGAACCCCGAAATATCCCAAAAAATTGCAAACACTCATGTTGTTCTATGTTGACACGATTAAAAAAATTGAAAGTAAGAAGATGCAACAAATATCGTTTCGTCCCCCAACATGGCACGTTCCCTACCGAAACCATCATCTTGTTGTGAGAGAAGCTCTGGTTTGCGAGAAGATTATACCATAACCTGGCCCAAATGGGACAATATTTTTTTACCCCAGCATCTTGATATCGTTCCATGATAGCATGCCAAGGTTCATGAATTTCAGACGAGTTTTGTATTTACTAGAATTACAAAAGCAAGCACCTGAACATTTGCCGGAGAGCCACGGGGCCGTGGTGTTTGAAATTCATCCCCATTTCTTGAATGGGACGTAAGCATCAACCCATGGACACATATATCATTTTACAACCCATTTTAGTGCACCAGAGCATGTGCATGTGGTTTAATTTTGAATTGTGCACCTGAAATGCGCAGAAAACCAAGTTACCGTATAAAAATGTCCAAACGAACCCTGAATAATTCCAAATTTTTTGACGACACACCTATAGTTGCATGTTCACTACAGATAGAAGTTCTAGCAATTCAAACACCATCCTTTGCAGCTGTGACCCCATTATGTAATTCAAATCAAGATGAAAAATCAAGTAGATCCCACACAGTTTATTATCACCAACCATGTGAGATGCAGTACAAAATATCCTGGAGCACTGTCGGTGTATAGTACACCTATGGTTTACGCGAGAAGGTTCGTCGCTACAGTCCATAGCCGGCGTGTCAAGCACACTAGCTCGCTCCCCAAATATCATTTCATTGTTCAATCGTCGCCGGCGAAAGATGGGGACGTGGTCCGGTGTCCCGAGGGCAATGTCTGATGACACATTGCGCGCCAGTTTTTTTGCTGAAGCGATTCCAAATTTTTGGCTTCCGCAGGAATATCTACCCCTCGCCCCCTCCCCCTTACCAAAAGCCACATTTCCCCTGTTTCTGCCTTCCTTTCCAAGTTGAAACCTTCACTACTAGCTTGCAGTGTCGCCCCCTCGTCGGCGACCCTCCATCACGCTGCTCGGCCTTGCCTATCCAGGCAGGTAATCCACACCCGACCCCCATCCTCCTCCTCCTTCCAAATCCCACATGACCCGACCGCTGGCGCGAGCGCGACACCTTCCACCCAAATCACCGACCCCTCCACCAAATAAGCGTCGCCCTAAGCCATGGTGCACGCAGTATAGCCAGGATCTCAAGGAGCATTTGGCAGCGGAAAATCAAATCGCGGTCACATGCGCGGATGAGGTCGTGATGGCTGCCATTCGTGCCGACCCCCAGATCTTGGAGGAGCACTGAGGGAGTCATGGATTAGGGGGTGTCCGGATGGCCGGACTAAGACCTTTGGCCGGACTCTCGGACTATGAAGATACAAGATTGAAGACTCCGTCCCGTGTCCGGATGGGACTTTCCTTGGCGTGGAAGGCAAGCTTGGCGACACGATATGAAGATCTCCTCCCATTGTAACCGACTCTGTGTAACCCTAGCCCTCTCCGGTGTCTATATAAACCGGAGAGTTTTAGTCCGTAGGACGAACAACAATCATACCATAGGCTAGCTTCTAGGGTTTAGCCACTCCGATCTCATGGTAGATCTACTCTTGTACTACCCATATCATCAATATTAATCAAGCAAGAGTAGGGTTTTACCTCCGTCGAGAGGGCCTGAACCTGGGTAAAAACATCATGTCCCTTGTCTCCTGTTACCATCCGCCTAGACGCACAGTTCGGGACCCCCTACCCGAGATCCGCCGGTTTTGACACCGACATTGGTGCTTTCATTGAGAGTTCCTTTGTGTCGTCGCCTTTAGGCCCGATGGCTTCTTCGCTTGACAATCGCGATATGGTCCGGGATGAGACTTTTCTCCCCAGACAGATCTTCGTATTCGGCTGCTTCGCACTGCGGGCCGACTCGCTCGGCCATCTGGAGTAGATCGAAAGCTACGCCCCTGGCCATCAGCTCAGGTTTGGAAGCTTAAACTACACGGCCGACATCCGCGGAGACTTGATCTTCGACGGATTCGAGCCACGACCGGGCGCGCCGCACTGTCACGATGGGCATGATTTAGCTCTATCATCGGACAACACCTAGAGCGTCGCTCACGTGTCCGCTCCGACCATTAGCTCGGAGCCCACTACGCCAGTCGGGGACGGACGGTTGGACGCCGCCCCGGAAACTACAACCTCTACGGCGATAGAGCCGGATACCAGCCTAGTCCCTCGCAAGGCCCGTGACTCCAAGGTGCCGGACTCCGATCCGGACTCCATAAATTCCGCACCTCTTCCAATTAAGCCCGATTGGGCTCCGGTCATGGAGTTCACCGCCGCGGATGTCTTTCAGCACTCGCCTTTCGGCAATATCCCGAATTCGTTAAAGTCTCTCTCTTTGACAGGAGAGCCCTGGCCGGACTACGGCCAACACGGTTGGGATACGGATGACGAAGAAATTCGCAGCCCACCCACCACCCACTTTGTAGCCACTGTCGACGATTTAACCGACATGCTCGACTTTGACTCCGAAGACATCGACGGCATGGACGCCGATGAAGGAGACGATCAAGAACCAGCACCTATAGGGAACTGGAAAGCCACCTTGTCATATGACATATACATGGTGGACATCCCTAAAGCGGGGGATGGCGAGGAGAAAACGGAGGATGACCCCTCCAAGAAGCAACCCAAGCGCCGACGTCAGCGGCGCCGCTCTTAGTCCCGCCAAAGCAAAAACGGCGATTCCGGCACTGGAGATAACAATACGCCGGACAGTGCCGAAGACAACCCGCTCCAGCAGGATTCAACACAGGAGGACGAAGGAGCCAGCCCTCATGAGAGAGCGGCCGACAAAGAGGATGAGGACGACAATTACATGCCTCCCTTAGAAGACGAGGCAAGCCTCGACGATGATGAATTCGTCGTGCCAGAGGATCCCGTCGAACAAGAGCATTTCAAACGCAGACTCGTAGCCACGGCAAGCAGCCTCAAGAAGAAACAGCAGCAGCTTAGAGCTGACCAAGACTTGCTAGCCGACAGATGGACCGAAGTCCTAGCGGCCGAAGAGTATAAACTAGAACACCCATCCAAGAGCTACCCGAAGCGCAGGCTGCTACCCCAACTTGAGGAGGAAGCAACTAAACCTACATCACCAGCGTACGATGCGCCCGATCGGCCACCCCGTGGCCGCGATCGAGAGGCCTTCAGGCCCTCAACCCAAGTCGCACCCCGACACCGCTCAAAACATACCAGAGTACGGGGAGACGCAACATACCTGCGAGACATCTTGGAGAATAAGGCAAGGGAAACAAGATCGATCTACGGATTGCATGGGCGCCCTGCTTCACATGACGCTAGCCGTCACGCCGGACATAATAAGTATGGCCCGACCGGATACAACAGACCAAGCTCGTCCGAGCTGCGTCGTGATATAGCCCA
This sequence comes from Triticum aestivum, assembly GCF_018294505.1. NCBI lineage: Eukaryota > Viridiplantae > Streptophyta > Magnoliopsida > Poales > Poaceae > Triticum > Triticum aestivum. Next base: position 654,095,429 of record NC_057798.1, on the reverse strand, counting down.
GTACAGGGGCGCCGCACACCCACTATGCTTCACAGACGAAGTAATGGATCATCAAATCCCCGAGGGCTTCAAACCCGTAAACATCGAATCATACGATGGCACAATAGATCCTGCAGTATGGATCGAGGATTATCTCCTTCGTATCCACATGGCCCGTGGTGATGATCTACACGCCATCAAATACCTCCCACTCAAGCTTAAAGGACCAGCTCGACATTGGCTTAACAGCCTGCCAGCAGAGTCAATTAGTTGTTGGGAGGACCTGGAATCCGCATTCCTTGACAACTTCCAGGGCACGTATGTGCGAACACCAGACGCCGATGACCTAAGCCACATAATCCAGCAGCCAGAGGAATCGGCCAGACAATTCTGGACACGGTTCCTAACCAAGAAAAACCAAATAGTCGATTGTCCGGACGCCGAGGCCCTTGCAGCCTTCAGGCACAACATCCGAGACGAGTGGCTTGCCCGGCACCTAGGACAGGAAAAGCCGAAGTCTATGGCATCCCTCACGACACTCATGACCCACTTCTGCGCGGGAGAAGACAGCTGGCTAGCTCGTAGCAATAACATAACCAAGAGCCTTGGCAATTCAGATACCAAGGATAACAACGGCATGTCACGTTGCAACAAGCATAAGCGCCGCATTAATGGTGACAATACTGAAGATACGGCAGTCAATGCCGGATTCAGAGGGTCTAAACCGGGTCAGCGGAAGAAGCCATTCAAAAGAAACCCTCAGGGCCCATCCAGCTTAGACCGGATACTCGATCGCTCGTGCCAGATACACGGCACCCCCGAACAGCCAGCCAATCACACCAACAGGGATTGTTGGGTGTTCAAGCAGGCAGGCAAGATAAGTGCCGAGACCAGAGACAAGGGGCTACATAGCGATGACGAGGAGGGGCCCCGGCCGCCGAACAACAAAGGACAGAAGGGATTTCCCCCGCAAGTTCGGACGATGAATATGATATACACAACCCACATCCCCAAAAGGGAGCGGAAGCGTGCTCTCAAGGACGTCAATGCGCTGGAGCCAGTCGCCCCAAAGTTCAACCCATGGTCCTCCTACCCGATCACCTTCGATCGACGGGACCATCCCACCAGTATCCGTCACGGCAGATTCGCCGCACTGGTCCTAGACCCAATTATCGATGGATTTCACCTTACCAGAGTCCTAATGGACGGCGGCAGTAGCCTGAACCTGCTTTACCAGGACACAGTGCGAAAAATGGGCATCGATCCTTCAAGGATTAAACCCACAAAGACAACCTTCAAAGGTGTCATACCAAGGGTAGAGGCCAGCTGTATAGGCTCGGTCACACTCGAGGTGGTCTTCGGATCACCGGATAACTTCCGGAGCGAGGAGTTAATCTTCGACATAGTCCCATTCCGCAGCGGCTATCACGCCCTGCTCGGACGAACCGCATTTGCAAAATTCAATGTGGTGCCGCACTACGCATATCTCAAGCTCAAGATGCCAGGACCTCGCGGAGTCATCATGGTAAATGGAAACACCAAACGCTCTCTCCGAACGGAGGAGCACACGGCGGCCCTGGCGGCGGAAGTACAGAGTAGCCTCTCAAGGCAGTTCTCCAATCCAGGCGCCAAACGTCCGGACAACGTCAAGCGAGCCCGAAGTAACCTACAACAAATCCGGCTGGCACGTTCCGAGCAAGCATAGCAGTGCGGCCCCAACCCCAACCCCCGCCAAACGGCGATACTGGTACCACACGTACATAACTACGCCTTAGAAATACCATGGGCATAAGGGGAGGGGCACAACAACGGCACGCCCAGAATGCGGCTCAACCACACTAGGGGGCTCCCTATACCGCCGTTTTCCTTTTCACACACTTTCAGGACCCAACTATTCGGAAGGCCTGTCCGACAATACACTCGCCGAACCAACGACGCAACAGCCAGGGAGGAAGCAAGCCACGTCAAAAGTACAGGTGGTCTCTATAACGAGTTTAATACATGTTTTACTTACAATCCCGCAGCTTGCCCCTGGAGGGGAATATGTCAAATACTCCCATCTCTTGCTTACCGCACTTCTTGTATCATTCTGCTTTCGCAGCAGCCCTTTTTTAATAAACAATATATAGCTCCTACCTATTATTGTACTTATCTATTTTTATATACAAATATGTTCAGTCAAGAAATTCTGCAACCGTACACTTTGGTACGGATAATACACCAGGGGCTTACAACACCCCATAACATGGTGTGAGAAGACCGAACACTCTAACGAGTGCAGCACCCCGAACTTATAGCACTATATGCATCGGCTCCGAATCATGTCTTTGGTCAATAGTTGGGTTTGCCCGGCTCCCATGTTTTGGTACCTTATGTTCCGCATTGTTGGCTAAGGTAGCGCTAGGAGAACTACTGCGATTGTGCCCCAGTTGAGCTGGGTTAACACCTCAGTAGAGAAAGCTAAAACTGACTGTCATGATAGTGCGAGAGACCGGTCGCTGTTCGCGAGGTTTCTTCGAGTCCTTAAAGACTTATGCCGCTTCGAGCGAGGAACCGGACTTATCCGGCCTAGGCGTGGATAGCGCCCCGAACTCGGTCTTCCGAATACTAGGGGCTTCGCCGAAATTTAAAATTATAGAATTCTATGGCTAAGTGAGAGTGATAAAGCATTATAAGTCCGACGGCCTGGTTCGTTGTGCTGAACGCCTCCCTAGATGGACCCAAGAATGGGAACAAGAGCGCTCAGGTTTATCCCGAACACCCCAGCACTCGTGGCATGGGGGTCGAAGCCGACGACTTGCATCTCTCAGATTTGATAAACGGCCGCACAGAAGGTAATATTTTAAATTAACAAGCGTTGCTTAACGCATATGAACAAAGCTTCAGCGTACAGGATAACAAATGCGAGTTTACTCAAAAATTACATCTTTGGAGCACTCATCCGCTATGCGGCGGGCACCCTTCAGAACGCCATTATAATACATCTCGGGCGTACGATACTCCTTGCCCGGCGGTGGCGCGTCCGTCAACAGCTTCTCCGCGTCTAGCTTGCCCCAGTGCACCTTAGCACGGGCAAGGGCCTGATGGGCACCTTCAATACAAACGGAGCGCTTGACGACCTCAATCCACGGACACGCGTCCACCAGCCGCCACACCAGACCGAAGTAGCTCCCAGGCATGGCTTCTCCAGGCCACAGTCGAGCTATGAGGCCCTTCATGGCCTGTTCGGCCACCTTGTGGAGCTCGACCAGCTGCTTCAGCTGGTCGCTCAGGTGCACCGGATGTTCGGCCTCAGCATACTGAGACCAGAACACTTTTTCCGTCGAGCTCCCCTCTTTGGCTCGGTAGTATGCGGCGGCATCAGACACACTACGGGGCAGATCGGTGAACGCTCCTGGAGAGCTCCGGATTCGGGTAAGTAGCAGATAATTAACTTTTATATTTTTGCTTTGCATAAAGAATGCCTTACCCGCCGCTATCTTCTTCATCGCCTCGATCTCCTGAAGGGCCTTCTGGGCTTCGGCCTTAGCGGTCTTGGCACTCTCAAGAGCCAAGGCAAGCTCGGACTCTCGAGTCTCCGAGTTACGCTCCAAACTCTCGTGTTTTTCCACGAGAGCCTGGAGCTCTTATCGCACCTCCACCACCCGCGCCTCCTGCTTCTCTCGCTCGGTGCGCTCCAAGGCCGCACTCTTTTCGGCCTTCGAGACTGCCTCTTTCAGGGTCGCCACCTCGGTCGTGGCTCCTGCAGCATTAATGTTGGTCCTATTATTATTATGCAACCAAGTATTTCTATATACATTTACAGGAGGTACTATGTACCCTCTTTATCCTCGAGCTGCTTCTTGGCACGGCCGAGCTCGCTATCGGATCGCTCGAGGCTTTCCTTCAAGGCATTGACCTCCGCAGTCAGTGTGGCAGAGGTCAGCAGTGCAGCCTGCATTCCCATATTGACATATTTCTATTAGACTCCTGCGTATATCTTTTGAGATCCTCAGTTTGGCTTTTCTTTCCGAACACCGAACTGAGCATCAGGGGCTACTGTCTATGCGGTAACATTTTTTATATATGTTTTTGAACACATACCTCAAAGCCCGTTAACAGGCTTGTGCAGGCTTCTGTCAGCCCGCTCTTGGCAGACTGAACCTTCTGAATCACCGCACTCATAACAGTGCGGTGTTCTTCGTCGATGGAGGCGCCGTTAAGCGCCTCCAGCAAATTGTTCGGCGCCTTCGGGTGGACAGAAGTCGCCAGCGCCACGGGCTTGCCCTTCTTATGAAGGCGCCGCCTGTCGGACTCTGGAACCATTGATGGTTCTGGAGCAGTGTCCGGCCCAGGGCCGGACTTAGATCCCTCCGGGGCTTTACCCCCTTTGGGCTTGGAGTCCGGAAGGTCGCCTTGTGGCGCTTCCGAGACCACCTCCTCCTGGTTTTGTCCCCTACACCTTAGCTCGTCCGTAGGGAGAGGGGAGGAGGTCGTCGGAAGTGAAGCGCTATTCACATCCGACGAATTCAGAGATCCGCTCGACGAATCGCCAAGCTAAGCTCTGGGCGGACTGTATGATTAGCTTCAGCGTTAAAAGCTATCAAATGATAAAGGAGTGCAATAAGTCATTCGGGTAGCCGGACACTTACGATTTTGCCAGGGGCTTGACCCTGGATGGCCAGTCCTTCCCGCCGTCTTCGGCGTCGGGGGCGTAGTCCGGCAGAAGGGTCTTCCCCTTCTTGGACCCTCCGGCTTCCCCAGTTGGGGCGGCCTTTCTCTTCTTTCCTCCCCCCGTTGGAGGGGGAGAGGCATCTTCTTCTTCCTCCTCCTCCTCGCCTTTGGAGGCGGAGGGTGCGTTGGGGCCGTCGGGCAAATCCGACGACACCGGGCGCCGAGAACTCTTTCGGGTCCCCGTGGCCTTCTCCTTGGCCTTCTTCTCCGGCACCACGTGAGGTGTCGGAACCAGTATCTTCGCTAAGTGTGCGTCTACTAGGCCTTCGGGCAAAGGGGCCGGATAGTCGAACCGTTCGGATGTCCTCTTCCAGTCCTGTCAAAGGAACGGGAGTTTAGATCCCACATAAAAGTCACACTATGAAATTTGGGTATCTCGTAAGGGACTAAATGTAAGCTTACATCGGAGGCTTGACGTTTGGCGCAGAATCCGCGATCCTCGGTGACGGGAGGGGAGGCCTCGAAACTCTTGAAAAGCACCTTCCAGGCGTCCTCGTGCTTCGTTTCAAAGAGTCGGGATAGAGTCTGGTGTCGGGCCGGGTCGAACTCCCACAAATTGAAGTCCCATCGTTGACACGGGAGGATCTGGCGGAAGAGCATGACCTAGACCACGTTGACAAGCTTGACCTTCTTGGTCACCAGGTCTCGAACGCAGGTTTGGAGTCTGGTCACCTTTTTCGGATTGCCCCACGACAGGCCCGTCTCTTTCCAAGATGTGAGCCGGGTGGGGATGCCGGATCAAAATTCGGGGGCCGCTGCCCATTTAGGGTCACGCGGCTCGGTGATATAAAACCACCCCGATTGCCACCCTTTGATGGTTTCCACGAAGGCACCCTCGAGCCAGGTGACGTTGGCTATCTTGCCCACCATGGCGCCTCCGCATTCCGCCTGTTGGCCTTGCACGACCTTCGGCTTGACGCTGAAGATCTTCAGCCATAGGCCAAAATGGGGCTGGAGGCGGAAGAAGGCCTCGCACACGACGATAAACGTCGAGATATTGAGGATGAAGTTTGGGGCCAGATCGTGGAAGTCTAGGCCGTAGTAGAACATGAGCCCCCGGACGAATGGGTGAAGAGGAAAACCCAGTCCGCGGAGGAAATGAGGAAGAAAAACAACCCTCTCATGGGGCCTGGGGTGGGGATGAGTTGCCCCGCATCTGGGAGCCAGTGCGCGATGTCGTTAGACAAGTATCCGGCCTTCCTCAGGTTTTTGATTTGTCCCTCCGTGACGGAGGAGGCCATCCATCTACCTCCCGCTCCAGACATGGTTGGAGAAGGTTGAGGAGGGAAGTGCGGGCCTGGGCGCTGGAGCTCGAGCGCGCAGGGACGGATAAGCAGAGGAGGAAGAGGGCGTGAATGGAAAGGGCGGATTCTTATCCCCTTATATGGGCGGCCAAAACTACGAGCCCCCCACCGGCCTAATAAAACTCGCTTATCTCCCAAGCGTCGCGGTTAATGGCGCGGTTGGGTTACCCACACACGTATTGATGAGAATCCCGGAATAAGGGGACACGATCTCTGCTTTGACAAGACGTGCCAAGGAAACCGCCTCACTAAATGCATTGAGGTGGAACAAGAAAATGAATAAAGAGCCTGGCTGTGGCATGATGTCACGCCACGGAATACGTCAGCAGATCCGATTGATACAAATATTATTCTCTCTACGAAGGAATGTGGGACTTATTTTGCAGAGCCGGACACTACCCTGGTGTTCAAACATCTTCTATGAAATATTCGGAGGAGGAACCCGCCTTGCAATGCCGAAGACAACTTGCACGCCGGACTCATCGTCATTGAAGCCTGGTTCAGGGGCTACTGAGGGAGTCCTGGATTAGGGGGTGTCCGGATGGCCGGACTAAGACCTTTGGCCGGACTCCCGGACTATGAAGATACAAGATTGAAGACTCCGTCCTATGTCTGGATGGGACTTTCCTTGGCGTGGAAGGCAAGCTTGGCGACACGATATGAAGATCTCCTCCCATTGTAACCGACTCTGTGTAACCCTAGCCCTCTCCGGTGTCTATATAAACCGGAGAGTTTTAGTCCGTAGGACGAACAACAATCATACCATAGGCTAGCTTCTAGGGTTTAGCCACTCCGATCTCGTGGTAGATCTACTCTTGTACTACCCATATCATCAATATTAATCAAGCAGGAGTAGGGTTTTACCTCCGTCGAGAGGGCCCGAACCTGGGTAAAAACATCGTGTCCCTTGTCTCCTGTTACCATCCGCCTAGACGCACAGTTTGGGACCCCCTACCCGAGATCCGCCGGTTTTGACACCGACAAGCACCTTGCCATTTGCTAGCTACGCCAGTTAAGCATGCTAGGTTTACCCGTTGCGTGTGCCGCTCCTGCCTTTCATTGACAAATTTCTCTAGTGTATATGTTCTATATGTCGTGCAATGTGGTTCTCACTTATTAATTGTTTGGTTAATTAGTTGTCGTGTTCAGTTAACTTTTTGGTTCAATTCTACAAATGTGATGTTCAATTCTTCAGGGTGCAATTTTGCATTGTCTTCCATGTGAGAAATAAATCGACTTTTTCTTTACAAAATACATGAGAAACAAATCCAATTGCTATATTTCCAAGTTGTCAAGCATGCTTAGTTTTGGTTAACTATTTTATCTTCTAGTATGTTATACATTGTGCAATGTGGTGCTCAGTTAACGTTTGGTTCATTTGTTGTGGTGTTTAGTTAACTATTTGGTTCCATTCTACAATGCGATGTTCAATTGTTGTGGGTGCATTCTGTTATTGTATACCATGTGAGAAATAAATTGAATTTGGCTATACTAAATACATGAGAAACAAATACAATTGCTATATTTCCAAGTTGTTAAGCATGCTTGGTTTGGTTAACTGTCTGATCTTCTATTAGGAGTATGTTATGTTGTGCAATGTGGTGCTCAGTTAATGTTTGGTTCATTTGTTGTGGTGTTTAGTTAACTGCTTGGTTCAATTCTGCAATGCAATGTCCAATTATCGTGGGTATAATTTTGTATTGTTGTGCTTGTGAGGAATAATCGAATTTGGCTACACTTAATACATGGGAAACATATACAATTGCTATATTTCCTAGTTCTTAATGATGCTTGGTTTGGATAAATGGGTTTTCCATGTGGCTTGAATTAATCTGATGAATCTGCAATGTGCTTATTTTTCATCAACATATTTTACTGATAGCATGCGAACCCTTACTTAACCTGATGACTAACTACCTTATATGTGTTGCAGGGAAACAATATAATGGGAAGTACTGAGGTTTACAATCGAGGTTAGCACGTGCATGGTCCGTTGTCTAATAGCACATTATTGTGCAATTGCAGGAACCATTCTAATACTTAGGTTTTTAACAATTTGGTCTTGCACATGTAGGTCCTGCTGTCAGAGGTTTTGACCCACTGTTCGACCCTTTTTGCATATGGGGAAATGAGTTGTCCATGAATATCAATCAAGTCAAGAAACTCAGAAAGATTTTTAGGATAAAGAAATTGGCGACAAAAAACAACAAGATCTTTGTCTGCACAGTGAAGAAGACATCAGTTCAATACAGGATGGTACTAACTATCATACCTTGTCTTTTTTATTTCTTCGCCCCATTTCCAATATAGAAAAGATATTTATGCACATCCTTGTTTTTAGGCCTTTCCAAAATAGTTCATTGATGATTACCTCTCAAACCACATGTATGGACAGGAGGCGAGGAAGGTATTCATACAACACCCACGGTTCAATATTGAAGTGTTCCTCAAGAGGACGAAGGATGGACGGTCAATCATCCACAGGCACTGGCCTAAAGTTGCAAAGACCTTCAACATCAATGAAGGCTCAATATTCGCCTTCCGCTTCAGCAGTTTTCCTGATGATATGCGTCTGTCTATGTACCATCTATGATTCTAATTTCGAAAGGTCATGTGAAACTTGGTGCTGGTGCAGTTGTGTAATGGGGTAGCTGAGTGTTGAAGCTATCATGTTGTACTCTGATGTATTTCAATTATGAAATCCTGCTTCCTTAATATGGGAATGAAATATATTATGTGTTCAATATGAATGTCAATTAGATTAATAAATGGATTATTAATAATAGTGCAATTAGCCTGCTAATGGCGAATTAGCCTGCTAATTGGTTTTTGCTATTGCAAATGGTTATTCAAAAAATACCGTGGGCGATGACCTAAGGCAACGCACACAGTTTCTAGGAATAAACCGTGTTGGATCTATGAACAATCACACACGGCATTTTCTTCAAAACTATTTGCGTTAGGCCACCTTGTGCAAACGTTTACCGCATCAAAATTGTGTGGATAGCCTTTGGCACACAGTTTCTTCTACGAACCGTGTGTGATGCACTCAATAACGCAAAGAATAAATTTTTTAATATTGTGTGCGATGGGAACGCCATCACAAATGATTTAACAGGGAAAATTGTGTGTGATATACCTACGAACGGAAACGTTTTCCTTGTAGCGACTGTGTGGGATATATATACGAACGGAAACGTTTCGCGGGGACTGACTGTGTGGGATGTACTTACGACCGAAAATGATTTTGCCTATATAATTGTATTTTTTGAGCACTACTGTACGTATAACCCTATTTGATCGCTCGTCGGTCACACACGACCTCATTTTGCCGAGCGTGTGTGCCAGGAGGGCATATCCCCGACGGTTTCTGGATCGTGTGGGAAGGACCCCCTAATCGCCCACACTCACTAGGCGACGGTTCCAAATGCCATTGTAGAAAGGGATTTTAAACTGTTTGTACAGCACCGACGTGTACCAGTGATTTGTCTCCATATCTATTTTTTTATGCTCTGAAGGGCTAACAAGTTTGCTAGCACATGAACAGGATATTGGAGGCCTTGAGGGGGTCGGGGTCTATAGAAACGCCCCCTCTATTTCACATATATTATTTGTAGATGATTCGCTGGTTCTGATGAAGGCAGATTCACACAATGCGGGTACTCTAAAAAGGGTCCTTGATACGTATTGTAGGAGCTCAGGACAGCTTGTGAGTAATGCCAAATCAAATAGTTTCTCCAGCCCAAATACGAGTGTCCATGTCAGAGAGACTGTTTGCAGAGACTTAAATATCATGACAGAAGCCCTATCTGACACTTATATGGGCCTCCCTACTATGGTGGGGGTGGACAGGAGTGACTGTTTTCAGCATTTGATTGATAGAGTCTGCCAAAGACTGAAGGCTTGGAAGGAGAAAACACTTCCGATGCAAGGTAAGGAGATCTTGGTCAAATCTGTAGCACAAGCAATACCTTCTTATGTCATGTCTATGTTTAAATTACCAAAAGGTATTTGCAAGTCTATCACCGATGAAATTTCTGGTTTTTGGTGGGGAGATACTGAGGAGAAAAGAAAGATGCATCGGTTTGCATGGTGGAGATTGTGTGTTCCAAAGAAGGAAGGTGGGCTTGGTTTTAGAGACTTGCACAGTTTTAATCTTCCAAAACAATGTTGGCGACTAATCCAGAACCCGGACTCTTTGTGTACACAAGTTCTAAAGGCAAAATACTATCCAGACGGAGATATCCTCAAAGCAGGTCCAAAGAAAGGTTCATCCTTCACGTGGCAAAGCATTATAGTGGGCATCCAGACTTTCAATAGGGGTTGTATATGGCGAGTGGGAACGGGATCAAAAATTGATATTTGGCAGGACCCATGGATTGCATCGAGTGTGACACAAAGGGTAATCACTGAGAGGGGGGCAACACTGCTCACCAAAGTAGAAGATCTAAATGATCCATATACGGGACAGTGGGATGAAGACCTCATTCGTGATATTTTCTCACCTGTGGATGTACACAAAATATTACATATTCGGTTATCTGCTAACTTGACAGAGGACTTTGTAGGATGGAACTACACATGCTCTGGCACCTTCTCTGTGAGGTCGGCGTACCACAGGGAATTTGAACACCAGCATGGATCGCGCCTTATGAGAGCTGATGGACAAGGGAGGCAACATATAAATGCGGTCTGGAAAGATATGTGGAGCCTTAAAATACTGGGAAAAATCAAGCATTTTGCTTGGAAAGTATTGCACGGAGTTCTCCCTTGTTTAGGAGTCCTAGATAACTGGCATATCCCATGTTCTCCACAATGTCCAGTGTGCTCGGTTGGTGATGAGGATATACAACATTGTTTGTTTAAATGTCGAAGAGCAACCAAAGTCTAGGACAGTTTGGGGCTGCTGCAAGACATACAAAGATTTGTCATCGAAGATAGATCGGGATCTATAACCATGGAGATCATCTCGAAATTACGAGGCACTGATGGAGAGATACCAAAGGCAGAACTTGATGTTATTGCTGCATGGTATATATGGTGGCAGAGAGGACAGTCGGTGAAAGGGGTACAGGTTCAGAACCCAGAGAAAACTGCACTCTCGATCAAGGTGTTAGCAACAAACTACATTAGATCGTTTAAGCCGAATGGACCTGCTAGGAAGATTGATGATTTATGGAAAAAACCAGTGCATGGGATGGTAAAGATAAATGTTGACGCTGCTTTCCAGTCTGAGACACTCTCTGGCGCTTGTGGAGCGGTAGCTTGAGATGAACGGGGGGATTTTATAGCTGCTGCATGCTGGTTCTTACCCAACGTCACCGATGTGGACTCGATGGAGATCATTGCAATCAGGAACGGAATGTTCTTGGCGAGTCAGATTGGCTACTCTAGAGTTATGTTTGAATCAGATTCTTCTTTTGCTGTAGAGGCCATTAATCAGCTGGAGGGCTACTTAGGTCCTGAAGTAGCAACCATCACAGAGTGTAAGAACTTGATGCTAGACTATGAGAAGATTTTCTTCAATCATTGCTTTAGGGAAGCAAACATGGTGGCTGATGAAATAGCAAAGTACTCCTTTAGCAATAGATCATAGAAAAGTACTCCTTTAGCAATAGATCTTCTGTAGTCTAGGAGGATGAAACTCCTGACTTTATTTCTCATCTTCTTGTAAATGACATGTCAATTGTATGAGGAATAAAGTCTCTTTGCTGTCAAAAAAAACACGCTGGCATGAGACCATCCGTGCATCCTAGTGGTCAAATTAGTGATGTCATACTAAACAACGAGGATAGCTAACCCTACAAAAACATGGATAGCCTAGGCGTGTTTGATTACCTGCAACCTCCTAGTGATGTCATACTGAACAACGAGGATAGCTAACCCTACAAAAACATGGATAGCCGGGCGTGTTTGATTACCTGCAACCCCCCCCCCCCCCCAACAGGCGCACTAGATACACGAAAACTCAATTTGATTGTATAGGACGTGATGGCCCACACGCGCACGAAGCTTAAAGCATGCCAAAGCCTAGGGCGCTAGAAATGTTTGAATCGGTTATATCTGGCGATCTAGGCTAAATCGAGCGCAAAAAGGGGAACGATGTACTCACCGGTGCAGGGGAAATCGGCATGGAGATGGCAGGAGACCAAATCTGCCAGCGCACGATGGCCTGGAATCGGCATGGGTGGGTCGTCGGCTCCAATGACGATAAGGAACATAAGACCACACTCCACATTTAGGTCCTTAGGTAGAGCGTAGGGTCGATTTCCCCATTACTTATCAGAGTATCGATTTCACTAGGATGAAAGGATGAATCTGGTAGTTCAGACAACATCACTCATAGTTGTGATTCATGCATGGGTCATGTTGGTCCACAAGAGAGCGGTTCATCACAATTCAAAACTATGGTCCATTGTTAGCCCGAGATAGGGAGAGGATGTCGAAACTAAATGCATCTGTAGCAACAATGATTTAGAGGCTGTGAACATGCTTCGAATGCAAAAAGCACCTTTTTGCAAAGGTTGTGGACACATTTAGGAACGACAGGTTGCTACAAGATAACATCAACACCTCCGTTGAAGAGCAAGTAGCAATGTTCCTTCATGTTGTGGGTCATAACAAGAGGTTCAGAGTGATTCACAACACATTCAGGATATCCAGTGAGTCAGTTTTCCTGTATTTCAAGCAAGTCTTGTATGTGATTGGGGAACTCATAGGAGAGATGATCAAATCACCAACTTGGCAAACTCCTTCGAAGATCCGCACGAGCTGTAGATGGTATCCATATTTCAAGACGAACAGTACTCTTGGTTCATGCCATGACATGCTTGTATTGAGCGAGCCATAACAGTTTTTTCATGCCTTGACAGGATTGTATTGGCGCAGTTGGTGGTGCTAGAGTGCCGAGATCACATGTTGCAGCATACATGGGTAGAAAGAACTATACAAGCCAGAATGTGCTTGCTGACGTTGATTTGGATCTAAAGGTTCACATATGTGTTAGCTGGCTGGGAAGGATCATCACATGATGCTAACATTCTTGTTGACAGCATGACTCAATATGATGGGATCAATATCCCCGATGGTAAGTTCTACGTGGGAGATGCTAGATATGCATGTTGACCTAGTGTTCTCCCACCCTTTAGGAAAACCGGGTAACCATCTCAACGAGTTCTCTTCTAGGAACTATCCTAGAATTGTTGCCGAATTTTTCAATCTCATACACTCTAACCTTAGAGTTACAGTTGAGAGGGCATTTGATGCTTTCAATAATAGATTTAAGATCCTAGATCAGAAGATATTCCACCCTTTTCCCATCCAAGTTAAGCTTTTTATTGCATGTTGCATCCTCTGTAACTCGGTCGTAGAATGGGGTTGTGATGATTTTGTGTCGAGGGAGGATGATGTGATTGTTGATGATGTTGACGACTGGCCATGGTGTGGAGGCACATGACAATAAAATCCAACTAGTTTATATGACACTAGCTCTTCCTCTAAATTTGGGGTTTCTTTGCCCAAAGAAAAATAACAATTATCCTAGTATTTTTGTTCAGCTTATCCTAAGATTGTTAATGTCGGGAGTTTAACTTGTGTTTCCATTGGGGTTAACAATATATTACATATAATACAGTATGATTATCAATAGTTCTAACTATTGTCATTTAAAATATATGTGTTCCTACTTACCGCCGGTTCTCCTTTTTCAGAAGAAAAAAACGACACACTTTGGTCTGCTAGGATAACCAAAAAAAATCCTGCTGTACTTTGTAGTAATTGAACATTGTAACCCCATACTGCCAACATAGATGACTTCTTTCCGGTCCACAAACCATAAGAGTGATCGTGATAGATGACACATTATATGAACAAACGGCAACATGTATTCGAAGTGCATATACCCCACAAACTTTCACCCCCCCCCCCCCTTCCTTTTCTTGTTTCCAATGTTTTTTAGACGACGCCAGATTTTCTTGAATTAGACTAATGTGCCCGTGGGGGCGTGTGTGGGAATCAAACATCAATTTGCTCAAAAAACACATTTGAAAATTCAAAAGACAGCTAGCTAGAATACTCCATTTCTCAAACTAAGAGCATCTCCAGCCGTTGGCCTCCGAGGAGGGGCTAAAAATCGCCCCTTGGGGGCACACCGGCGCTAACCGGCACGCTGGGGGCGTGATGTCCCCCAGTCGCGGCGCCCACATTTTAAAAAAAAAAGTTGAATACGGCGCAAACACGGCTCAAATTTAACGCAAACATCGGCGAGTTCATTCAAATTTAAACATATTTTACAAAAAAAAGAAAAAAACTACTAGGGGCTGCCCCTCGCCGTCTCCATGGCCGCTCCTCACCGTCTACCTCGCCGCTCCCCGTTGCCCGCCGCCCACCCTTGCAGTTCTACATGCCGAGGAGGCTGTAGAACCGCATGTAGTCGCCGCCGCCGTCGTTGTCGTCGTCGTTGTCGCTGCCGCCTCCGCCGCCGCCGTCCCTGCTGCATCCCTCCCCTGGTTGGCGCAGCTGGTTGGACGGTCCGGGGGCGTCCTCGTCGTCGTCGCTGTCGAGGATCACGACGTCGTGCTCGTCCTCGCGCCCACGCTTGCGGGCTTCTATCTCCTCCAGGGCCCGGCGCTGCCGGACCATCTCGTCGTGGAGGTAGTCGTCCCGCGCCCACTGTATGGCGTCCTCGTCGGAGAAGCCGCGCCGGGCTATCTCCTCGTACTCCGCGGGGAGGCCGGGCTCTGGCTTGGGCTCAACGAGGACGAAGCGGCCGGAGGGGGGTGGAGTCGTCGATGCGGACGGCGGAGCTGCGGGTGCACGCGCTGACAGGCGTGTCCTGGGGCTCCGGCTTGACGGGGAGGAGGCAGGGAGAGCCCGACGAGCGGCCGGACGAGGAGGATGCCCCGGGCCGCTCCATGCGCCTCGGCGTCCAGGAGCTCCCACGGCGGCGTGAGAAGGACGGGGAAGCGGGGTACTCGAGGCGCGGCGTGTCGATGTACTCGAGGACGGCCTCCAACGTGCGGCCGGGCACGCCCCACCACCGGCGCCGGCCCTTGGAGTTGAGCCTGCCGGAGGGCACGACGCCGTTCGTCGCCTCGAGCTGCTCGGCATGGCGGCGGCGGAAGTAGGGCTCCCAGAGAGGGCTGTCGGGGGTGTACCGCGGGCCTTTCCTCGCCGCCCGCGGCAGGGACGCGCGGATACGTGCGATCTCCGCACGCCGCGCCGCCCCGGTGGGTGGTGGTGGCACCGGCACGCCGCTGGCGCTGATCCTCCACGCCCCATGCACCCGCATGTCCGGCGGGGCTGGGAACTCGGCCTCGAAAAGGAGGCGAGCCTCGTCCTCGTGAAGATGGCGGCGCCCGAAGCCATTCGCCGCCGTGCCGTCGCCTGGGAAGCGCTCGGCCATTCTTCTGAACTGAAGACGGCGAGAGGAGGAAGGGGGAGAAATGGGCGCGTCGGCGGTGGAGTATCTGTGCGTGTCTCCGGCGCGCCGGTTGTCGGCTTATATAGGCGGAGGCGCCGCGTGGTAGGCTTGGCCCGCGCGTTACGCGTGGCGGGAGGCGTGGCGGGCGAGGGAGCGCGCGTCGCCCGGCCTTCACTGCGCCGCCCATGAGGCATCAATGGAGGCTGACCGGCGCGATAGCGCGCGCAACTTTGGCATTGATTCGCCGCGGAAAACGAGGCGATGAGGACGACGAAGCGGCGAGAAGAGAGTCGAGTCGCTGGCAAGGGGGGCCCGTGGTTCTTCGCGCCAAAAACGATTTGCCCGGCGCCCCCCAGCGTGCCGGGTTCGGGTTGGGTCCACCGGTGCCAATTTCGGCCCGAGCCGGCGAAAA
Organism: Triticum aestivum; assembly: GCF_018294505.1. Lineage (NCBI taxonomy): Eukaryota > Viridiplantae > Streptophyta > Magnoliopsida > Poales > Poaceae > Triticum > Triticum aestivum. The sequence goes on along the minus strand of NC_057798.1, from coordinate 654,079,600 downwards.
CTGGGCCCTTGGGGCGCGACTGGGCCAATTTTTTGGCGCCGGCGGCCGAAAAATCGCCCGGGGGGGGGGGGGGGGGGGGGGGGGCTTGTTGAGGGCGTGGCTGGAGATGCTCTAACATCATCCTGCTCAACCACCAGTGTGATCATAAGTACATCCAGGAACAAGATCACCATGAGTACCGCAAACATTTCCGCTCACAAGCTTCAGGTAGAAATTAATATCATACAAAACTACTTTGTGGGCTTTATCTCTGAATTTTACATATGCAACCAGTTGTGCGGCCGCCTATATCGCTGATATCCCTTGTGCCTGCCCTTCTAATCTTGTCTCAGGAAGACGAAAAGAGAACCCCGGGATCCTTTCCCGAGCCTGATCTTCTCGTCGACATAGGTGATTTCCAGCTTGACCTCGCTCTCGCCACCGTATTGGAAACCCAAGGGGCCTACCTTCAGTTCCGGGGGCTCAAATACGACCTGAATCCACTTGCTGTCCAATACATTCAGCTTGCCTGCATGACACCAGCCGAATTAAAAGATCACTAGCACATTACACGCTATCTTATACTCCCTCCGTCCCATAATATAAGAGTGTTTTGTGTCAAAAACGCTCTTATATTATGGGACGGAGGGAGTATATCTGTTTTCTGCCCCAAGCCCCCAACTACATGGGGCTTAAAGCCAGTCAGAACTTCTACTCCGAACGATATGCATGATTTGAATTGAACGAGTGAAGAACCAACATGTGGTTTACCTTTCAAAGACACGGCGCCATCGAGGCCAAAGATGGAGAAGGAGACCTTGTTCCTGACGATGTCGGGGGCTTCCACCACCTGAACCATGCCGTCGGTCTTGAACACCAGCCGGCCGAGAGGGGTCCGGTAAATCCCTCCGGGGGACGTCGGCACAGAGCAATACACCACGTCCCAGTCTGGTCAGGCACCGCACAAACTCAAGCAACTTAATCCAGGTGGCATGAGGCATGAACTGAACAAAGATACATCTTACACTGAGATCTCCAATGCGGCCGTACCAACAGAATACCGGATGCAAGTCTCGGTGTATTACATGTTTGACAAAGTTGGTCAATTTTACATTGTGTCAGCAAGCGGCACAGGCACAAGGACAAGCACAGCCACAACAGAATACCGGATAAGATGGAGCTATGGTTTGGTTTGGCGAGGCAGGGAGGGACTCACCTCCGAATATAAGCGGGGACTTGACTGGCTCGTCGATGCAGTACTTCCCCAGCTGCTGCGCGACATCGGCGACCTCCTGGTGGCCTTCCTCTGGCAGCAGCACTCCCCTGTCAGTCCCCTTCACCTGTCGGCAACATGCCTAACTTGCTAAGAAATCACGCCGAAAATCGAAGCAAACTTTAGTTGGGACCAAATTTAGCCCGAAAATAACGTCTGGTGGTCTCTTGGCATGTTATGTTACTCATGTTGAACTTGCTTAGCAGGATTGCAAAACCTAGGTCGAAGCTTGGAGTGGGCTAAGGAGTAGTAGATGTGAGCGTCACCTTGGAGAGGATGGAGTCGACGAGCTCCGCCGGCGCCCGGAGACCGGGGGCTGCGGCGAGGGAGCATCGGGCGGAGGTGACGCGCCGGCGGCGTGGCCGGTGGAGAGCGGTAGGCGAAGGTGTGGAGCAGGAGATGCGGACGCAAAGGGGCGCAGCACAAGCCGCCATTTTCTTCTGGAGTTTGTGTGGCGAGGCGATAGCTCAACTGAAGCCCATTTCTACTATTTTGTATTTCCTTTTCTTTTTAAGAAACAGTTCCACTGGGTGTCCGGTCGCTGTTATCTCTGTCTTTTTGACAAGAAATATACTCCCTCCGTTCGGAAATAACTGACATGGTTTTAGTTCAAAGTTACTCCTATTTCCAAATCTAGGTAATATTTATCAAGTTGAAATATTCCAAGGTGCTAAATTTTACTTCGTTTTAAAATATATATGGTGCATTAATTATTATTTTAAATCAAAATTATATATGTTTAACCAAATTTATAAGAAAATATATACTTAGCATCTCAGTAGGGAATAGTAAAAATATATTTCAGGATGGATCTAATCTGGTATATAAAAAAAGATATCAACATCCCAGTACCAAAAAAATAACAATAAAAATAAAATATATTTCATGAACAAAAATACACATTGAAAAATTTCTATATGAACTTGGTCAGAAAAAAAATTGACTTTCCAAAATGGTACACATTATATTTAAAAATCAAGCAAGTAATGTGGAAATATGAAATGCAGAAACATGACGGCCACTTGAACAAGCGAAATGATACGACGAAACTTTGAGCAGACTCAGTGGTATTAGTATAACCAATAATGGACATCATCTAATGGCTTTTCCGAATTACAGTAATCTTACTATACATCACAGAATCTGTGACTAAAAATCTGTAAAGAAACTAGTAAAAAGACATGGTCGTCCTAAATATGTGATGTCCTGGAGTGAGTTAAAATGGCCTGAGATGGAGATGGGATTGGGAACCCCTCAATTACTGCAGCGAATGCCTTCTCCGTATTTCTTCTATATCCACCAATTTGTCAATAGATCTAATGTCCTTCCAAATGTACACATGTTTCTATAGCAAAAATATCTCCTGTAAATTCCTGTAGTATGTGGGATGAGCACAGCACACTCAAAAGAGGGTGTAATTCGAGAATAAGTACATGAGATTGTTCATGGACTCAGGGTAGAACTTCCTTGCGAACAGGTAGCATGGTTTCTTCACTCCATTCCATAAGCAAGGGTTCTGTGTAACCACTTTCTGTAAGAAGAAGGAAACAAATCAAGTATTTCTGTATTAGTTACTTTTCTTCATCACTTTGAGTTTGTCAGGTAAATGTGCACGTGAAGCATTGAGAGAGAGAGAGAGAGAGAGAGAGAGACACACACACACACACACACACACACACACACAGAGCGAGAGAGAGAGACCTTGATATCGCTTGTAACATGGTGGCTCATGTCAATTGACTGCAGCGAGATCAAAGAATTGGAATTAGAACCATGTTAGACATGAACTTAAAGGACCTCCGACATGTAGACATGACATGAGACAAATCTATAAGTGTATTAACACAGAAACATACAGTTATATTCTTCAGGAGCCCATAAGTGACATCTTGTGCCCGATAAGCTTTTGGATGCCACTTTCCTTCTGACCAATCAACATGAGTTACGGACCAATTCGCTATTCCATTTGGATCCATCATCTGTTTTGTGCAAATACAAGTACCCATAATTGTAAGTGACACAATGGTTATTACTGATGGAGATAAATGTCAACATATAAAAGGCTGTCGTATACTTACATTGAATAGTGTTGGCATATAATGCTCATCTGCATAGCAATTGCGTCCACCTTCCATTCCTGGCTGCAAACAGAGCAAACACATGTCATACATCTGAGCCCATTATGGTGAACTAAAAGAAATGATGTGTGGTAAAACCACTGATAATAAATTCGTAATTAGCTCATTAATACCTAAAACACAATAATACATGCACATATACAGTGTAAAGCAAGTGTAGAACCTATACAAAGATCACGGACATTTTATTTTATTTTTGGAAAGTTTGTCATCTTTCGATGAATGAGACAGAACAGGTTTTCTTTGCTACAAAAGCAAATAGTAAGTACAACCTCATAGATAATAGATAGTTCAATAGTACACTATATCATCCAATGACAAATGTCAAACTAGCAAGGGATGTGATATTGTGCCACACGATCCTCAAGTTTAAGAAAAATAAGTATGAAATGAAGTTTACCATAGTGCATATACCAAATCTTATATGCTGTGAGACAACAGGGCAGAGATATGTCTGACAATGGGAAAGGAAAGAGTAAAAGGGCATGGCATACCTTACAATAAAGCTTGAACTTTGTATAGTAAAGACTGTCCGCGATTGTCATCAATGCATGTTGCCGCTTGACTGAGAACCACTGAAATATTTAGAGACTTTGTTGAGATGCATCTTTCTATATGAAAATACATATAAAAAAATTGAGTACAAAAGGGAGGGGGAGGGGGGCACAAACTTATGTGACCGAAGGATTAACTTTATAATATTACTGTCTGGAGATTAAAGGCCTAAAATTTAGACACAAAGTCATGCTGTCTTGAAGAATCTACTGTGCGAAATACTTTTGGCCCAATGAACTTAATAGATAGTACAGTAGATTACCTGTGAACCCTTCCTGAAGTCGGACTCTCTAACCTCAGGTAACATATTTTGCGAATATCTAAAATTTCCGTGCGGTCCAGGATCATAGAAGCTGACCAAGGAATAAAATAAAATGGAAGTAAGAAAACAGAAGCTCCAATAGTGTTAAGGCTAGTCCTTGAGAAAAACTTTAAGCAGATATGTGACTTACGAGTCAATAAAACTGAGATTTGTTCCCATCAGGTAGTCATACACGTAGTCAAAATTGTGCAAAGGTACGCAGCTGTAACAGCACAAGAGTAGACATCAGATGTATTTAATTTTTATCGTGAAGGAAAATCAGATGTAAGCAAACTATACTCTGTGGAACCTGTCAGAAAGCAACACAAAATGCTGGTTGTCAATGTCTTGCAGAGCATTCGCCAACAACCTCCTCTCAGCATCAACCATAGAAATCTGACCCCACTGTACCTGCAATAAAAATATATATCATCCAAGTCAGTCTTTAGCTTCTGAACACTCTTGCAAGACATGGTCTATATGGCAAATATCAATACCAATCAAAGAATAGCAGTTTCAATTTTTCTAAAGAATAGACATAATGCTGAAATTAATTTGTGTTTTGTATTGCCAGCTGTTAAATTAATATGAACAGTACATGCCTTGTTGTAACAGCGTTCAAACTGTGCATTATTTACGATGTCATTACCTTGTCACTGTGTATATCTCGACCAATAAATAAGCGACTGACATGTTCTGGCTTCTCCCTCGAGGCGTGAACATATATGGTATATCTTCCCTCATGACCCTACAGAGACAGGCAGCAGAAGACATGAACAGATAACTCTGAGCAAAATGTGATGATACAAGAATTATGACATTGCTGAAAAGGTCGATACTTCTACATGGAACATAAAATCAATGAAATGGCCACAAAGTATCATTCTATCCTATAACAGTACGCGGCCGTGACAGAAGGTCCAAAATTCCGATGACAATAAAAAAATGTTGACATAGCATGGCAATAGCAATCAGTTCAGGCTATCCTAGCTACGGAGAGGTCCAATGGAGCATAGACGTGCACCAAGACCAAGTAATCAACTTCTAAATCTTGCTTATTTAACAAGCCAGAGATGTCAAACTATATGTCCTTAATCCTTACTATATACAGTAATTGACAGTTTTCTATAGCATGGATGTAGTTTAATAAAAAGCTTGCTCTGCACGTGGATGCGAGAGCTAGTAACATATACTAGTATAATTGAGTGATATGCACCTCGAAGAATTTCTCCCATAGTTTTTCAAACGGCAAGTTGCCCGGAGTGAGGAACATGAAGGCAATCTTGGACCCCCTGGACCGAACGGGCAGCGTGGAGAGCATGTGGCCGAAGACAACGCGCGAGGCCCTCTCGTCGTCGGTCAGCTCCCTGTCGGGCTCCACTGGGAGCCAGTTGCTGACGGGAGAGGCGTAATGCTGGGGCGGGTAGTGGTAGGCCCAGACCACCACGATGGAGACGAGGGCCGCGACGGCGAGTATCCAGACGCGTCGCCTCGGAGAAGCTGCCGCTCTCGTGCGAGGCAGCGGCGCGGCCTTCATGTCCCCGACGACGCCCGCGGCCGGGCAGCAGCTCGCGAGGGGCTGCCGTCAGAGCCCAGATCGATCTCGATTGGCGGAGAAGACGGCGCCGCCCGACCGAACCCGCGCCAGACGAATCGGCCGCCGCCTGCACGGAGAGGGGGGAGGGCTCGGTTCTCGGTAGCTCGAACTGCCGGAGCAATAGGGGGAGAGACGATCTGCTGTCAAGCTAGGGTTCCTTACCGGCCCGCGGGCAGCAGAGCACCAGCCGGCCTGGCTCGCCGCCGCCGCCGCCGAAGAGGATTTCGGTTGGGGGAGGATGACGGCTGAGGAGCGCAAGGAAGGGGGCGAATCCGGCGGGTGTGGGGAGAAAAGAAATCAGGGAGGCAGCGCGGGGAGGGGAGGAAGAATCACACCGCGGATTGGGAAGGAAAAAAAAGGCGGAAGTTTCAGAGGATCGGCGTCGGCGTCCGGTCTGTTGGGGGCGTGTCGGGGGGTTTCCGTTTGTTTGTTTGTTGGATTGGCTGTTCCTAAACACGGAACATGGGATGGGAGTTATGGAAGCCGATCGAAGGTGGCTGGAACATGCCATTTTCTCAAGACTAGTAAGACAACGGGGGCGTGCCGGATTTTGTTTGGTAACCGACGCGTCCAGCTTTCGGTCCCCCGGCTTGGCGATTGCCCATTGGGTGATGGATGGAGGGTGGCACCTGGCACGGCGGGGCTGGAGTGACGACGCACGTTTCACGGGAGCCGCCGGATTGGCTCGATCGGACGGTTTCAGCTCATTTGCAAACAATGCTCCCTGCGTTTCCATTGTAATATAACCCGGGGATCTTGGGAATCCAAGTGTATTTATTGGGGAAAATTGTGCATGTTTTCATGTACTGATTGCAAAGGTTTTTTTTTTGCGGAAAGATTGCAAAAGAATTAAGAATGTATTTATGCGGAAGACTTCATCTCTATGTGTAAATGCAACTATCCCTCCCTCCCTCCCTCACGGATTAAATAAACTGGCGGTTACGGGTTTATTACGGAGGATTTCAAATTTATTCGAATTCACTAGGCCGCATGAGCAAAACCCAATTTGTTGTGATGTACCTTGTCTCCCGCGTGATGTACATTGTCTATGTACGGGTTTATTAGAAAATTGGGTTTTATCTTTTCTGTCCTGGTGATGTACCTTGTCTCCCGCGTGAGTAGCTGTGAGGTTTGTGTGCAAATCATTAAGCATGATGACGCTCGCTTTTGTGGAGAACAAGCCTCACTCCTTTGCTGTTTACTAGTAAACATACACGTGCAACGCATGTCTTAACTACTATTATTATTCTCTGGCAAGCATCTATTCAAATTTGTTCTCACAAAATGGTTATACGCATTCTTATATGTGAAAACATAAAACAAAAGCATTATGCTTAAACACACAAACAAAAGCACATATCACTGCTCGTTCCATTCTCATTGAAAAAGGGGTATATATTCACACTAAATTGCTCCAATGTCTCCATCCCAGTAACACACCAGATTATTTTATTCAAGGCCTTGGGCATAGCTACGATATTAGCCTCAGCCTTGGATTTGAATATCTTTAGCTCAATAATATCTTGTCCAACTTTGGCGTGCAAGGTAAGCTATAAACTGGGGAATCAACACATGTTCTCTTTAATTTACAAGGCTACAAGTTACACTCAAAGTGAACACGGCTCAATTGTATGAGAAAGGGGGCACCTGACCCACCCAAAGAGTTATATGTGTTTTAGTAGAAACTTCTAAACACAAACATCATCTGCATAGTTTGCACTCCATAGTACTAACAAGATTGACTTGTTGAAGGCTGGAGCAGAGCACCTGAATCTGGCTTAGAATGCACGTTCCCTCTGAGCACTGGTGGGCTAATCCTTCCACAAGTGCAATCACCTGAACATATATTTGTTCATGCTATTAAAGATATAAAATAAGAACACAACTGGCAAGGATTCGAGAGCTATAAAACCTTCTTTTTGCCAACATACATTACTTGAAAGGAAAGCAATGGCGCTTCGGTTATCAAGAATGAGACGAGGAAGCGAGTAAAAAAGAAGAACATAACCTATCACAAATTTAAAAATAATACTACATGTTCTTTAGTGGAAACCATTTGCACAATGTTGGCAAATGACTATGAGCAATAACATTGATATGTAAATATCGTATAATTCAGCCCAACTAAAAGGCACTGTCTTGTAGAAGTATATATTGTCCAATTATTGGATTATATGTGATATTGATGGAACCACAAATGACAGGTTGTGTGTGTGAAATGGTCAAAATTCAGATTGTATGACCAAGCAATCTTTTTAGTACCGGTTTCTGAGCCTTAAAGATGACACTAATGCAGAGTACTTACTAAAGAATTTAAATATTGTTGGAAGTTTGATATTCGGAATTTATACCTGTAAAATACAGAACTACATCAACAGGGTTAGACATCAACAAGGAACCAATATAGAATTCAGCTCCTCCAATTTCCTAGACGAACGTATATGGAATACAAGAGAGTAGTTATAACTGCATAACCATGGAGTTAAGGAAATGATACAAAGATTGCTAGAAACAAACTACGGATCCCTGAATATCATAAGGTAAGCAATTTAGCTCCTCTAGCATTATATCCATCACTGTGATAGCTCTCACCTTATTGTTGTTGGCCCTAGCTAGGAATGCCGTTCACGCTTACTCAAACCAGAAAGCTGATTTCTTCAAAAAAACTAATTTGCAGGCAGTTGAGTGTGTGTTTCAAGGAGCCTTTATTCCTGCGTGTGTACTGTATGAGCACCCAAGTGCATGTTATTATTGTTACATGGTTCTCGTACCTGCAGATGCTAATGGGGCCCACTCATTACAATTGGTCATGGGAACCTTACGAACTGACAACGTGCTATTAAATTAGTTAGAAGTCATTTGCGACCAATGCTATGAGATAAACTGATCAAAATAAGACAGAGCAATAGCTGATTAACAGTACTTGCATACTGGAAGTGGCGAGAAGTAAAACATATCTTGGAATAGGAAATGAGACTGGAAGTTAGGTAACAAATAAGAAAACAACTTACATGCTATCGGCACATGTCATGCTCTGTATTATCTCATTTCACTCTCAAAGCTAGCTGCAGAATAAGAAAACATAGAGAAAAGTAGAAGGATGAGCAATGCAGTCTATATCATGACACGTATAATCTAAACCTCAGATTAGGTTGCCCAAACATAATCTGAACTTTAGTTTGTCGTATATAGTTGAAAATATGCAAATGAGCAGTGTAGACTTTACAAAAGTATTGTCCTCGCTAAAATAAAAAGTTATATGAAATAAATCAGTAAGATTTAATAGTACTCTTTTTCTTTCTAACCATAACCATGTTTAGCTGAAAGGTCTATGCTAACAATATAAGCATTAATTTAGAGAATGGCTGAATGGCCATGCGTTGTAGCAGTTTAAAAAGCATATTATTGTAGCATGTCAACCTGCACACGCTGCCCAGCTTGCTATACTTGGTCCATGACATGCCCTTGGCTCTGCTGTGTAACAAACTGAGCTTTACCTCAACACCACAAACAGACATGCTCATGTTCAGCCTACAACAATTAAATTTTGGAATTAAGAAATGTGACATTTTAGGGCAAAAATATCATAGCCTACCAAACATAAACTACAATGTAGCATATCAACATCATCTACCTCCCAGAAGCATTTAAAAGCAACTCAAATTGAATTTTGGTGTTGGATCTGATTACCTTAGATCATCGGGAACGACATGGTACATAATCAAGAAAGATGGCAATGTAAAATAAATTATTATCGAATCTGACTTGAGATAGTAGACTAATTTAGTGGCATTTCATCAAGGACTATCATTAATCACGCAGTTCATCATCACAAAAAAAGAGGGCCAGTTGTCTATTAGAATGCACAAGGGAGAATATATTGAAGCAGAAATAGAATATATGGCTGCATGTCTCAGTGCAAAATATAATGTTGAAAAAATATATAAACTATGAACTTATCATAATGTAGAAAATATGGAACGTAGCATTACATGAGGTATTTTCACGGAGAAAAATGGGTACCCATGTGATAATTCTAACTGACATGATACTTTGAAATTTCTGTCATATACTTATTCACATGAGCATGGGAATCAGAGCATGTAAATGTGGTGAACCACAAATGATAGGTTGTCTATGTGAAATGCTAAAATTTCATATTGTATGACCAAAAATGTTTATATGTTGAAACCGGAAGCACGGCTTCCGGTTTATATGCTGTAGACACTGAACTTTGTATCTACTACCCGTGACAAAGTTGCATCCTTTCTATCTATAATCCAGAAAAAAATAGCTTCCTTTCTGAGTAGAAAAAAACATAAATTCTTCCAATTCCATGAGCCAGGGCAGCTGCACTCTTCCAATTTGTCTCTACAAAACTGTTCCAGCTGGAGCGGGCCACCATATCAAAAATGGATTTAGAAGAGTTATAACAATGGCAATACAATCAGTGCAGAGCAGAACAACACACAAGTCAAGATTTGGTGAAGAGGGGAAGGGACCGTACCATGAAAACCAGAGGGAGGCCGAGGTCCGGCCTCTCGTCGAGGCCTAGGTCCAGCAGCTCGTCAAGGCGGAGGTCCTGCGGCTCGACCACGATGTCCCAGTACAAATTGCCTTCGTCTCCGCCGCCGGCGTCCTGGGCGGCGCGACCACCAAAGCTAGGAAAATTCATGTGATAGTTCATATGCTAGAAAATTCTAAAAAAATAGAAGACACGATTATGGAGAAACACCGAACAGCAATATGAAATTTTAAAGCACACCACCAACTAAAATTGCCTCTTCAAGTTTCCTGGTACAAGCCTAAAATTATCACAAGAAGATAATAATGGTGAGTGTGTGCATCTTTTTCTGCTTTCAAGCTTGGTGGTAGGAATGCAACACCGATGCTTGTGATCCCTGCCAGCTCACCTAAAATTGAAGTAGACTGCTCAAAAGAAAAGTGGGAAAGTCAACATACATATAATCAAGACCATAGTTGTCCTGCCCAAGTGAGACTTTCCAAAAATCCCAGCCAATTCATGAAACCAGACCAAGATCTTTACATATACACCGATTTTGCAATCACAAGCATGAACTTCTCTTGTGTGCAAGCATCATATCTCAGGCAATACCATCAATTTCGGAAATTATTGAACTACTATTTTGCCCTCTTTGGAGTCTGGACACAACCACATCTTTCTCCCTCGTGCTTCATCAGTCCATCCAATTGACGGTTCATCAGACTCTAAGGTAGCTAGTCTGCAGATTAGGAATAGTTGAGCTCCAGAATGCAAGGCAAACTTACTTGCTTGAGGACCGGGGGCGGCGGGGCGGAGGCCAAGCTGAGTGGGAGCGTGACGGACGGCTCCGGCGGCGAGCGGATCAAGGGGCGGGGCGGCTCCGGCGGCGACCTGCGGCGAAGGGCGACCAACGGCGGCTCCGGCTATAGCGGCGACCCGCGGCGGCTCACGCAGCAAGCGACGAGCGGCTCCCGCGGCGGCTTCCGCGGGCGGCGGCTCCAGCGGCGAGCGGCTCCTACGGTGGCTCCCGCGGAGAAGCGCGGCTAACGACTGTCGGAGTTCTGCCGGAGTTTGCGGGGCGGTGAACGGCACGGGAGGAGGAGGGGGAGGTCGTGCGCGTAGGGGCGAGAGTCGTGCGAAGAGGGAGGTTGTGCGGGCAGGGGCGAGAGTCGTGCGACCGGTTTTGTCTTTTTTTTTACGGCGGGGCTGGGTTATCAATCGATGGCTTGTTAGTGGCTTAATGCGTGGTTTGCAGTGTTAAACACCGAAGAATTAAGGGCCATTGGATTTAGCTGATGGATGGACCAGATTGTTTGGATCTGCCCCTCTCTTTCTTTTATAGTGGTAGTAGATTCCAGGTCAACTTGGAAGGCGCTAATTGGCCAATTCTAGCTTCAATTTTTACGCACATCTTCAGTTTCAACTTTTTTCTCATGCCTTCTTCAGAATTTATTCTTCAAGCTCACCAAAGAACTGCCACCTCACAGTAGCAAATTGGAATGACATGAACAATGTATAATGAATGTGAGAGGTAAAGCATTCTATTGTGTGTATATTATTTTATCACTATAAATTTGTGCTCTCATGACTAAATATTATCAAGTACTGTACTATTGTGGTTTTATTATTGCTGGTGTGGGGCCCCAGATATTTAAAGTGTTAGAGTAAATGAAGGTCCTTATCGTTGATGGCGGTGAAGGTGATATGTGAGTCCTAAGAAGCTCATTGAAGAGTTCAACAACAAGAATGCTCTTCTTATCAAGATTGCACGAATGGACAAGCTACATGGTCAGGCTAAGGTGTGGAGGGGTCAAGCAAGGGAGATCCCATATGTCGTTGAGGATTGCATCTATGACTTCGCGCATGACCTTGAACTAAAATGTGCAACCACTGAGTTTCTCAAGAAGATTGTTGAATACCTTAAGAAGTTGAAGATGTGCCATCAGATCGCCAACAAAGCCCCAGTGCACTAGGTCTCATGCATGTACAATGCATGATGAGTAAACTTGATGAGTACACCCCCTACCTCTAGTATTTTGCTTGTTGGCCCACAAGCACTCGCCATTTATGCGGAAACCGTTAGTCTAGTGGGTAGTGGTGAAGCTTAGTGAGGGCCAACCTGGGTCGAAGCCCCCAGTCAGAAGATTATCTATGATAATCCATTAGTTGTTGGCCCATATAAGCAGTGAAATTGGCCAAAACCATGTTTTGGACACCCCTCCCCCTGGTCCCATTGCCCCTCCAACATTTTGACCCAAGCTCCACCGCTGCTTGTGGGCAAACCTTTTTATTGTGTGTATATTATCGTATTTATATAATTTGTATGCTCTTGTGACTAAATATTACCAAGCAGTATTATGGTTTATTGTCATTAATGTCATATGGGGGCACAAGCCTTGTTTGGTTAAACGGAGGTCCTTGTCGTTGCTTATGATGAAGGTGATATGTGATTCCTGTCGGCGTTCTGGGAACGGGGGTCCCCAGACTTGCCTGCCTGCGGCCTGCGGCGTGGCTCAAGTGGTGGCCCGGTGTGGCCCATCTTCATCGACCCAAGCTTAAGACCCTCGCGAGGGGCCAAGCCTCGCGGGGCAGACGACAGGAAGCTTCCTCAGGAGCGGCCTCGCCAGGCAAGCTCACGAGGAGGCAGAGAGATCAAGGCAAGGGTACCTCGCGAGGTGCTCGTGACGCAAGCCATGATGATCGAGGCCAGGCGGGCGCCAGGCGGGCGCCGGCCTGTCTAGTGTCATTGTTTCCTCTTTGGTGCAAAGGGAGCAAGCACAGACCAGGGCATAAGGCATAGGCTACTGTTTCAGTGCAACAAGACCAAGACCAGCAGAGCGACAGGATGGAGGTCACCGTGGAGCCCAAGACGACGTCATCGTCAGAGTCTTTGACAGTCGAGGTCCAACTTTAGTTAGGATAAGTTGTACTAGATGTTTCCCTTCAAAATGGCCGTTGTTGGCGCCCTTCCCGCTCAATATTTTGGGAAGAGGACCAGGGCCTCTATATATAGGGCTAGCCACCACAGTAGGCGGGGATGGCTCGTCTAGAGCAGGCATCTTGGATTGAATCCTCCCCCAAGCAGAACACCACCACAAGAACACCCATCGTGAGGCTGTTCTTCATCTGTACTGTTCATCACCAGCCCCTGAGGCAATCCACTCACCACACACTGGAGTAGGGTTTTACACCACAATGGTGGCCTGAACCAGTATAAACCTCATGTCCCTTGTGTTGTTCATCTTGCTAGCCTAGATTCTTAGCGAGGCATTGGGACGTGGGTTGGCAGAGGAGAGATCTTCGCGCGCACCCCAGAGTTCGAACCTTAAGTGTTTGCCGGAACCCCACATCCGACATTTGGCGCGCCAGAGAGGGGTGCGTCGGAATCTTTTCTTACGCCGCCTCGCATTCCATCGTCCGTTGCATCCATGGCGGACGCTCGCCGAGCTCGTGCCGAGCGTCGGGCGGCCCTCGTCGCCCACGTTGCCCAGACGGCTCCCGTCGGTGGGCCTCCCCGTCGTTCCCAGTCACCTGCCGCCCATGCCGCCACCGGCCCGGTGGGGAAAGAGCAGCAGGCGTCGTCGCTGCACCCCTCGGTGCGGCGGGAAGGTGATACGTCTCCAACGTATCTACTTTTCCAAACACTTTTGCCCTTGTTTTGGACTCTAACTTGCATGATTTGAATGAAACTAACCCGGACTGACGCTATTTTCAGCAGAATTGCCATGATGTGTTTTATGTGTAGAAAAGAGAAGTTCTCGGAATGACCTGTAAATCCACGGAGGCACGGAATTAATAAGAATTTCTGGGCGAAAGAAATACACCAGGGGGCCCAGGGCCTGTCCACGAGATAGGGGGGCACCCCCCCTGTAGGGCGCGCCCCCTATCTTGTGGGCCCCCTGGACCTCCACCGACCTCAACTCCAACTTCATATCTTCCGTCTCGGGGAGAAAAAAATCAGAGAGAAAGTTTCATCGCGTTTTACGATACGGAGCCGCCGCCAAGCCCTAATCTCTCTCGGGAGGGCTGATCTGGAGTCCGTTCGGGGCTCCGGAGAGGGGGATTCATCGTCGTCGTCATCATCAACTGACGTGCGTGAGTAATTCCATCGTAGGCTTGCTGGACGGTGATGGGTTGGATGAGATTTACCATGTAATCAAGTTAGTTTTGTTAGCGTTTGATCCCTAGTATCCACTGTGTTCTGAGATTGATGTTGCTATGACTTTGCTATGCTTAATGCTTGTCACTAGGGCCCGAGTGCTATGATTTCATATCTGAATCTATTATGTTTTCATGAATATAAGTGTGTTCTTGATCCTATCTTGCAAGTCTATAGTCACCTATTATGTGTTATGATCCGACAACCCCGAAGTGACAATAATCGGGATACTTCTCGGTGATGACCGTAGTTTGAGGAGTTCATGTATTCACCATGTGTTAATGCTTTGGTCCGGTTCTCTATTAAAAGGAGGCCTTAATATCCCTTAGTTTCCACTAGGACCCCGCTGCCACGGGAGGGTAGGACAAAAGATGTCATGCAAGTTCTTTTCCATAAGCACGTATGACTATTTACGGAATACATGCCTACATTACATTGATGAACTGGAGCTAGTTCTATGTCACCCTATGTTACAGCTATTACATGAGGAATCGCATCCGGCGTAATTATCCATCACTGATCCATTGACTACGAGCTTTTCATATATTGTGCTTCGATTATTTGCTTTTCCGTTGCTACTGTTACAATCACTACAAAACACCAAAAATATTGCTATTACTATCTTTATCTTTTACCACCGTTACCATTACTATCATACTACTTTGCTGCAGATACTAAGTTATCCAGGTGTGGTTGAATTGACAACTCAACTGCTAATACTCAAGAATATTCTTTGGCTCCCCTTGTGTCGAATCAATAAATTTGGGTTGAATACTTTACCCTCGAAAGTTGTTGCGATCCCCTACACTTGTGGGTCATCAAGACTAATTTCTAGCGCCGTTACCGGGGAGCATAGCTCTATTCTCTGAGTCACTTGGGATTTATATCTATTGATCACTATGAAGAATTTGAAAGACTCTAAAACCAAGATCTATCCCTCAACTACGAGGGGAGGTAAGGAACTGCCATCTAGCTCTGCACTAGATTCTCCTTCTGTTATTAATAAGCTTGCGACACCTAAACCTGCTACTGCTATGAATTCTGATATGTCGCATGTTACCGATGATGCCACTTCTGCTTTGCATGATACTTATGATGAAACTACTACTGTGCCATTAGGTGAACTTCTTGATGAACAACTTGCTAGGGCTAGAGAGAATGAAATTATTGAAGATGCTATTATTGATGATAGTGATGATGAAAATTCTCCCAATGGTTATGTATTGCATGTTGTTCCTGAGGGTTATGTTATGAATAAAGAAGCTGCTGAAGCTATTTTTTCTTGCAAAGATAGATATGATCTTAAGAAACTATTAGCTAAATGGAAGCAGCAATCTCTTAATGCTAGAATGAAACCTGACCGTGCTTTTGCTACTTCACCTATCTGTGTTACTGATAAGGATTATGAATTCTCTGTTGATCCTCAGATTATTACTTTGGTAGAATCCGATCCTTTTTATGGCCTTGAATCTGAAACTGTTGTGGCACATCTTACCAAGTTGAATGATATAGCTACCCTGTTTACTCATGATGATAGATCTCGCTACTTTTATATCCTAAGATATTCCCGTTCTCATTAAAGGGTGATGCTAAGACTTGGTATAATTCTCTTGCTCCTGGATGTGTGTGTAGTCCCTAGGATATGATTTATTACTTCTCTGCTAAATATTTCCCTGCTCATAAGAAACAAGCTGCCTTGCGGGAAATATACAATTTTGTGCAAATCAAAGAAGAGAGTCTCCCACAAGCTTGGGGGAGGCTTCTCCAATTACTTAATGCTTTGCCTGATCATCCACTTAAGAAAAATGAAATACTTGATATCTTCTATAATGGACTAACCGATGCTTCCAATGACTACTTGGATAGTTGTGTTGGTTGTGTTTTCAGGGAAAGAATAGTAGACGAAGCTGAAATATTATTGAATAATATGTTGACTAATGAGAATAATTGGACTCTTCCTGAGCCAATTCCCGAGGAAATTCCTGAACCAATTGAGCCAACTCCTGAGCCTATTCCTAAACCCACTCCGAAGAAGAGAGGTGTTCTATTTCTCAGTCCTGAAGATATGCAAGAGGCAAAGAAATCAATGAAAGAGAAAGGTATTAAAGCTGAAGATGTTAAGAATTTACCTCCTATTGAAGAAATACATGGTCTTAATATACCACCTGTTGAAGAAACACACTGTCTTGATAACCCGACACAGGTAGTAAAGGTAAATTCTCTCTATAGATATGATAAAGATGAAATCCCATCTACTAAATTTCATAGCCCTTGCTTAGATGAATTTGATGATTTCATGAATAGACAAGCAAATTTCAATGATTATGTTGGTAGACAATTGAAGAATAATTCTTATACGATAGTACGCTTGAATGATTATGTAGCAAGAATTAAAGGTAAACATGCTTCCATGATTGCTACCCAAGCTAAACAAGTACTTAAGGCTCAGAATGAATTGCTTGCTGAATTAAATAATAAAAATGACTTTGCTGTTAGAGTGGCTACTAGAACTGGTAGAATGACTCAGGAACCTTTGTATCCTGAAGGCCACCCTAAAAGAATTGAACAAGATTCCCAGAATAATAATCTAGATGCTCCTAGTTCTTCTAAGAAGAAGAAAAAGAAGAATGATAGGACTTTGCAAACTTCTAGTGAACCTAATGAAGAAATTACCTGAGAATCCTAATAATACTTCTATCTCTGATGCTGAAACACAATCCAAAGATGAACATGAACATGATGATAATGCTAATAATGATGTTCATGTAGAGGCTCAACCTAGTAATAACAATGAAATCGAAATTGAACCTGCGGTTGGTCTTGATAACCCACAATCAAGAAACTAACGTTATGATAAGAGAGATTTTGTTGCTAGGAAGCATGGTAGAGAAAGAGAACCATGGGTTCAGAAACCCACACCCTTTCCTCCTAAACCATCCAAGACAAAGGATGATGAGGACTTTGAGCGTTTTGCTGAAATGATTAGACCTATTTTCTTATGCATGCGCTTAACTGATATGCTTAAATTAAACCCTTATGCCAAATATATGAAAGATATCATCACTAATAAGAGGAAAATACCTGAAACTGAGATTTCCACCATGCTTGCCAACTATACCTTTAAGGGTGGAATACCTAAGAAACTTGGTGATCCCGGAGTACCCACTATACCTTGCTCTATTAAAAGAAATTATGTTAAAACTGCTTTATGTGATTTAGGAGCCGCTGTTAGTGTTATGCCTCTTTACTTGTACAGTAGACTTGAATTAAGTAAGTTGACACCTACTGAGATATCTTTGCAAATGGCTGACAAATCAACTGCTATACCTGTAGGCATTTGTGAGGACGTGCCTGTTGTTGTTGCGAATGTTACTATCTTAACAGACTTCATTATTCTTGATATTCCCGAGGACGATAGTATGTATATTATTCTTGGTAGACCCTTTTTAAATACTGTAGGAGGTGTTATTGATTGCAACAAGGGCCATGTCACCTTTCATGTTAACGGAAATGAGCATACGGCACATTTTCCGAGGAAGCAAATCCAAGTTCATAGCATAAATACTATTGAGAAAATTCCATCAATTATTATTGGAGGTTTTGAATTTCCTCTCCCTACTGTCAAGAAAAAGTATGATATTCTTATTGTTGGGGATTTTCATATCCCCGTAGAGGTAACTTAGTGTCACTTCAAAATTTCTCCGGTTCCGTGTTATTCGGATTGAGTTTGTTAACAAGACTTGATCAACCTTGTTAGTGGATTCATTTTGATGATCATGAGATGGATGAAACTAGAAGGCACAACCGTCTGTACTTTCTTTTTACTTTATGTTATTTAAAATAAATAAAATAAAAATAGTGTTATCCGTCTGTTTTCTGAATTATCCATGCAATAAAAAATAGTCTGAAAATAAAAGTGCTCCAAATTCCCTGCAAATTTAGTATGATTTTTTATGGAATATTTGAGGATTTTAGGCACTGAAATTACTGCAGGAGGGGCAAGCACCAGGCCACGAGAGAGGAGGGCGCCCCCCATAGGGCGCGCCCCCCTATCTCGTGGGCCCCTGGTAGCCCCCCTCCACTTATGCCAGCACCCACACACTCCATCTTCTATCCAAAAAAATCTCCGTCCAGCTCAAGCACGAGTTCTAGCTCATTTTTCTCTGATTTTCGATCTCCTTGCTCAAAGCTCCATTCACAAAACTGCTTTGAGAGATTGTTGCTTGAAAAAGAAATATGCTTAGGAGAATGTACCAAGGTGGTTCCTCGATGAAGAAAGGGCCCAGGATTGCTATACGTGAGCAAGATGTTGAATTGCCGAGGATCGCGGATGTACGAGCTTGTGAGTGGCCATCCGATGATTTTATGGTCAGAGAAGGCTTTAAGGAGGAATTTGACGCGTATGTGCGTAATGCCGAGCTGGAGGACTTCCTACAAGATAAGTGTCCCCAGTACTATCAATTGACTAATTCCTTTGTGCGGAGGTTTAAATATAATTGTACATGTAATTCTCCTAGTGTCATATTTGATATTTATGATACATCTTATACCATGGATTTAGAGGATTTTACAACTGCTTGCAAACTCCCGTAGTGGGGTAATATTAATGATCCTCACAAATCTGAATTTAGAGATTTCTTTGCTAGTATTACTGTGGGAGAATCTAGGGATCTAGCACAAGCTACCATAGGGAGCATTCACTTTCCTGCTATACATAGTTTTGCTCTCTTCATTGGTAGATGTATTAATGGTAAGGACGAAGCATGTCACATGTGTGTCCCTGATCTGAGTATCCTCAAGAGTGCTACGTTAGGTTTTAAAGGTTATAACTTGGGGGCAATAGTTGCAGGAAGGTTACAGAATAATAGTAGAAAGGGAAATTTATTTGGAGGAATTTATGCAACCCGTGTGGCTAATTATCTTGGTATAGCCCCACGAGAGGGAGATATGATAATACCTCCTGTTTATTTGGATTATGAAGCTATGGTCAGTCATCAATTTCTTGGGAGGAATGATCAATTCCTCCAATATCGACTAACCTATGACATACGCAACGTCGTCCTTGTTACTCTTCTTGCTCCCTACCTTTTTGATTATCAGGCAAAAGGAAGACATGTTGTTACCAGGGAGGAAGTAGCTGATCACGAGAGGAGAGCGGAGGCAGCTCGCCAACACACTGCAGCTCAGGAGGCAGTTGCCACTGCATCTCAGTACAACCCCGGTTTCACTTATGGATATCAGCCGGGCGATCCCTGGTATTAGACCAACTTAGACCAAAAGCCTAAGCTTGGGGGAGTACGTATTTCTCACCGACTTTACATTCATGTTCACACACTAGTTGTCGGTGCTCATACTCTTTCATTGTATTATCCATGTTAGTTTAAATTTCTTTTTCTAGTTTTCTTCTTGTGTGTTTGATAAACCTTGAGAAAAACCAAAAAATTAGTTAGTTTAATTTCCATGCTTGTAGTAGAAATTAAAATGAAAACCCAAAAAGATTTCTTATTCTTCTTTTACTTGTTGGGAGCTTTCCCGTGTAAATAGTTATATTTTCTTTTCTTTCCTTTGGGAGTCGAGAAGACCATATTGAAAATGCTTAGTGGCTCTCATATGCATGATTGTTTATTTAATCTAGAGCCCATATTATTTGTCTTCTCTCTTGATTTGAATGCTTGCAGATTTCAGCTTAGTCCAATGCACATGCACTCTTATTATTATACACATCGTTCGGTCGTGCAAGTGAAAGGCAATAATGACGATATATGATGGACTTATTGAGATGACAAAAGCTGGTATGAACTCGACCTCTCTTGTTTTTGTAAATATTATGAGTTCATTGTTCCTGATTCAGCTTATTATGAAGTAAACATATTTGCAATAACATTTAGAGATTATAGTTGCTTGTGCCATGCTTGATTAGCTTTGAGTTATAATGGTTTACCTTGCGTGCCAACATGCTATTAGAATGATTATGATGTGGTATGATGGGATGGTATCCTCCTTTGAATGAATTGAGTGACTTGACTTGGCACATGTTCACGCATGTAGTTGAAACAAATCAACATAGCCTTCACGATATTTATGTTCATGGTGGATTATATCCTACTCATGTTTGTACTCGGTGTGAATTAGTTTTAATGCATGTTTATGACTGTTGTCGCTCTCTCAGTTGGTCGCTTCCCAGTCTTTTGCTAGCCTTCACCTGTACTAAGCGGGAATACTGCTTGTGCATCCAAACTCCTTAAACCCCAAAGTTGTTCCATATGAGTCCACTATACCTTCCTATATGCGGTATTTACCTGCCGTTCCAAGTAAATTTGTATGTGCCAAACTCTAAACCTTCAAATGAAATCCTGTTTTGTATGCTCTAGCCGCTCATGTTTCCACTAGGGCTGCCTATATCTTCCATGCTAGGTGGGTTATTCTCAGAGGAGTGGATTCCGCTCCTCATTCACGAGAAAGGGCCGGTAACCGGGATGCCCAGTCCCATGATCCAAAAAGATCAAAGCAAATCAAAATAATTAAACAAAACTCCCCCAAGATTGTTGTTAGTTGGAGGCACTCGTTGTTTCGAGCAAGCCATGGATTGATGCTTGTTGGTGGTTGGGGGAGTATAAACCTTTACCATTCTGCGTGGGAACTGCCTATAATGCATGTAGTATGGAAGATACAACCATCTCATAGTTGTTGCGTTGACAGCGAAAGTATGCCACCCAAAATGTTATTCAATCTTTGTTTTAAAATCGAGCTCTGGCACCTCTACAAATCCCTGCTTCCCTCTGCGAAGGGTCTATCTATTTTTTTATGTTGAGTCATCACCCTTCTTATTAAAAAGCACCCGCTGGAGAGCACACTGTCATTTGCATTCATTACTATTGGTTTATATTGGGTATGACTTGACTGGATCTCTTTTACCATGAATTACAATGTTTAGTCACTCCTTGATCTTTAAAGGTGCTCTGCATTTATGTTTTGCGGTCTCAGAAAGGGCTAGCGAGATACCATTTTGTTATATCATGTTATGATTGTTTTGAGAAAGTGTTGTCATCCGAGTTTTATTATTATGGCTCGCTAGCTGATTATGTTATTGATATGAGTAATTGTGAGACCTAAGTGTTATTGTGAGTATGCTTAGTTCATAATATTTGCTGAAACTTGAATGCTGGCTTTTCATGTTTACAACAACAAGAGCAAACAGAGTTTGTAAAAGTTTTTTTATCACTTTCAGTTTATCAACTGAATTGCTTGAGGAGAAGCAAAGGTTTAAGCTTGGGGGAGTTGATACATCTCCAATGTATCTACTTTTCCAAACACTTTTGCCCTTGTTTTGGACTCTAACTTGCATGATTTGAATGAAACTAACCCGGACTAACACCGTTTTCAGCAGAACTGCCATGATGTCGTTTTATATGTAGAAAAGAAAAGTTCTCGGAATGACCTGCAAATCCACGGAGGCACTTTTTGGAATTAATAAGAATTTCTGGGCGAAAGAAATACACCAGGGGCCCAGGGCCTGTCTACGAGATAGCCCCCCCCTGTAGGGCGCGCCCCCTATCTCGTGGGCCCCCTGGACCTCCACCGACCTCAACTCCAACTCCATATCTTCCGTCTCGGGGAGAAAAAAATCAGAGAGAAAGTCTCATCGCGTTTTACGATACGGAGCCGCCGCCAAGCCCTAATCTCTCTCGGGAGGGCTGATCTGGAGTCCGTTCGGGGCTCCGGAGAGGGGGATTCGTCGCCGTCGTCATCATCAACCATCCTCCATCACCAATTTCATGATGCTCACCGCCGTGCGTGAGTAATTCCATCGTAGGCTTGCTGGACGGTGATGGGTTGGATGAGATTTACCATGTAATCAAGTTAGTTTTGTTAGGGTTTGATCCCTAGTATCCACTATGTTCTGAGATTGATGTTGCTATGACTTTGCTATGCTTAATGCTTGTCACTAGGGCCCGAGTGCCATGATTTCAGATCTGAACCTATTATGTTTTCATGAATATATGTGTGTTCTTGATCCTATCTTGCAAGTCTATAGTCACCTATTATGTGTTATGATCCGACAACCCCGAAGTGACAATAATCGGGATACTTCTCGGTGATGACCGTAGTTTGAGGAGTTCATGTATTCACCATGTGTTAATGCTTTGGTCCGGTTCTCTATTAAAAGGAGGCCTTAATATCCCTTAGTTTCCACTAGGACCCCGCTGCCACGGGAGGGTAGGACAAAAGATGTCATGCAAGTTCTTTTCCATAAGCACGTATGACTATTTACGGAATACATGCCTACATTACATTGATGAATTGGAGCTAGTTCTATGTCACCCTATGTTATAGCTATTACATGAGGAATCGCACCCGGCATAATTATCCATCACTGATCCATTGCCTACGAGCTTTCCATATATTGTGCTTCGCTTATTTGCTTTTCCGTTGCTACTGTTACAATCACTACAAAACACCAAAAATATTGCTATTACTATCTTTACCTTTTACCACCGTTACCATTACTATCATACTACTTTGCTACTAAATACTTTGCTGCAGATACTAAGTTATCCAGGTGTGGTTGAATTGAGAACTCAACTGCTAATACTCAAGAATATTCTTTGGCTCCCCTTGTGTCGAATCAATAAATTTGGGTTGAATACTTTACCCTCGAAAGCTGTTGCGATCCCCTACACTTGTGGGTCATCAGAAGGCCGCACCGCCACCCCGTCGCTGACTCCAGCCGGCTCATCATCGCACGCCCGACGCGCTCCTGCGGACGCGCATGCGGCATTGCTCCTGGCGCGTGAGCTCCTGCACTACCGTCCCGTCGACGACCTCTACGAAGAGTGGCTCGCTCGCATCACCGAGCTCGTCAGTGCCGTAGGGGGCTCCCCTGCACCATCCCTCTCGCTGCCTCGCCCTTCGTCCTGCGCGGGTAATGCTGCTCCGGAGGTGCCTCCGCCGCCTCCTCCCCAAGAAGGCGCCCTGGCTCCAAGGCGCGCAGCCCCTGGATGAGACCCACAGCGTCCGGCGCCCGTGCAACAAGAAAGAAGCTGCCAAGAAGTCCCTCGCCCTCAAGAAGGCACTCACGTGCTCCCTGCACCGGCGCACCACGATCGCATTCCTGCTCCAGCATGTCAAGACCCCGCGCTGCCCCTAGCGACAGCGCGCGGAGACCCCCAGGATCAAGCCCCGCGTTAGCAAAGGCCACCAGTAGCTACTGTAGGCTGCCGCGCCTTCACCGCCGAGCCGCACGGCGTGGCCTGGCCGGGCAAGTTCAAGCCGGATCTGCCTCCTCACTACGACGGCACCGCCGACCCCACGGAGTTCCTCCAGCTCTACGAGCTGGGCATCGAAGCAGCTAACGGAGACGAAAAAGTCATGGCGAACTGGTTTCCCATGGTGCTCAAGGATGGTGCCCGCACCTGGCTCCTGAACCTGCCTCCCAGCACAATCTCCTATTGGGACGAGATGCGCACCCGCTTCATCGCCAACTTCCAAGGCACTCGAGACCGGCCCCCAGCCATGAGTGACTTGCGCCGCATCAAGCAGCAACCAGGAGAGACCCTGCAGAAGTACATCCAGCGCTTCAACAACGTGTGCCTCAAGATTCCCAAGGTGACTGAGTGATGACCCACAAGTATAGGGGATCTATCGTAGTCCTTTCGGTAAGTAAGAGTGTCGAACCCAACGAGGAGCAAAAGGAAATAATAAGCGGTTTTCAGTAAGGTTTTCTCTGCAAGCACTGAAATAGTAGGTGATAAATAGTTTTGTGATAAGATAAATAGTAACGAGCAAAAGTAAATAAAGTAAATAAGGTGCAGCAAGGTGGCCCAATCCTTTATGTAGCAAAGGATAATCCTGGACAAATTCTAATAATAATGAAGGAGCTCCCAAGGACACATTGGGAATTATCGTCAAGCTAGTTTCATCACGTTCATATGATTCGCGTTCGATACTTTGATAATTTGATATGTGGGTGGACCAACACTTGGGTACTGCCCTAACTTGGACAAGCATCCCACTTATGATTAACCCCTATTGCAAGCATCCGCAACTACAAAAAGGAGTATTAAGGTAAACCTAACCACAACATTAAACATATGGGTCCATATCAACCCCTAACGAAGCAACTCATAAACTAGGGTTTAAGCTTTTGTCACTCTAGCAACCCATCATCTACTTATTACTTCCCTATGCCTTCCTATAGGCCCAAATAATGGTGAAGTGTCATGTAGTCGACGTTCACATAACACCACTAGAGGAGAGACAACATACATCTCATCAAAATATTGAACGAATACCAAATTCACATGACTACTAATATCAAGACTTCACCCATGTCCTCAGGAACTAAAGTAACTACTCACAAAGCATAAGCATATTCATGATTAGAGGTGTAATAATATGCATTAAGGATCTGAACATATAATCTTCCACCAAGTAAACCAATAAGTATCAACTACAAGGAGTAATCAACACTACTAGCAACCCACAAGTACCAATTTGTGGTTTTGGATACAAGATTGGATACAAGAGATGAACTAGGGTTTGAGAGGAGATGGTGCTGGTGAAGATGTTGATGGAGATTGACCCCCTCTCGATGAGAGGATCGTTGGTGATGACGTTGGTGATGATTTCCCCCTCCCGGAGGGAAGTGTCCCCGACAGAACAGCTCCGCCAGAGCCCTAGATTGATTCCGCCAAGGTTCCACCTCGTGGCGGCGGAGTTTCATCCCGTAAGCTTGCCCATGAATTTTTCCAGGACAAAACCCTTCATATAGTAGAAGATGGTCGCCGAAAGCCCACCAGGTGGCCCAGGAGATAGGGGGGCGCCCCCCTGTCTCTTGGATAGTGTGTGGGCCCCGTGGCCTATTTCTTTTGCTCATAATTCCTTAATAAATCCAAAAGGTGGTTTCGTGGAGTTTCAGGACTTTTGGAGTTGTGCAGAATTGGTTTCCAATGTTTTCTCCTTTTTCAGCCAGAATTCCAGCTGTCGGCATTCCCCCTCTTCATGGTAAACCTTGTAAAATAAGAGAAAATAGCCATAAGTATTGAGATATAATGTGTAATAACAGCCCATAATGCAATAAATATTGATATAAAAGCATGATGCAAAATGGACGTATGAACTCCCCCAAGCTTAGACCTCGCTTGTCCTCAAGCGGAAACCGAGATCGAGAAATATGTCCACATGTTTAGAGATAGAGGTGTCGATAAAAATAAAATACGGACATGAGGGCATCATGATCATTCTAATAATAGCAGCATATATATATATATATATATATATATATATATTGTCATATGGTTTCCTATGTTCAAGTAATAAGCAATTCACAATGTCAAGTATTGTTCATAAACTTCATTGGGAACTAACAAACTATAATCTCAGTCATTGAAGCAATTGCAATTTATCGTAACATCAGAAAGAGTCAATAATAGAGCTTTTCAGCAAGATCACATACTCAACTATCTCTTAGTCCCCCATAATTGTTAACACTCACGCAATACTTGTGGTTATAGAGTTTCAGCCGGACACTGAGAAAGATAGGGGCTTTTTATGTTGCCTCCCAACATATTCACCTTTAGGTGATGTCAACAATAATAGCCTATGCCAACTTACATTCAATTTGATATATGTATCATGACCTTTCAAACACGAGGAGCTTGCCAAAGGATAAAATGAAAAAGGTGGAAGGGTGAGGATCACCTTGACTCAAGCATAAAGTAAAAACATAAAGTAAAAGATAGGCCCTTCGCAGAGGGAAGCAGAGGTTGTCATGCGCTTTTAGGGTTGGATACACAAAATCTTAATGCAAAAGAACGTCACTTTGTATTGCCCCTTGTATGTGGACCTTTATTATGCACTCTGTCGCTTTTATTACTTCCACAAAAAGTTCGTACAAAGCTTATTTTCTCTGCATTAATAAGTCATGCATATTTAGAGAGCAATTTTTATTGCTTGCACCGATGACAACTTACTTGAAGGATCTTATTCAATCCATAGGTAGGTATGGTGGACTCTCATGGCAAAACTGGGTTTAAGGGAGTTTGGAGGCACAAGTAGTATCTCTACTTGGTGCAAGGAGTTTTGGCTAGCATGAGGGGGAAAGGCAAGCTCAACATGTTCAGAAGGTCAATGACAATATACTTTAACTGAGATGTCGGAAAACATAAACCATTACGTTGTCTTCTTTGTCCAACATCAATTCTTTTAGCATGTCATACTTAGTGAGTGCTTCACAATCATAAAGGATGTCCAAGATAATATATCTATATGTGAACCCCTCTTTCCTTATCACTTCCTATTAATTGCAACGATGACCAAGGCTACGTTCATCAACTCTCAACAATTTTTATGCCTCATACTTTCTATGTGTGAAGTTATCACTATCCATAAGATCAATATGAACTCTTTTGTTCTTTCTACTTTCTCAAGATCATAGTAACATAGCAAATCCCTTGAATCAACACTAATCTTTATTATAGATAGCACACCGACTCGCTTAAAAAAAGAGATCACAAAGCAAAACTCAAAAACTTCTTGATATCAAAACTTCAATCTACTAGATCAAGATACTACTAAAAGGATCGAACTAAATAAAGCGGTAAAGATAGGAGTGTGATGGTGATATGATACCGGGGCAGCTCCCCCAAGCTTGGCAGTTGCCAAGGGGAGTGTCCATACCCATGTGATTATTTCCTCTGTGGTAATGGAGGTGGTGATTATGATGATGGTGGATAATCGCACATTGAGCGTAAAAGCTCCTCCAACTTGTGGATAATGCCCTTGAGCCCAGCAATATGATCTTTCAACAAAATATTCTCCTGTGTGAGATACTTGTTTTGTATGCGGGCTAACTCAATCATCTTGAAAGCTTCGATCTCTGTTGGAGTGAAAAGGTTAGGTAAAGGGCTAGGGATGTCTTCTTCTTTCACCACCGGAGCTTGAACCTCCATGGCCTTCTTGATCCCTTCATCCTTGTTGGTCTCTTCTGGTTCCTCTCTTTTCAACTCTATCTTCAATAGCCAGGCATCCTTGTCTTCGTTGTTGTAGGAGGGAGAAGTCATGGTGCTCTAAATCTGCAACAGGAACAACTTGAAACAAAAACAGAGGATATTTGTGTGATACGGTGGCCAAAACCTTCGGGAGTATATATAATGAATTTTTACCGAGCAAAATACGTAACATACAAGAAAACG
This sequence comes from Triticum aestivum, assembly GCF_018294505.1. Taxonomy (NCBI): domain Eukaryota; kingdom Viridiplantae; phylum Streptophyta; class Magnoliopsida; order Poales; family Poaceae; genus Triticum; species Triticum aestivum. Next base: position 654,051,901 of record NC_057798.1, on the reverse strand, counting down.
GAGTCCGGGGGCACACGAGGTGCCCACGAGACAGGGGGGCGCGCCCTACAGGGGGGGTGCACCCTCCTCTCTCGTGGGAGCCTCGTGTCCCTTTCCGACTACTTATTTCTTCCTAAAATTCTTAAATAATCCAAAACTGATGAAAATTGCCATTAGAGTTGTTTTGGAGTCGGTATACTTACGTACCACGTACTTATGCCTTTTCGGAGTCTAGAACGTTCTGGAAAGTGTCTCTTGTGTACTCCTCTGGGGTTATGGTTTCGATAATATTAGTTTCAACATTGATAGGGTTACCTGAAATATAATGCTTGATTCTTTGACCATTAACCACCCTAGGATTTGTGCCTTCAAAGTTGTTAATTTTTATAGCACCGGAACGGTAGACCTCCTCGATAACATAGGGACCTTCCCATTTTGAGAGAAGTTTTCCTGCAAAAAATCTTAAACGAGAGTTGAATAATAACACATAATCTCCTACGTTAAACTCACGCTTTTGTATCCTTTTATCATGCCAGCGTTTGACTTTTCTTTGAAGAGCTTGGCATTCTCATAAGCTTGGGTTCTCCATTCGTCAAGTGAGCTAATATCAAACAACCTCTTCTCACCGGCAAGTTTGAAGTCATAATTGAGCTCTTTAATAGCCCAATATGCTTTATGTTCAAGTTCAAGAGGTAAATGACATGCTTTTCCATAAACCATCTTATATGGAGACATACCCATAGGATTTTTGTATGCAGTTCTATAGGCCCATAATGCATCATCAAGTTTTTTGGACCAATTCTTTCTAGATCTATTCACAGTCTTTTGCGAAATTAATTTGAGCTCTCTATTGCTCAACTCTACTTGACCACTAGACTGCGGGTGATAAGGAGATGCAATTCTATGATTGACATCATACTTAGCAAGCATCTTACGGAAAGCACCATGAATAAAGTGTGAACCACCATCAGTCATAAGATATCTAGGGACTCCAAACCTCGGAAAAATAACTTCTTTAAGCATTTTAATAGAAGTGTTATGATCAGCACTACTAGTTGGAATAGCTTCTACCCACTTAGTAACGTAATCAACAGCAACTAAATATGTGTATAACCATTGGAGGCAGGAAAAGGTCCCATATAATCAAAGCCCCAAACATCAAACGGTTCAATAACAAGAGAATAATTCATAGGCATTTCTTGACGTCTACTGATGTTACCTATTCTTTGGACATTCATCACAAGATACGACAAACTTACGAGCATCTTTGAAAAGAGTAGGCCAATAAAAACCAGATTGTAGTACCTTGTGTGCAGTTCTATCTCCAGCGTGGTGTCCTCCATAGGATTCAGAGTGACACTTGCGTAGGATCTGTTCCTGTTCATGCTCAGGCACACAACGTCTAATAATACCATCTACTCCTTCTTTATAAAGGTGTGGATCATCCCAGAAGTAATGTCTTAAATCATAAAAGAACTTTTTCTTTTGCTGGTATGTGAAACTAGGTGGTATATATTTAGCAACAATGTAATTAGCATAGTCAGCATACCAAGGAGCAGTACGAGAAGCATTGACAACCGCTAATTGTTCATCAGGAAAACTATCATTAATAGGCAGTGGGTCATCAAGAACATTCTCTAACCTAGACAAGTTGTCTGCAACGGGGTTCTCAGCTCCCTTTCTATCAATAATATGCAAGTCAAATTCTTGGAGCAAGAGAACCCATCTAATGAGTCTAGGCTTAGCATCTTTCTTTTCCATAAGATATTTAATAGCAGCATGATCAGTGTGAATAGTAACTTTGGAATCAACAATATAAGGTCTAAACTTATCACATGCAAACACAACTGCTAAGAATTCTTTTTCAGTGGTAGCATAATTTCTCTGGGCAGTATCAAGAGTCTTACTAGCATAATGGATAACATTCAATTTCTTATCGACTCTTTGCCCTAAAACAGCACCTACAGCATAATCACTAGCATCACACATAATTTCAAAAGGTAAATTCCAATCAGGTGGCTGAACAATAGGTGCTGTGATCAAAGCTTTCTTAAGTGTTTCAAATGCTTCTACACAATCATCATCAAAGACAAAAGGAATATCTTTTTGCAATAAATTAGTCAGAGGCCTAGAGATTTTAGAAAAGTCCTTAATGAACCTCCTATAAAAACCGGCATGACCAAGGAAACTTCTTATACCTTTTATGTCCTTGGGACATGGCATCTTTTCAATAGCATCAACTTTGGCTTTATCAACTTCAATACCCCTCTCGGAGATCTTGTGCCCCAAGACAATGCCTTCATTAACCATAAAGTGACACTTTTCCCAATTCAGGACGAGACTAGTGTCTTCGCATCTCTGCAAAACTCGATCAAGGTTGCTCAAACAATCATCAAAAGAGGATCCATAGACGGAGAAGTCATCCATGAATACCTCACAAATCTTTTCACAAAAATCAGAGAATATAGCCATCATGCATCTTTGAAAGGTAGCAGGTGCATTACATAAACCAAAAGGCATACGTCTATAAGCAAAAGTACCAAAAGGGCAAGTAAAAGTAGTTTTAGATTGATCCCCCGCTGACACAGGTATTTGAGAGAAGCCAGAATAACCATCTAGAAAGCAAAAATGTGTGTGTTTGGATAGCCTTTCTAGCATTTGATCAATAAAAGGTAAAGGGTAATGATCTTTCTTAGTAGCTTTATTTAACTTACGGAAATCAATTACCATCCTATAGCCTGTAATAATTCTTTGCGGGATCAATTCATCTTTATCATTAGTAACAACAGTAATACCTCCCTTTTTAGGGACACAATAGACACGGCTTACCCATTCACTATCAGCAACGGGATAAATAATACCTGCCTCAAGGAGTTTTAGAATCTCCTTTCTTACCACTTCCTTCATTTGGGGTTTAATCGTCTTTGAGGATCTCTAACAGGTTTGGCATCTTTCTCCACTGAAATTTTGTGTTGACATAATGTGGGACTAATGCCCTTAAGATCATCCAGAGTATATCCAATAGCAGCTCGGTGCTTCTTCAGAGTTTTCAATAATCTTTCTTCTTCTTTCTATGAAAGGTTAGCACTAATAATAACAGGATATATTTCTTTTTCATCAAGATAAGCATACTTGAGATTATCAGGTAAGGGTTTGAGTTCAAACATGGGATCACCCTTGGGTGGAGGCGGATCCCCAAGAATTTCAACGGGAAGATTATGTTTTAGCATAGGTTCTTGTTTAAGGAACACTTCATCTATTTCTTCCCTTTCCTTCATAAACATATCGTTTTCATGGTCTAGCAAATATTGTTCTAACGGATCGGTTGGAGGAACAGCAATGGAAGCAAGACCAATAATCTCATCCTTACTAGATGGTTCCTTTTCACGAGGTTGTCTACTAAACTTAGCGAAATTAAACTCATGAGACATACCATCTATACCAATAGTGACAATATTCTTTTCACAATCAATCTTAGCACTAGCAGTACGCAAGAAAGGTCTACCAAAAATAATGGGAACAAAATTATCTTGTGGGGAAGCAAGAACAAGAAAATCAGCAGGGTATTTAATCTTTCCACACAAGACTTCAACATCTCTAACAATCCCAATAGGTTTAATGGTGTCCCTATTAGCAAGCTTAATAGTAACATCAATGTATTCTAATTCAACAGGTGCAATATCGTGCATAATTTCTTTATAAAGATCGTAAGGTATAGCATTAGCACTAGCACCCATATCACATAAGCCATGATAAGAATGATCTCCTATTTTAATAGAAATAACAGGCGTGCCTACAACAGGTCTACGTGTCTTAGTATCGGGTCTAGCAATATTAGCAGCTTCACCCACGAAAGAAATAGCATGCCCATCTAAGTCTTCATCCAAGAGATCTTTAATCATAGCAATACTAGGTTCAACATTAATTTGCTCAGGAGGTGTATAAGTCCTAGTATTACTCTAACGAACAATAGTCGAAGCTTTAACATGATCTTTTATCCTAACAGGAAAAGGAGGTTTTTCAACATAAGTAGTAGGAATAATAGGATCACTATATGTAATAGTCTTCTCTTCGACTGTAATAGGTGCAACTACTTTCACTTCAACAGGCGGATTATATTTAAACCACTTCTCTTTAGGGAGATCAATGTGAGCAGCAAAAGTTTCACAAAAAGTAGCTACTATCTCAGAGTCAAGTCCATACTTAGAGCTAAATCCACGGAAAGCATCGGTATCCATAAAAGATTTAACACAATCAAACTTAGGTGTCATACCTGACTCCTTACCATCGTCGGAACCCCAATCTTCAGAGTTGCGTTTAATTCTTTCCAATAAGTCCCATCGAAATCAATAGTCTTTAGCATATATGAACCAGTACAGGAAGTGTCGAGCAGGTTGCGATTATCAAGAGAAAGCCGAGCATAAAAATTCTGAATAATCATTTCCCGAGAGAGCTCATGATTGGGGCATGAATATAACATTGAATTAAGCCTCCCCCAAGCTTGAGCGATGCTTTCTCCTTCGCGAGGCCAGAAATTATATATGTAATTATGATCACGATGAACAAGATGCATAGGATAGAACTTCTGATGAAATTCCAATTTCAATCGCTTATAATTCCAAGATCTCGTGTCATCACATAGCCTATACCATGTCATTGCATCTCCCTTCAAAGATAAAGGGAAGACCTTCCTTTTGACAACATCATCGGGAATACCTGCAAGCTTAAATAATCCACAAACTTCATCCAGAAAGATAAGGTGTAAGTCGGGATGCAAAGTCCCTCTCCTGCAAAAGGATTAGCTAGCAGTTTTTCTATCATACACGAAGGAATCTCAAAGTGAATATTTTCATAAAGTTCAGTAGGTTGAGGGGCATCTCTTGGCTCCTCTGGTTGGGGTGAAGATACCCCAAACAAGCCACTCAAATGATTAGTTTCCATAGTGACTAGTAACAGAAAATTTCAGCACACTAAATAAATGTTTCCTTACCAAGTCCACCCACCAAGAGCGCTACGCTCCCCGGCAACGACGCCAGAAAAGAGTCTTGATGACCCACAAGTATAGGGGATCTATCGTAGTCCTTTCGATAAGTAAGAGTGTTGAACCCAACGAGGAGCAGAAGGAAATGATAAGCGGTTTTCAGTAAGGTTTTCTCTGCAAGCACTGAAATAGTAGGTGATAGATAGTTTTGTGATAAGAAAAATAGTAACGAGCAAAAGTAAATAAGGTTCAGCAAGGTGGCCCAATCCTTTATGTAGCAAAGGATAAGCCTGGACAAATTCTAATAATAATGAAGGAGCTCCCGAGGACCCATTGGGAATTATCGTCAAGCTAGTTTCATCACCTTCATATGATTCGCGTTCGGTACTTTGATAATTTGATATGTGGGTGGACCAACACTTGGGTACTGCCCTAACTTGGACAAGCATCCCACTTATGATTAACCCCTATTGCAAGCATCCGCAACTGCAAAAAGGAGTATTAAGGTAAACCTAACCACAACATTGAACATATGGGTCCATATCAACCCCTAACGAAGCAACTCATAAACTAGGGTTTAAGCTTCTGTCACTCCAGCAACCCATCATTTACTTATTACTTCCCTATGCCTTCCTCTAGGCCCAAATAATGGTGAAGTGTCATGTAGTCAACATTCACATAACACCACTAGAGGAGAGACAACATACATCTCATCAAAATATCGAACGAATACCAAATTCACATGACTACTAATATCAAGACTTCACCCATGTCCTCAGGAACTAAAGTAACTACTCACAAAGCATAAGCATATTCATGATCAGAGGTGTAATAATATGCATTAAGGATCTGAACATATAATCTTCCACCAAGTAAACCAATAAGTATCAACTACAAGGAGTAATCAACACTACTAGCAACCCACAGGTACCAATTTGTGGTTTTGGATACAAGATTGGATACAAGAGATGAACTAGGGTTTGAGAGGAGATTGTGCTGGTGAAGATGTTGATGGAGATTGACCCCCTCTCGGTGAGAGGATCGTTGGTGATGACGTTGGTGATGATTTCCCCCTCCCGGAGGGAAGTGTCCCCGGCAGAACAGCTCCGCCAGAGCCCTAGATTGATTCCACCAAGGTTACGCCTCGTGGCGGCGGAGTTTCGTCCCGTAAGCTTGCCCACGAATTTTTCCAGGACAAAACCCTTCATATAGCAGAAGATGGTCGCCGGAAGCCCACCAGGGGGCCCAGGAGATAGGGGGCGCGCCCTATAGGGGGGGGCGCCCCCTATCTCCTGGACAGGGTGTGGGCCCCGTGGCCTATTTCTTTTGCTCATAATTCCTTAATAAATCCAAAAAGTGGTTTCGTGGAGTTTTAGGACTTTTGGAGTTGTGCAGAATTGGTTTCCAACATTTGCTCCTTTTTCAGCCAGAATTCCAGCTGCCGGCATTCCCCCTCTTCATGGTAAACCTTGTAAAATAAGGGAAAATAGCCATAAGTATTGAGATATAATGTGTAATAACAGCCCATAATGCAATAAATATTGATATAAAAGCATGATACAAAATGGACGTATCACTGAGGAGGCCATCATCTCAGCCTTCTCTGATGGCGTCTATGACATCAAGATGAAGGAGGAGCTGGCGATCCACAAAGATCTGTGCACATCTCTAGAGCTGTTCAACTTGGTGACTAAGTGCGCTAGAGCTGAGGAGGGACGCCTCTCCCTCCTCGAGCTCCCAGCCGCTGACCCTGAAGAGAAGAAAGCCAAGACCAAAGATGTGAAGCGCAAGGGAGCAGTTGTGCTCGCAGCTGAGCCGGACACCAAGCCTGGCAGAGGTCAGCCGGAATCATCCAAGGGCAGCCGATACTGTGTGTACCACGACCTCCACACCCACAACACCAACGAATGCCAAGAGCTTAGGGCCGTGCGAGAAGGATGTGTCGGCCGATGCCCCGAGCATAGCGACCGGGGCTATGGCCGAGGAGGAGGAAGAGGTGGAGGACGATGGGAAGACCGTGGCCCTTGCCAAGGGTGGCGTGACCGGCCTCGTGAGGACCGCTTGCAGGACCAACCTCGCGAGGGGGCTTGGAGGGATCAGCCTCGTGAGGATCGCCCGCAAGGCAACGCAGGCCTCCCTCCTCTGACACCGCCACCAAGGAGGAACAAAGACCCGCATCAGGACGAGGGGGCTGGGGGCTTCCAGGAGCCGCGTGCCATCGCTTGCATCTTGGGCGGTGCTCAGGCCCCAGCCTCCCACGTATCTTCAAGCAGTTTGCTCGCGAGGTGAATGCAGTCCTCCCAAAGCTTGAGGCCTTGCACCCTCTCAGGTGGTCCATGTGTGCCATCACATTCAGCTCAGCGGATCAGTTCAAGTGCGCAGCGATAGCTGGGGTCCTCCCAATGCTCTGTTCCCCAGTCATCAGCAATGTGCAGGTCACCAGGACCCTCAACGATGGTGGCGCAGGGCTCAACATTCTGTCTATCGAGACATTCAACAATCTCCAAGTGCCATACGATCAGCTTCAGCCAACCAAGCCTTTCTCGGGAGTCACTGATGGCTCTACCACCCCGATAGGGCAGGTCCGCCTCCCTGCCACCTTTGGACAGTGCAAGAACTACCGTACTGAGCTCGTCTACTTTGACGTCGCCCACATTCGCCTGCCGTACAACGCCATCCTCGGGTATCCAGTCCTAGCCAAGTTCATGGCAGTGACTCACCATGGCTACAATGTCCTCAAGATGCCAGGAAGCGGCGGAGTCATCACAGTCCCCTGTGAGAAGAAGGATGCAGTGTGTTCTCTCGATCGTGCCTTCCAGGCCGCATTAGTCGAAGACCCAGATCGCAAGAGCGGGAGCCTTCCCGAGGCAGTTCCCAAGACGAAGAAGACATCACCTGTCCCAAGACCTCAGGAGGCAGGCACCTCCAGTGGCACGCCGCCAGGATCCGCGCCCATCCAAGGGGCGCCTCCCTCCATCGCAGAGGAAGGCGCGCCCGGCACCCTCATCGGGCAAGGCTCGGGGGCTCTCTCCTGGAGAGCCATTGACTTTGCCAAGATTGCGAGGGAGGTGCTCGGGCACCACTTGGAGGCGTGCTTCGTGGCACGTTTCCCTCAGGAAGGTATGAGGCAAGGAGGGTCCAACCCTAATGAGTTCATCGATAAGGTCACTCAGGAACTGCAGGAATCGAGAGTCATGCGCGGCGGCCGCTGCTTACCCGGCATAGCTCCCCAACCAGGCGAGGATGGCGAGCTGCGCGTCTGCATCGACGTACCAGGGCTCAACCGAGTTGCGTCTCAGGAGCGCCTCTGGCCTTCGCACATGGGGCGTTGCGAGGGTCCGCCTCACAGCTATGTTCGCATGCCCCTTGGCCTGCCGAACGCGACCGTTGCTCATCAGCGCCTGGTGCGGAGCATTCTGGAGGCTCAGGAGGCCAGGCACTGCGCAGTCCTGGTAGAGATGGAGATGGTCCTCGAGGAGCCGCCCGGGCCCGTGGAGCCTCCCGAGGCTCAGGGCCCTGGGGACTCGTGAGGAGTGACTTCGTCATCACGCACCGTCTGCTACTCCGACATCCCTTCGTCTGCAATGGTATCAGGTGACATCTTTCAAGTTCCATTTCAGCTAGGAGCGCCCCCACGGCTGCATCATTCCCAGGTCATGTGGGTCCGTCCCTGCGGCATGTATCTCTTTTGCTCATGTCTTTAGTTTACCTTGCTAGGGGCGCCCCTTGGGCTGCATCATCCCCAAGCCGCTCGGGCCTGACCCAATGGCGTGTTTCTTTCCCGCATCTATCTAGGTCGTGTGCCTTGCATATTTAACCCACTATGATTATCGTCCACTGCCTACCACATGCCCTTTCCTCCTCCATGATGATCGCTTGCACGTTAAAAGGGGGGTGCCTGAGCATCGCGACTCATGGGCTCTTACTGGTTCTCCAGCCCTCACCTCCTGGCCTTGTCCACGGCATCGCAACCTGGCATACCAGCGACAGCTGAGCTCGCTCGAGGGCTGGGACCTGAGGACGTAGAGCATTGGCATCTAACCAAACTTGCAGGAACATACCACCAACAAAGGCCCAGAGCCAGGTGCAATCCGCCTTGAGGTAGGGCCCCGTGAGTTCCGCGCTAGCTCACAGGTGCCCAGATACACCTCGTCTAGCCCTACCGTGCCAGCCACGTGTCAGGGCGGGGTTGTACACGCCCCGGGGGCTCCTCTCGGAGGGGGCCCCCTCCCACGTACCAGTGGAAGCACCATGCTCCGCGCTGGCTGACGACACTGCCGAGGAGCGGCTATGCCCGTACACATGCGGAAGCGCTATGCTTCGCGCTGGTGATAAACAACTGAGGGCGGCCCATGGCTGCATCAACCTCAGGGAGCACAGAGCTCAGTGTCCGGCCCTATAGCAATGCCTCCCCTCGGGAGCGCCGTGCGAGGGGGCTGGACACGGGGCCCGGGCGCACGCCACCCAGCCAGGTCCCTCGGACCTGGTCGTCGCGCGCCCCTCCCCGAGCGGAGCCAAGGTACGAAGACCGTTTGAGCGTCAAGGGGGACTCCTAAGCATCGTGACTCAGGAGCCTAACTAGTCATGTAGCCCCTCCCTCCTTGGTCCCGTCCTGGTTTCCGGTCGGGGCTAACGGCGGTTGAGGTATGCGTGGTGCCGGGCCCTGCCGACGTAGAATGACAAATCCACTCCTACACCTCCCTCCCTATTTGATGTTTGCGCGTCAAGGGGGACTCCTGAGAATCGCGACTCAGGAGCCTAACTGGTCATGTAGCCCCTCACTCCTTGGTTCCGTCCTGGTTTCCGGTCGGGGCTAACGGCGGTTGAGGTATGCGCGGGGCCAGGCCCTGCCGACGTAGAACACAAGGCAAATAGGAAAGAAAACTGCAAACTCTTGGAAATTCAGAAGCAAATATTACAGACCATAGACTGTTCTCACAATGTCAAACACAAGTTTAAACGCCTCCACGAGGCATGGTGCATGTTGCAGGAATTAAAACAGGATAGAAGCCATGAAGAGATCACTCCTGGGCAGCACCATCGCTTGTGGTGAGGTTGCACCGGACAGCTCCACCTCCTGAAGCTACAGAGCTCGGAGCACCTCGCTTCGTCCTAGTGCTAAAGGCGCGGAACTTCGCCAGCAAGGCCTCCGCTCGGCCCTTCACAGTAGCAGTGGCAAGCTCGCTGCTCACTGGCTCCAGCAGACTATCGAGGTCTGCGTTGGGGTCGCGAAGGTAGACGTGGCTGAGGACGCGCGTTAGCGCTGTGGAAGAGAGGACGCGGGCTTCGGCCTCGGACGTGAGGCCGATGCCGTCCGCGACGTCTTCAAGTGCCTAGACCAAGAAGGGAAGCAGCTGGGCGGGACCGTCCTCGGCACCAGCCAGCGGCTTCTCTAAGCCGCCGTCATAGAGCGTCTTCAGCACTATGTGAGCTTTCTCCTCTAGCTCCATGAAGGCCACCCGATCCTCAGCCAAGACCTTCGCCTTGGCGTCCAGCTCAACCCTCTCCGCCTTTAGCGCCTGTTCCAACATCTCCAGCCAGTCGTGTTTTGCTGAAAGCTCAGCGTCGCGATCCCTGACGGCAGCCTCTCGAGCCGTCATCTCCTTCTTCTTCTCCTGGCGGTCGCGGACCTCCTTGGCAAGCTCGTCACGCAGGCCTTGCAGCTCGTCCTCCAGCGCCTTGCAGCGGCCCCGGACATTGGTAGCATCACCCAGGTCCGCATCGCGAGCAGCCTTGGCTTGGGAGGTGGCTCGTTTCTCCTCCTCGAGGGCCGACACAGCCTGGCTTAGCGCCGCTCGGACGGAGGCGTTAGAGCGAACCCAGCTAGAGACCAACTCCAGGCGCCCGGCTACCAGGCGGGGGTCGGCACCCTGGAGATCTTCTCGCAGCCGACCCAGCTCGGGAGCAGCACGATCCAGGACGGTGGAAGGAGTGGGCGAGACAGCAGCCGGTGGAGTAGGAGGAGAAGATGGCAGCGTGATCAAGACATCAGACATTGGGGCCTTCTGAGCCTCGGCGGCGTTAACGACAGCGTCAAGCGTGGGCACCTTCGGAGTCAGTAGGGCCACGGGGGCTGGGTCCACACCAGTGCATCCCTCCTAGCCTCACGAGGATGACCGGGCAGGGGAGGCGCGAGCCTCGCTGCCTCCTTTTCCCGCGGATGAAGGCGCAGCTCCAGCAAGCGAGCTCGCCCCAAGCAGGGCCGCCGAGGCCCCTTTCAGCTTTTTCGTCGCAGGCAGCGGCCTAGCCAAAAGAAATAATAAATATGTCAAGCCTCGATGACAGGAACGAGAAGCAAAGCAGAAATCAAGCGCTTACTGGTCGGTGGTCGCGGGCTCAAACGGCCTCCGGCAAAGCTTGAAGCCTGAAAGCCTCTTGCGGGGATCAACATCGGGAGGTCCGGAAGCAGAAGGCGCATCAGAGGGGCTGGAGCTGGCTTTAGACAGCCCCAGGGCTGGGGTAGACCCTCGGGGGATCATCCCCGTCCTGTCCTTCCTTGGGATCAAGGGCGGGTCCTCTCCCCCTCGCCTGGCGCCGGCCTCGTCGTCATCTGGCATGGAGTGGAGGGCGCTGGACCTACACCAAGGGAAGGTCTCCCCCATCCTGTTGGTGGTCGCCTCGGAGTCGTGCTCTTCCCCCTCCTCCTCGTCTTCCTCCTCCCCCCTGTCGGAGTCGTCGGAGGACAAGTCCACCGTTGCCATCGCCGCCAGATCCTCGGGAGCTTCCGCCGGCACCAGTCTGTCCCCATTGAAGGTGGGCATGGCGCTCACTACCAGCTCCCAGTCATCGCGGAGGAACAAGGGGACAGGAGCACCCTCCGGGCTCGCCACATCTTCCCCGACCAAGGAGCGGAAGGCCGCGGCCAGATCCTCGTCAGTCAGGGCCTCAGAGCTCAGGCGAAGGACGGTGTCCGCATCCCCGAGCCTCCATACCGGGCGCGAGTGCGCCTGAAGTGGAGCCACTCGGTGCACCAAGAACTCCCTCAGGAGCATGGCCCCGGTCAGCTTTGCCGCCCTTAGGTTGCCGGGCCTCAGGTCCGTGTTCATCTTCTCCAGCATCAGCTTCGCCCGGTGGTCGTCGAGCTTCACACGAGACCATGCGTCGATGGCTTGGGGCTGCCTCGTGGGCAGCGCCAATCGGGGGTGGACGCACCCGACATCCATCATGACCCACTTGCTCCGGAAGCCGTCGACCCTCTTCCCAGTCTTCGATATGGCGTTGGCTTTGGAGTATGCAACAAAGCCCGTGCACGCAGAGATGTGGGCAGCAGAAACTCAGAGGGAGAAGAAGTGGTGCAGCAAGGCCACCGAGGGCATCTCCCCGACGTGGGCCTCACAATAGTAGGCGAAGATCGCCAGAAGAAGGACAGAGTTGGGGTGGAGATGCATGGCATGCAGATTGTATTGGCGGAGAACAGCAAAGAAGAACTCGGAGAAAGGGGGCACCAGGCCAACAATAATGGCGCTCATGAAGAACGGATAGAAGGTGCTCCCCTTGCCTTCTGGCTGAGCGGAGCCGGGCTGGAGCACGGTCTCCCCCATCTCGCTGCCCTGCACTGCCGTCATCAGGAGCATAAGGGCGAGATTCTTCTCCGACATGTTCGGCAGATCTAGAGCCGGCGAGTACCAGGCCAGCGGAACCCCGGCCGGGGTCTTACGAGGCGCCATTGCTTGCCAGAGGTGAGAGATTGGGCCAGATCTGGAAGATTTCGAAAGCAAGGAGGCGAAGGGCGAGAAAGGGGATCTGAAGCAAGACGGATGAGATCAAAGAAAGTAAGCCTAACCTGGGCCAGACCTTTTGTCGGTCGAGCAGTTGCCGAGGCGTCGTGGGGAAGCGGAGACTCCCACGTCCAATCAACCGCCACGCGGCGCCCAAGGCCGCAGGCTGTTGGGGCCCACGGTGCTCCGCACTTGCACCTTTGCTTCTCTGCTAAGCCAAGTCCGAGCGCTCCTTGGGCCTGGGGGCTACTGTCGGCGTTCTGGGAATGGGGGTCCCCAGACTTGCCTGCCTGCAGCCTGCGGCGTGGCTCAAGTGGTGGCCCAGTGCGACCCATCTTCATCGACCCAAGTTCAAGACCCTCGCGAGGGGCCAAGCCTCGCGGGGCAGACGACATGAAACTTCCTCAGGAGCGGCCTCGCCAGGAAAGCTCGCGAGGAGGCGGAGAGATCAAGGCAAGGGTACCTCGTGAGGTGCTCATGACGCAAGCCATGACGATCGAGGCCAGGCGGGCGCCAAGCACAGACCTTGTTTCCTCTTTGGTGCAAAGGGAGCAAGCACAGACCAAGGCATCAGGCAAAGGCTACCGTTTCAGTGCAACAAGACCAAGACCAGCAAAGCAACAGGATGGAGGTCACCGTGGAGCCCAACACGGCGTCATTATCAAAGTCTTTGACAGTCGAGGACCAACTTTAGATAGGATAAGTTGTACTAGATGTTCCCCTTCAAAATGGCTATTCACTACAAAAAAAAGACACATCCATGACATTTTGGGCCGAACAATTTTTTTTTCTGTCGTACATATGACACTTCTATGACAATAATTGTGACAAAACCCGGTATCATCGTAGATGTGGTGGGCTCCTACTTCTATGACAAAAAATCATGACAGAAAATGGGCTTTTCGTCCTGGGCGGGCCGGAGACGCAGCTGCATGACATTCTTTGGGCCGTCCATGACGGAAAAAACCGTGGTAGAAGCGAGGGGGAGGAAAATTTTGGGGAGTTGCTGGTTATGATGGGAGGTTGGGGGCGGAGCGATGCGCGTTTCTCTCGTACGTATGCGCGTGTGTGCGAGGCGTTGGCTCTACCTGAAGCCGAGCGAGGCGTTGGGATCTAACTGAACCCGAGCGATTGCACTGCAGGCTACGCGTTACTGAACCCGAGCGATCGATCGATGGCTGTTAACTGAACCCGATGGAGCGATTCCTTCGCTACTACTGCTAACTAAAGCCAATCGATGCTGCCTCTGGGATGAACAGTGAGCGTTGCCGGGGGGTTGGATGAACAGTGAGCGGTGGCGTTGCCTCTGGGTGAACAGGAACCCATGGTGTGGAGGGCTGGATGAACAGTAGACGGTGGAGGGGTGGCCATGGAGGGGTGGTTGAACAGGACCCCGTGGTGTGGAGGGATGGATGAACAGTAGACAGTGGAGGGGTGCCCGTGGAGGGGTGGTTGAACAGTAGCTGGTGGAGTAGTGCGCGGTGGAGGCTGGATGAACAGGAGCCCGTGGAGGCTGGAGGAGGTCGACGGTGGAGATGAACAGTATCCCGTGGAGTCCCGTTCTGTGGTACGCCACACCCCTCCCCCCCGTTTCGACCGTAGCGCTCCAACACAAGTTCGTTTTGTTCGTTTTGTGGTACGCCACACCCCTCCCGATGATCAGGACCCACGTTTCGACCGTAGCGCTCCAACACAAGTCCGTTTCGTCCGTTTTGCGGTACGCCACACCCCTACCGATCAACAGGACCCCCGTTTCGACCGTAGGAGGTCCGTTTCCTCCGTTTCGCGGTACGCCAGACCCCTCCCGATCAACATGTAACACCCACGATGCGGCTATATCTCCCACGTGTCGAAGCACGACTTAGAGGCATAATCGCATGGTGGTTTTGTCGCAAGAAGGGTCATCTTCACACAATCCCATGTAATGAATAAGAATGGGATAAAGAGTTGGCTTACAATCGCCACTTCACACAATGAACAAATAAATCATACATCACTCAGAGTACACACATAAGTCCGACAAGGGACGAAGCCAAAAGAAAAGAAGATAACCCAACTGCTAGATCCCCGATCGTCCCAACTGGGCTCCACTACTGATCAACATGAGACGAAACATAGCAACAACTAAGATCTTCGTTGAGCTCCCATCTGAGCTTGGTTGCATCATCTGCACTGGTATCATCGGCACCTGCAACTGTTGTGATAGTATCTGGTGAGTCACGAGGACTCAGCAATCTCAAAACCCGTGAGATCAAGACTATTTAAGCTTATGGGAAAGGAAGGGGTAAAGTGGTGAGGTTGCAGCAGCGACTAAGCATATATGGTGGCTGGCATACGCAAATAAGAGCGAGAAGAGAGCAAACGGAACGGTCGTGAAGCTAGCAATGATCAAGAAGTGATCCTGAACTCCTACTTACGTCAAACATAACCCAAAACCGTGTTCACTTCCCGGACTCCGCCGAAAAGAGACCATCACGGCTACACACGCTGTTGATGTATTTTAAAGAGATCAAGTGTCAAGTTATCTACAACTGGACATTAACAAATTCCCATCTGCCTATAACCGCAGGCACGGCTTTCGAAAGATTATACCCTGCAGGGGTGTCCCAACTTAGCCCATCACAAGCTCTCACGGTCAACGAAGGATATTCCTTCTCCCAGGAAGACCCGATCAGACTCGGAATCCCGGTTCGCAAGACATTTCGACAATGGTAAAACAAGACCAGCAAAGCCGCCCGATGTGCCGACAAATCCCGATAGGAGCTGCACATATCTCGTTCTCAGGGCAACACCGGATGACACTAGCTACGAGTAAAACCAACCCTCAAGTTGCCCCGAGGTGGCCCCGCATGCAGCTCAGTTCAGACCAACACTCGAAGGAGCGCTGACCCGGGGGGGGGGTTAAAATAAAGATGACCCTTGAGTCTGCAGAACCCAAGGGAAAAAGGCTTAGGTAGGCAAATGGTAAAACCAAGGTTGGGCCTTGCTAGAGGAGTTTTATTCAAAGCGAACTATCAAGGGGGTCCCATAAATCACCCAACCGCGTAAGGAACGCAAAATCCGGGAACATAACACCGGTATGACGGAAACTAGGGCGGCAAGACTGGAACAAAACACCAGGCATAAGGCTGAGTCTTCCACCCTTTACCAAATATATAGATGCATTAATTAAATAAGAGATATTGTGATATCCCAACATAATCCTGTCCATCATGAAGCAATCTTCAACTTCACCTGCAACTAACAACGCTATAAGAGGGGCTGAGCCAAAGCGGTAACATAGCCAAACAACGGTTTGCTAGGAAGGGTGAAAAGGTTAGAGGCTGACATGGCAATATGGGAGGCATGGTAAACAAGTGATAGGTAGCACAGCATAGCGATAGAACGAAGCGACTAGCAAGCAAAGATAGAAGTGATATCGAGGGTAATGGTCATCTTGCCTGAAATCCCACAAGGAAGAAGAACGAGTCCATGAAGAAGACAAACAAACGTAGTCGAACGAATCCTCACAACTCCGAAACGAAACCGAAGCTAACGCGAGAAGCAAACCGGAAAGAAGCAAGCAACATGGTAAACACACAAGCATAAACATGGCATGATGCACAATCAAGTATGATGCATGTCCGATTTAATGAGGCAAGGCATGGCAATATGCAACCGAACGATACTACAAATTAAGTGGAGCTCAATATGCAACGAGTTGCATATTGACGAAACACCACATGCAAGTATTTAGTTCACTCTCGTTTATGTACCCAACAATATTAAATGTTATTAAACATGGAAGAGGTGAAGCATAAGCAAACCACCTATTTAGGCAAGTTTAAATGAGGCCGGAAACAACAAACAACAATTCCGGAAAAACCCCATATGTCATTTAGCAATTTAATGCAACAACAAGTCTTAAACATTTTAATTGTTGTTATCATGATGCGGATGACATATGCAAGTTTATGCAATTTTTATGAAAACGTTAACATGAGCATGATACGAGGCATTTGGTCACCATGGCGGAACAAAACGGGTGCCACGGCAATGAATCCGAAAATGATGCCACGACAACATATCGGTTCCGGTAGCTCACGGAGATACCGGTGCAAAAGGAAGTGGGCGTGAACGAGTCATGCAAGATGGTGGGGTGATCCCGGATTCTGGGTTCCCACGGGACGGCGGCATGGCAAACGAGGAACGTGCAAAGACAAACGGGCACGGTGCAAACACGAGCATCTCATACAACACACATTCATACACGGGCGGTCGTCTCGTCGTTATACCTTTGAAGCATGCGTTTTCGGAGCGGAACGAGTGTCATGCGGTGTAGATGGAAGTAGACGTTCTCGTAGCGGTCGTAGAGGAAGTAGTTGTACACGTTCGTCTCGGGGAGGTACTTGACGAATCCAACATCTTCGGGGCGACGGTAGTGGTTCACGGACGTCATGGGAAGTAGTGGAAGTAGTTGCACACGGCGACGGTAGTTGTACACCATTGGAGACGTACATGTTCCGTAGATGAACTTGGCGTAATCGTGCGGTAGTCGAACTTGGCGCTCGTGGTACACGGGTCTTTGGGCGACGGTAGTGCAAGGCGGCCTTACTAGCCTTGGCAGAAAACAAGGCGTGCACAGGAGGCGAACGGCTCCATGTCATGCGTGGCTGTGCAGATTTGGGCCACGAGGTGAGGCCGAAGGAGCTGGCGAAGGCGGCTGGTCAACGCTCTCGAGGACGAGCATTGCTGCTCGATTTCCATGTGCACGGGACACACAAAGGGAAACGGCGAGCGTCGTGCTCGTTCCCGAATAGAGGACGTCGGAGAGGGACTTGGCGCGGGGCCGCTGTAGCTTGCAGAGGAGGTCGAGGCAGTCGGCCGCCAGGGAGACGAAGGCAAGCTTGATGACGAGCAGCCATGGCCGTTGGCGCACGAGGAAGAAAAGAAGGAGGTGAGGTAGCATAAGGGCGGCGAAGGCGTTTGGGCGAGGAGCTCCTGGTTCATGGCGGCAGAGGAGCTCCAGCAGGGCTAAGGCGGCGGCAGGGGAAGACCCCGGTGAAGCGCAGCCTGATCCGGTGACGGCGGCGGGCTCCGGTGGCTGGCTGGTGGCGCGGAGGCGACGAGGAGGGGGCCACGGGTGAGGGAGGAGGCTGGGCGAGGCAGATACGACGGGGAGGCGAGGGACCGAGAGGAGCGGCTCGGGTGGAGGGGTCAAGGTGATGGGAGGAGCGGGCGGTGCGCGAGGGGATCGGGGCGAAGCCCTTCCTGGCGCTGGCAGCGGGCGAGCGTTGGCGGCGCTGGAGGAGGAACGAGGGGATCGAGCGAGTTGCGTGGGGGCTGGATCGGTTGGGGCTAGGGTTAACAGGGCAGCGACTGGGCCTTGAAGGTTAGATGGGCTGGCCTGGGCTGCGGATGGGCCTAGATGGCATGCTGGGTTGCTGGGCTCTCCTCTCCCTCTCTCTTATTTTCCAAAACAGAAAATAACAAAGAAGAAAAGAAGAAGGAAGGAGGTGTCGGGGAAGAAGTTGGACACGTGGATAGTTTTCCCGGACTCGCAAAAATGAGTTTGATCCAAGAAAATAGAAAAGGCCAAGGTTGAAAGATGTAAATTCAAACTCATTTGGATTTAATTCAAATGGGTTTGAACTAGGACTTGGTTTTTGAAGTGTCCAAAAATGTTGAGATTTTTGGTGGAGCTCCGGAAAATGATAAAAGAATTATTGGCAAGGTTAGAGAGTCAAAACTTGAAGAAGAAAAGGCCAAGGGATTTAATATGCAAGTGGGTTCATGGGTGATTCCTAAACAATGGAATATTTTATAATATCTCCCTAAATATCGGGAGGGTATGTTTTAAAGAGAACCCACCATGTGAGTTTCCTCAATTTAAATGGATCGAAGATCCATACAGTTTATTTAGTTGAGTTGGAAAGATTAAAGACATAATGACGTGATGCCATGCACATGATGCAATGAAGAATGCAACAAGCAAAAACAAATCACACAACGAATCTCGGAAACCCTGGAAGGCATCTGAAGCTTTGGTCTTGGGGCGTCACAACACTCCACCACTACGAGAGGATCTCGTCCCGAGATCTAGGATGGCACCGGAGAGAAACGGAAGAGGAAGATAAGAGGTAAAACTAAGTTGCTTCTTTGACAAACGAGTGAAACCAATGAAACTTGAGAGGTTGAAAAGTTGAAAGAAAGAACACAACAGAGTTGAACACAATTGAGAGCACTGCGGTAGAAAATAGAAACAAGGAACACCATGTGAACCTTGGGGGTTGCAAAGCTATGAATGACGAGTACAATGGACAAGAAGGAATTGAAATCACTTTGGTTGAAACGAGATAAATAAGGAACAAGGAAGAACAAATTCGGACAGCACTCCGGTTGAAAAGAGATGCAAGACTTGATAAGATGAAAAGAACTTGAAGAGGTGACACAACACTTCGGTTAATTGGATAAGCCCGAAAAGAACACGATCCTCACAATTCGCGATGATGAGTGAAGAGAGCAACATCACAATGCCTCCGGAAGAAAGAATAGAAGATAGATCATTGGAATAACAGAATGGAGAAGAAAAATGCCAACTTCTGCCACAAAAGAACATGGAAAGCACCCTTCCAAGAAGGTTATAACAGAGTTGTTGGGAAAAAACAACAACAAATGAATAAGCTTGTTGTGGGCTTATGGAAAACATCTCAAAACTATGAGGTGACAACCGGCCACTAACTGAAACAATTGCTTGCTTGAGATCAACAAAGAGATGAAAACTGCTTCGCCGAGAGGATAGGAGAAAACTTGGATCATTGATAAGCACCACAAAGAGCAACATTCCTTAGGGAAGGCTTTAGGTGAAATATGACACAAGATAACTCCAACGAAGAGATTAATGGATTTAAAATACCTCATGCTTGACAACATGTGAGTCATGGAACATGAAGAGAAATTGTCAAGGATGACATAACACCATCTCGAAAGATAAGATAGAAGGAATTGCACTTCAGAATGCAAGAAGAAGAATACTTGAACTCCACAAAACAAAACATGTGTTGAGCACCATGTTTATTTTTAGAGTGTAGCTTGGCGGGTCATAACTTCAAGAGAAATCTTGAAGAACAATTCGAGATTGAAAGGAATCCTTGGCGAACCACCATGTTGAGCCTCCATGAAGAACTCTGGTAATAAAAGGATGATAGAAAGAAAGAGAAGTTGAAAACACAAGGTGAAGCCTTGCGATGATTTAGATGGAGCTTCGCGACAAGATAATGCGGAAAAACTTGGAACTCCGGAAAGAAAGATGAATAACTTGGAACTGAGAATTACTTCTTGGTGAGCAAACTCCGGAAAAAGGAATTAGTCACCTAGAGGAAATAAGAATAAGATTTATTGTATGCTTATCCTTCATCAAATTAAATTGATGACAAGCAATGGATTTGGCATACTACCTATTCTCGTAGAAAGAATTAAGAGAGATATAGCGTAAACTTGAGAAGGTCTTCAACAAAAGAACGAATGAATTGATACGATAACGAAGGAAGAGAAATCTTGAACGAACCACCGTAAGAATTGAAAATGAAAGTAGCGAAGGCACAATTCGCCGGGAAGATTTGGAAAACGAATGAAGATACTTGAGGGGATTTAGATACATGAGAACGAAGAGATCATGAACTGATTAGAGGATATTTGGACGATGCACCGGTAAGATTTAGAGAACAAGAGCTGAAGGCTGAGAATGAAGAATTATGACATGATGGCCTTCGGAGGAAAAGAAATGGAAATAACTCATGAAATGCTCCGGATGGGTGAAAAGAATTCTCATAATCGAACGCAATTATGAGAGGATGGTATAAAGCTAGAACCATGAATCTCTGGAAGAACGGGTAAGGATTTAAGAGGAACTCTTCTTCGGTCTTCAAAATTCGAGAATGACAACGAGAAACACCACCATGAATTTTTGATATGCTCCGGGAGAATGAAAAACACAGAGGTTGAGCCAACAATGAAAAATAATTTGAAAGCGATCTTGGAAAACATCTGACTGATGAAATTCATTCTTACATCAAACTTGGAAATGAATTTGAGAACGACTCCTGGAAAAATTAGAAGAGTCAGGTAAGATCCCGGGAAAAGACCTGTGGGTTAGGGCCCACTCAAGAGAAACACCGTTGAACGATTGTTTGAAAGGGGGGATTGCGCCGGTTGAATTAAATGGCTTGAATGAGATAATAATCTCCAAATAGCTTGAACGGATCTTGAATGAAAAGACGAGCCTTGGATAAGAAATTCACATGGGAAGATATGTGAAACAAAAGGAAGAGATATGATCAACACCGAAGCTTGAAATTAATCCACCGAAGAAGAAAAGAGACGAAGAATGATAAACTTGAAGCTCCGTTAGTATCTTCCTGAGAATCACCGGATAAGAACATTGACAGAAAAGAATGGAGAGACTTCTCATCAATAAAAGGATACTTGATTAAGAAATCTGAGTCCTCCAAGAAAAAGGGTGGGAGGGCAGGAAAAACAAAGGCAACTTGGGGCAGATGGAATGGATGCCATTGAGAAAACTTAGAATTGATCTTGCGAATGTTGAAATGTTTGGATCCACTTGAAGAGAAGCACACCGGTCGGAAAGAATTGACATGACAATCTCGATGATGAAGAAGGATTAGTATTCACATAACAATATGAGAACACCATTTAGGGAAGGTATGGATTCAACATTTGACTTTGAAGCAACTCGAATACCACAAATAAAACAAAACAAAGGATTTGGCTTGCAGAATAAGGCGGAACAAACATATGATAGAGATTTCATCCGAAGTTTTCGTGGTGGGGCCCACACGGGCTCGAGTGTACAGCACCATCATGTACAAGGCAGTGCACATGACATACGAAGTGTCCCCGAACCAGCATAGCCAAGGGTTCTTTAAGACACAACAAGGCCACTGTAAAAACGACCGTGGAAAGGCGGACCACTAGACGTCGAACCCCAATCTCATAACATGCATCTGTCGAAAAGAAGAAAAACTAGAGCTACTTGAATTCCCACCTATAAAACTCCCGAAACTTTCAGGTTATGCAATCTGGTGTTGGGGATATAGGGGAAGAAATATATATCTCACCCAAAACTAACAATCCCTACATCCAAGCTGTATCCATCCGTCAACACATAACCAAGAAAACTCCAGAAATCGTGTACCTCAACCTTCGAAAAGCATCCGTTATACGAGTTATGGCAATACTCCCGAACTCCCGCCCCAGTACTGGGTGGCGTCGAGGTTATCACAACTGCATAAAAGAGATTTTCGATGTCGGCAAAACTCAGGTATTCTAGAACTGCAACGATAGAATTGTGACGACAACACCTCGGAGCTCAACTCCCCGGGTCAATGCCACATAATAGACAAGAGGCACCAAGAACAATGTTCTCTTCACAAAACCATCGGAACGATTCCAAGATACCCGCGTGATCCTAAAAAAAATTTAGTGAAATTTGAGGAGAGGAAAGTCAAAACATCTACGTCAGGAGACCTCACCAGAGTGACGAAGGGATTGAGGAGTAAAAAGAATCCTACTCTCCAATATATATAATCCTAAGACTCAAAACATTTTTGTTCTAGACTCAACAACGCCAGCAAACAATCAAGCAGGGGGCTCCCAAGTCAGGGATGGCTCTGATTACCAACTTGTAACACCCACGATGCGGCTATATCTCCCACGTGTCGAAGCACGACTTAGAGGCATAACCGCATGGTGGTTTTGTCGCAAGAAGGGTCATCTTCACACAATCCCATGTAATGAATAAGAATGGGATAAAGAGTTGGCTTACAATCGCCACTTCACACAATGAACAAATAAATCATACATCACTCAGAGTACACACATAAGTCCGACAAGGGACGAAGCCAAAAGAAAAGAAGATAACCCAACTGCTAGATCCCCGATCGTCCCAACTGGGCTCCACTACTGATCAACATGAGACGAAACATAGCAACAACTAAGATCTTCGTTGAGCTCCCATCTGAGCTTGGTTGCATCATCTGCACTGGTATCATCGGCACCTGCAACTGTTGTGATAGTATCTGGTGAGTCACGAGGACTCAGCAATCTCAAAACCCGTGAGATCAAGACTATTTAAGCTTATGGGAAAGGAAGGGGTAAAGTGGTGAGGTTGCAGCAGCGACTAAGCATATATGGTGGCTGACATACGCAAATAAGAGCGAGAAGAGAGCAAACGGAACGGTCGTGAAGCTAGCAATGATCAAGAAGTGATCCTGAACTCCTACTTACGTCAAACATAACCCAAAACCGTGTTCACTTCCCGGACTCCGCCGAAAAGAGACCATCACGGCTACACACGCTGTTGATGTATTTTAAAGAGATCAAGTGTCAAGTTATCTACAACCGGACATTAACAAATTCCCATCTGCCTATAACCGCAGGCACGGCTTTCGAAAGATTATACCCTGCAGGGGTGTCCCAACTTAGTCCATCACAAGCTCTCACGGTCAACGAAGGATATTCCTTCTCCCAGGAAGACCCGATCAGACTCGGAATCCCGGTTCGCAAGACATTTCGACAATGGTAAAACAAGACAAGCAAAGCCGCCCGATGTGCCGACAAATCCCGATAGGAGCTGCACATATCTCGTTCTTAGGGCAACACTGGATGAGACTAGCTACGAGTAAAACCAACACTCAAGTTTCCCCGAGGTGGCCCCGCAGGCAGCTCAGTTCGGACCAACACTCGAAGGAGCACTGGCCCGGGGGGGGGGGGGTTAAAATAAAGATGACCCTTGAGTCTGCAGAACCCAAGGGAAAAAGGCTTAGGTAGGCAAATGGTAAAACCAAGGTTGGGCCTTGCTAGAGGGGTTTTATTCAAAGCGAACTGTCAAGGGGGTCCCATAAATCACCCAACCACGTAAGGAACGCAAAATCCTGGAACATAACACCGGTATGACCGAAACTAGGGCGGCAAGAGTGGAACAAAACACCAGGCATAAGGCCGAGTCTTCCACCCTTTACCAAATATATAGATGCATTAATTAAATAAGAGATATTGTGATATCCCAACATAATCCTGTCCATCATGAAGCAATCTTCAACTTCACCTGCAACTAACAACGCTATAAGAGGGGCTGAGCCAAAGCGGTAACATAGCCAAACAACGGTTTGCTAGGAAGGGTGAAAAGGTTAGAGGCTGACATGGCAATATGGGAGGCATGGTAAACAAGTGATAGGTAGCACAGCATAGCGATAGAACGAAGCGACTAGCAAGCAAAGATAGAAGTGATATCGAGGGTAATGGTCATCTTGCCTGAAATCCCACAAGGAAGAAGAACAAGTCCATGAAGAAGACAAACGAACGTAGTCGAACGAATCCACACAACTCCGGAACGAAACCGAAGCTAACGAGAGAAGCAAACCGGAAAGAAGCAAGCAACATGGTAAACACACAAGCATAAACATGGCATGATGCACAATCAAGTATGATGCATGTCCGATTTAATGAGGCAAGGCATGGCAATATGCAACCGAACGATACTACAAATTAAGTGGAGCTCAATATGCAACGAGTTGCATATTGACGAAACACCACATGCAAGTATTTAGTTCACTCTCGTTTATGTACCCAACAATATTAAATGTTATTAAACATGGAAGAGGTGAAGCATAAGCAAACCACCTATTTAGGCAAGTTTAAATGAGGCCGGAAACAACAAACAACAATTCCAGAAAAACCCCATATGTCATTTAGCAATTTAATGCAACAACAAGTCTTAAACATTTTAATTGTTGTTATCATGATGCGGATGACATATGCAAGTTTATGCAATTTTTATGAAAATGTTAACATGAGCATGATACGAGGCATTTGGTCACCATGGCGGAACAAAACGGGTGCCACGGCAACGAATCCGAAATTATGCCACGGCAACATATCGGTTCTGGTAGCTCACGGAGATACCGGTGCAAAAGGAAGTGGGCGTGAACGAGTCATGCAAGATGGTGGGGTGATCTCGGATTCCGGGTTCCCACGGGACGGCGGCATGGCAAACGAGGAACGTGCAAAGACAAACGGGCACGGTGCAAACACGAGCATTTCATACAACACACATTCATACACGGGCGGTCGTCTCGTCGTTATACCTTTGAAGCGTGCCTTTTCGGAGCGGAACGAGTTCGATGCGTTGTAGATGGAAGTAGACGTTCTCGTAGCGGTCGTAGAGAAAGTAGTTGTACACGTTCGTCTCAGAGAGGTACTTGACGAATCCAACATCTTCAAGGCGACGGTAGTGGTTCACGGACATCGTGGGAAGTAGTGGAAGTAGTTGCACACGGCGACGGTAGTGGTACACCATTGGAGACGCACATGTTCCGTAGATGAACTTGGTGTAACCGTGTGGTAGTCGAACTTGGCGCTCGTGGTACACGGGTCTTCGGGCGACGGTAGTGCAAGGCGGCCTTACTAGCCTTGGCAGAAAACAAGGCGTGCACAGGAGGCGAACGGCTCCATGTCATGCGTGGCTGTGCAGATTTGGGCCACGAGGTGAGGCCGAAGGAGCTGGCGAAGGCGGCTGGTCAACGCTCTCGAGGACGAGCATTGCTGCTCGATTTCCAGGTGCACGGGACACACAAAGGGAAACGGCGAGCGTCGTGCTCGTTCCCGAACAGAGGACGTCGGAGAGGGACTTGGCGCGGGGCGGCTGTAGCTTGCAAAGGAGGTCGAGGTAGTCGGCCGCCAGGGAGACGAAGGCGAGCTTGATGACGAGCAGCCATGGCCGCTGGCGCACGAGGAAGAGAAGAAGGAGGCGAGGTAGCATAAGGGCGGCGAAGGCGTTTGGGCGAGGAGCTCCTGGTTCATGGCGGCAGAGGAGCTCCAGCAGGGCCGAGGCGGCGGCAGGGGAAGACCCCGGTGAAGCGCAGCCTGATCCGGTGACGGCGGCGGGCTCCAGTGGCTGGCTGGTGGCGCGGAGGCGACAAGGAGGGGGCCATGGGTGAGGGAGGAGGCTGGGCGAGGCAGATACGACGGGGAGGCGAGGGACCGAGAGGAGCGGCTCGGGTGGAGGGGTCGAGGTGATGGGAGGAGCGGGCGGTGCGCGAGGGGATCGGGGCGAAGCCCTTCCTGGCGCTGGCAGCGGGCGAGCGTTGGCGGCGCTGGAGGAGGAACGAGGGGATCGAGCAGTTGCGTGGGGGCTGGATCGGTTGGGGCTAGGGTTAACAGGGCAGCGACTGGGCCTTGAAGGTTAGATGGGCTGGCCTGGGCTGCGGATGGGCCTAGATGGCATGCTGGGTTGCTGGGCTCTCCTCTCCCTCTCTCTTATTTTCTAAAACAGAAAATAACAAAGAAGAAAAGAAGAAGGAAGGAGGTGTCCGGGAAGAAGTTGGACACGTGGATAATTTTCCCGGACTCGCAAAAATGAGTTTGATCCAAGAAAATAGAAAAGGCCAAGGTTGAAAGATGTAAATTCAAACTCATTTGAATTTAATTCAAATGGGTTTCAACTAGGACTTGGTTTTTGAAGTGTCCAAAAATGTTGAGATTTTTGGTGGAGCTCCGGAAAATGATAAAAGAATTATTGGCAAGGTTAGAGAGTCAAAACTTGAAGAAGAAAAGGCCAAGGGATTTATTATGCAAGTGGGTTCATGGGTGATTCCAAAACAATGGAATATTTTATAATATCTCCCTAAATATCGGGAGGGTATGTTTTAAAGAGAACCCACCATGTGAGTTTCCTCAATTTAAATGAATCGAAGATCCATACAGTTTATTTAATTGAGTTGGAAAGATTAAAGACATAATGATGTGATGCCATGCACATGATGCAATGAAGAATGGAACAAGCAGAAATAAATCACACAACGAATCTCGGAAACCCTGGAAGGCATCTGAAGCTCCGGTCTTGGGGCGTCACACAACAGGACCCCGTTTCGAACGTGGCCGGTCGAACACAAGGCCGTTTTCTCCGTTATGCGGTACGTCAGGCCTCGTTTCCATCACATGTTCCGTCCAAGCCCTCCCGATGAACACGACCACGCATTCCGTTCTGACTCAGCCGGTTGGCTCCCCATGAACACGACGACAACGATGTTTCTCTGTTCCGACCCAGCCATGTACGTATGCGCGATAGGCGTTAGAGACCCTGCCCGTATGTACGTACATGGTTGTATTTTTTTTCTTGCACCCTCGCCGATGTACGTACGTGTACATGCTACGTGCGCACCTCTACATCCACTAGTGTATATGTACGTACACGTTCACGACCAGAATAACAACGCTACATACGCTTCGACCAGGTGGGTCCCGACTGTCAGGCACTTCCTTGTGTGCGAAGATGTAGCTGGTGGGTCCCAGCAGTCAGGGGGGCGAATTGTGTTGTTTTTTTTTGCCCGGACGCACTTCCTTGCGTGCGAAGATGTAGCTGTTGGGTCCCAGCAGTCAGGGGGGCGA
This sequence comes from Triticum aestivum, assembly GCF_018294505.1. Lineage (NCBI taxonomy): Eukaryota > Viridiplantae > Streptophyta > Magnoliopsida > Poales > Poaceae > Triticum > Triticum aestivum. The sequence goes on along the minus strand of NC_057798.1, from coordinate 654,024,778 downwards.
ATCTGTTTTTTTTGCCTGGACGCACTTCCTTGCGTGCGAAGGTGTCGCTGGTGGGTCCCAGCGGTCATGGGGGGCGAATCTTTTTGTTTTTTTGCCCGGACACACTTCCTTGTGTGCGAAGATGTAGCTGGTGGGTCCCAGCAGTCAGGGGAAACATTTTTTCGCGAAATACTATGGCCCGTCCGGTGGGTCCTAGGTGTCAAGTGGAGGAATCATTATTTTCCGCGTAATAAGGAGGCACTTCCTTGCTGCAGCCGTGGACCTAGCTGTCAGCCTCTCCACGTACAGTCCACGTCCGATGGAAGTCGTTCCTTGACCACATTGACCATGCCGCGCCGAGAGCACCAGGGCGATGGACGACGGCGAGGCCTAGGAAGGGGACGACGGGGAGCCGGGGAAGACGCGGCAGTGGAAGCCCGCGCGGAGAGGAGTACGAGGATTCACTGGTTCGGCTGCGGTGTGAGGCTGCCGTCGCCGCAGGGCCTGGCCAGCGATGGGAATAGTAGGGGGCGGTGAGGCCTCTGCGTCAGCACAGCCGGCCACAGGAGGCAGGAGCATGCGGCACGACCGGCGCTTCTTTGGGCGGCTGGAGCAAGAAGACCAGAGGTTGAAGAAGCACTACGACCGTTGGATGGACATCATACGATCTGTGGAGCTAGAATCATTCATATTGACTAAAGTTGACAAAGGCCCCCGTCCCAGTCAACTTAGTAGGCCCACAAGTTAGCCTCCCACCATGGTGGGTCCCAGCTAGCAAGGGGAGTATTCATTTTTTTGTGCGTAATAAGGAGGCACTTCCGGTGGGTCCGAGCTGACAGCGCGGGGAACGTTTTTTTCACGAAATACGCTGGCCCGTCCGATGGGTCCCAGCAGTCAGGGGGGAAATGTTTTTTTTCGTGAAATAAGGTGGCCCGTCCGGTGGGTCCCTGCTGTTAGGTGAAGGAATAATTATTTTGCGCGTAATAAGGAGGCACTTCCTTGCGGCCGCCTGGACCCAGCTGTCAGCCTCTCCACGTACAGTACTCTCCCGATGGAAGTCGGTCGTTGACCACGCTGCGCCAAGAGCACCAGGGCGGTGGTCTGGACGACAACGAGGCCTAGGAAGGGGATGACGTGGAGCCGGGGAAGACACAGCAGGGGTAGCCCGCGCGGAGAGGAGTACGAGGGTTCACTGGTTCGGCTGCCGTCGCCGCAGAATAACTGGGGGTATGGGTGAGTAGAGGGATGGCCTGGCCAGCGGTGGGAGCAGTACGGGGCGGTGAGGCCTCCGTGGCATCACAGCCGGCCACGGGAGGCAGGAGCACGCGACACGACCGGCGCTGCTTTGGGCGGCTGGAGCAAGAAGACCAGAGGTTAAAGAAGCACTACGGCCGTTGGATGAATATCGTACGATCACTGCAACTAGAATCGTTTATATTGACTAAGTTGACAAAGCCCTTGGTACGCGTCAACTTAGTAGGCCCACAACTCGGATTTGGCAGAGAACATATAGCCCATTTGCGATTTGTAAGAATGTACATCCCATTTTTCAATTCTAATGGAATTTACTACAGCCCATTTACGGGTTTGTTAAAAGTAGAGCCCAACTTCTAGGTAGGACAACGATTAATAATTTCAAACAACCGCTCAAAACAGAATTCAAAAAAAAATTCTCACATTTTGATGGGATCCGAAATATTTTTATCCAAAATTTCTAGTCAGGTTAAATATAATTTTAAAATAAAGTTGTATCACGTTAAAATCCAACGAAATATTGCGCGCGCAACAAGCAAATGAAATTAAAATTTCTAAATTCCAAAAATAATCTATTTTTCAAACTAATTATGTGTTTGGTGCATAGTAATTGCCCAGTTATTATAATTACATCCCATTTATTATTTCTTAAAGTCCATTTTCTTGTTAAGCCTAATGCATACCTCCTAGGAAACTTTGCAGCCCAGCGGGGCGGATAACAAGTTGACCCGGATATTGTGTACAACTGTTGGCCCAGTTGCATTGCTGATGTTGAAAAAAAGGCCTGTGTAGTACAGTACAACCTAACATGGTTACTCAGCCCACATTCACGGACACCGGAAAGGCCCAAACAAGGTTTCTGTACAACTTTTTGAAGTCACTAAGCTCAATTAATAACTTAAGAAAAAAGTTAGATTACAATGGAACCTAACTAAAAGCTGTCACGAGCAAAAAAATAATTCAACGGGTCCCACTTGTGCATGTGCGCGTGTGTGCGCACGTGTGTGTGTGTGTGAGAGAGAGAGAGAGAGATAGAGAGAGACACATCGGTCGATGCTCGTAAATACATCTTTCAGCCATATGCATTGCTGATGCTCAGTAAATACTTATATAGTTGACACAATCATATAGAACATCATAGCACACTGAACTTGCATACAAAAATTTCGCGCAGGCGGCACAATCAGGATGGAAGCAATGGATCGCTACGGGAAGGGCTATGTTAAAACCAATGAAGTCGTACATAACGGTTCATCGTCTTTATAAATGATGGGGAAATATCTTGAATGTTGTGCAAAGAAAACAGAGAGACAACACAATAAGTTCTGCTATCACATTAAGTTAACGTACAACCCTTTCTAAAAAAAGTTCAGGTACAAAATTAGAACATGTCACAATCAAATGTACTGGCATATCAGTGCTTCAAACCCATAGCTCAGATTTAACTAGTACTATCTGACAAGATTCAGTTGTTACCTCAAATTAGAGCACATCCAGGCAGCCAGTCCTGCCTCTTCTCCCAAAGAAGCAGTGGCCTCCGCCGTGCGATGGAGTAGGCCCTGTGCCATCCATCATTCCGAGCAACACAGGGAAAGTCTGACGTTGACTCATGTAATGGACGTCGTCGACGGACCCTGGCACCAGTGGGGGCGGCAGGACTTCGATTGATGGATTGACCACTTCTTCGATATGCACGAACACTCGATACAGGTACATCCCTAACGTGGTCCGCGGCGGCCTTAGTGGCGACGAATAGTACAACCCCGGTTCCTGCACCGGTATCTCAACACCAATCACCTTCGGTATGGTGGATGGCTTCTTCATCCATGCCACAACCGTCAAAGCCCAACTGTCCGGAGGAACAAACATACTTACGAGCTCACCTCCAAGGTCGTTGATAAGCTCGTTCATGGACTCGCTGTTCCAAGCACGTCGAGGCATGCCGTGGAAGGTAAGCTTTGTTAAAAACTCAAGCTCAGAGGGCACCGAGCCCCATCCTGGGTGCCACCGATCAAAGCTCACTAGCGCGCCATCGCAGAACAAATGCCGGGAAGATTCGAACACACGACTGCAGTCGAAAGTTGTTCAGAACCTGACAAAGAAATCAACCGGTGGCGGACAGACTTCGACGAGCAATTCACTTATTTGGATGTCGTACGCAATGCCAAGAGCTTTGACAAGGTCGTCCGGCGAGACGGGAGGCCGGTCGCCGTTGATGGTTACCATCAGCACTTTGCCGGCAAACTGGTCGTCAAGCGCCGCCATGCCACTGTTGAGAGACAGCACGCAGCGACCGAAGGCAGGACGAACCTTAGGATCTCCGGCTCGGAGATCCGCGTTGACCGGCGACATGATAGTGCACTTGAGTACAGGGAGTACAGGAGGGGGATTTGGGGGAACTGGAGTAGGAATCGAGTTTCTAGAGGTGGGGGAGGGGCGGGAGACTGGGGATGAAAAGGTAGCATGAATTTCGAGCACGCACCAATATGCTCTCGGCGCGCAAGCGCACAAAAACACCGGTGGCACCCACATGTCGACCTAAGAGTCCTTATTCTTTCTTTTTTGGAGAGCCCGGCCTTTTTTTTCCAGGATCTTTTGAGAGCCCGGCCCGAGAGTCATAATTGACCTGTTTGGCATTGCGTTACTACTCGGCCCATATTCAATGACACCTCACTGGCCTAAACAAGTGTACATCATCGAAAAGACAGTGAGCTCAAATTATATAACTTGAAAAAAGGAGATATACTCTGAACACTGGAGAATGGTGATGCCCTCATTTAGCCCACCAGTAGTTCGAGACAATAAACAGTTCGAAACAACTATATATACAACATTCAAACACTGACTAGTGACTACTACTGACATAAACAGCAAGACATGATAGTTCATAAGAAGTCTTGCTACACCACCAAAACGTACCCATCTGCAGCGCTCAGACTCTCTTGATCCAGACGAGAATGACATTCTAAACAGAAGAAACTATTACATAGAAAGAGTGACATAGACAAGGATGACCAAATGACAAGGAATATGCATAACAAAAGAAAGAACTACCCATCTAGAACCAGCAGCAAAGACAACAAAGTCATTCGAAGAGATGATCCAACACCATCATAATTTGTAGCCCCGCTTCAATGACCAGTGATCCGGAGACACCAGTACTCCACCCTTTCGATGCAACAGCCCAATTACATATCAACCTGAAGGCTTGAACCACATCACTTCCTGTCGTAATTGAGACATCCAAGGATCAAAGTTAATCCGGATGCCTTTGTCATTCTCACCTTCTTTTGGCTGCAGGCTATATCATTGACAATCAAGGGAGTATGCTCCCGAACTCCTAGGGCTCGCCGTGTAGACACAATTTTCCATAGCAAACAGAGCCTCTCTACCATCAAGGTCCTTGCCAACGGTGATCTCCTGGTTAATCGGATAATTGAGTCCGAGAAACAGAGAGTGTGAACCAAGGCTGTTTACCCGCCTCCAACTAAAAAATCCTAAAGGCCCCAACAAGCTGGTATCCTGCTCATAGACGTAACAGCCACTGTCCGGATACTCACTTTATTACACGGTGCTTGTATACAGTGGGGTTTTTGCAATATAACTTTTCCGGCTCATGTGTCTGAATGATCATCAGTCTTTTGTCGTCGTCTGATCGAGCGAGGAACCAGTTGTGCTTCCCTGTTTGTGGCAAAGGTGGTGTAATTAAAAAGGGTAGTAACTATAGGGACACTGCATCATATCAAAAAGGACAGGCATTGTTAATGTAAGATCAACATTGTTCAGAGTATGAGTAGGATAATGCAAGAAACAACATTGATATGTCCCTGTTGGAACTGGGAGGAAAATACAGGGAAATGTATACTGGGTTCGAAAATATAGAAGTACCATGCATGGTTACACTCATGTTATCTCGCAATCGATTCTTCACAGGAAACTACCATGTCATGCATGTTATGTAATCATGTTCTGTCCTCACAAACAAATTCTTCAAGGTAACTAACAGACCATGCATTGTTATATACTCGTGTTCTGTGGGCAAAACATTTGTGAGGATATTATTCTAGTCATTGATTGCTGAAGGGAGAATATAGGTATGTACACATGGTAAGCATTGCAGGATTTCACTACTTCCAAATATAGAGTTCTCCATATGCACATTTACTTCCCTAATGTATGGTTAGATGAAACCAACAGTGTGGTGCATGTTTCTACATCATGACAATGAGGAAACTAACATGGCCATTGATACACACTCATATTTAGTAGTAGTATATAGATTACTATAAAATAAGGATAATATCCATATATTCCTAACCGTTTGATTATTCAGGGTACAAATTGGCTGTAATGACATGGTCACAATCGCATGAATTAACTCATTCCAAATATAGCTGATTTACGGCGTCTCTAATATATTGCCATAGTTCTACTCAAATTCTGCTCAAACAGGGATATGCCAATCATCACAAAAATTTCAAATAGTGTCATGGCGTCATCATTAACATGAGATGGAAACAACTTACACGCGCCGTCCCAGCAATACGTGGTGCCATCTGCTTTGTCGACCGCGTAGATGATGCCATTGTGTTCAATAGCATCACAGAAGTGTGTATCAGCTTTGACGATGATCCACTGCGAGCTGGGTTCTCTCTAGCTAAAGAAGGCATCGGCGCAAAGATAGGCGAGTCCGCGGTCGAACAAGGCAATTAGCTTGAAGTCTGCGTACTTCGTATGTCGTGTGGGCACTTGGCAGATTACAATCTTCTGCAAAACAAGGTCCGTCCAACTGACGTGGTAATCTAGATGAGTTGGACCGCGATGGTAATACTCTATATAATCCAACAAAGGAAGGATAATCTCATGGGAGGTCTGGAAGTTCACGAGCACCAACTTTTTACCATCTTCTCTGAAGGCAGCCATCCAGTGGGAGTTCATGCCGACCCAGTACATACCTGCCAAGAAGTTTCGGGCGATGGTGATCGGATCAAAGTCGAGGGAAATGATGTACGGCGACACACTACATACCTGCAAAGAAGTTTCGGCTAATGGAGATCGGGTTAAAGTCGAGGGGCATCATGCACGCCTCCGTATCATGGTGAGCCGATCTCGCAAGACCAGATAGCAGCAAGCAGGGTGTCTTGAAAAGCTTAGGCCTCACTTCGACGATGGCCGTGTGCATGTCCCTCGAGCATGCAGCCAGCCGCAGGGCAGTCAACATATCCATACACGAACAACAGAGGTCGAGGATGTCACTGGGGAGATTGCTCCGATCGCGGCTTATATGGATGCTGCGCGGTTCGCGTTCGGCCATGGTGGAGTTTGGAAGGGGGCTTGATTTACGGGGGAGAATGATGTCGGTGCTGGAGCAGCTAGCGAGGGAATAGTGGTACCGGGGGAGGCGAGTGAGGCGACGGTACACGGGGGCACGGTGAGATGGAGACGGAGACGGAGACACAGAAGGAGATGGAGATGGAGTGGTGCTATAAGAGCGGAGAGGGAGACGAGGCGAGGCGCCAATGTGCTGTACAGCAGCGGTGACAGACCGCACAGTGCACAGGGTGAGGCTGACTTTGGTAACCCAAACACACCGCCTCGCCTGGACTAGTGTGAGGTGCAGGGTGTTGTCACTTCACTGTGAGGACTGGATGAATAGTATTTTGACCATCAAGTGTACCACAGTTGTACTACTACTACTAGTAGTAGGAACATGAGTACTCCAGTATTGTATAGCGGAAATAGGTCTCCAGTGCTAGCATGCCTGTTCACTTCATCGTTCAGGTATCATCCATATTGCGAGCAGAACCAAATTCTCGTGCATGCCCAATCAACGCCCTGCCACGATGCATGCAGTGGTCGTTCTGGTGCATCAAGGACGGCATACAGATCGTTCCACACTTGAGAAGAGGAAAAATGGAAAGGTAGAACGCGGCAGCAGAGGAAGAGAACGCTGGCTAACGAGGCTGGGAGGGGATCGAGCAGGAAGTTAATGCTCCATGCCTAAAGGTTTTGGGAAAACTTGATTTTCATAAGGTGACTTATACTCACCTAAACGGAGGGAGTATTCCTTAACCAGAGAATGTTGTGTATCCCACTCACGGGCTCAAAAAAAAGAAGCTACGGCACATTTTTTTTATCTGTTTGCATAGGTCCCACCTATCAGGAAGGTTGGGCACGTACACGAACAAGTACGACTCCTCAGTCTACCTGCATAGCCTTTTTGTTTAGTCTACCTAGCCGTCTAATCAACTGCCTGCACGCCACTTCTCCCATTTACTTCTCCATCGGGAACCGATTCACCTCGGCTTCTTCACCTCCCCTTCGTCTTCATTTGCATCCAAACCCCATTGCGTTCACATTGTTTTAACCTCTTTAAATAATCATCTACTACTTCATTTAGACTAGCCATCTAATCCTAATTCTCCAAACCATAGCCCTCCGTTCCAGCGGTCCCAAATGGCGAAAGAGATCAAGATGCAGGTTTTTAGCGTCCAACATGTCCTCGTCGAAGGCTCAATGCACATAGTTGCCACCGTCACCGTCCACCCAAGGGTTGTTCGGCAGTGGATTAACAATGTATCCAACTCCCTCAAAAAGGTAGAGACGAGGGTCATCCGTCTCGACGCAGAGTACACGGAGCGTGCCCCTGGGAAGATCCAACGCACCGCCGTCCTTCAGTTGTGCCTCGAAGATGATGTTTTGGTGTACCACATCATACACTTGCCCTCCATACCAGGTGAGCTTCATGATTTCTTCTCTCGGGAGGACGTATACTTCTGTGGGGCAGCCATCGAAGGGGACAAACAGAAGCTGGAGCTGTACAACCTTGATTTGAAAAGCATCGCTGACCTACAAACCAAAATCAAAATTCCTGTAGAAGATTGTGCTAAACAGACACCATCCCTATTCGACGTAGCAAATTTTGTGCTCGGTACAAATCTTCAGAAGGGTGACGAGACGGTGGCATTAAGGTCGTCTGGATGGGAGAATTATCCCTTGACGTACGAGCGAATAAAATATACTGCCCTCGATGCCCGTGTGAGTTTCGAGATAGCTGCAAGGTCCAAAGAGCTTGTTGCAAAGCCGTCTCCCACAGAGAATGAGAACAAGAAGAAGAAGAAGAAGAATAAGAAGAAGAATAAGAACAAAACACTGCACCAGCAGGAGGGCATTATGGATGGATGAACTATTTCCTCTCTTGTAAAAAAAATTATTCCCTCTCGGTGTATATTGATATAGATGGACTATTTCGATGGTGTGCATGTCTTTGGAACAGAGTAGTAGCATGGGTCCGCTTGACTATAAGGAATTATTTATCCGCATATATAGCTTTCTCTGCTACTCCTTCCAGTGATCCGTATACAGTGCATGTGTCTGTAGACATGACAGCTTGTCCATGGAAGTTCAACTACGACGACCATCACGTTTCATCTCGCGATTCCCACGACGCCTCTCCAACCCACGGCACCACGCCCCCCGACGTGCGCCTCACCTCTCTCGGCCGCACCACCCCTCTTCCTTTGTGTGCATGACATGTGGGCCACCTAAAATGCGGCGAGCATCAAGTTTCTACCACAGGCACCCGCGATTCCCACGACTCCGCTTGAGTCCATGAAACCACACGCCCCCCGACCTGCGGCTCACCCCTCTTGGCCCCACTGCCCCTCTGCCTTTGGGAGCATTACATGTGGACCAGTCACCTATCGGGTCCACATGTTATTGAATCAAAGGTAGGTGTAGTAGGCGCTGAAGCTCACTCCCGACGGCCCTAAGAGGGAAATGTAATCCTGCGCCAGGGCTTGTGGTGCTCCCGCAGCACGAACTCATGCCAAACTCAAGATTTGTTTCTTTACTATACATGCATGCAATGATTTAATGGACATTGTAATCTCAACATGTGATGGGGAGCTCTAAATTTGAATTTGAAACTTATAAAACGAAAAGATTCAAAACAAATAAACTGGGAGAGAGGGAGTATATCGTAGGATGTGTCCCATACAAAATAAGTCCCCTGGTTTGTCACCGCGAAGATGCGGTTAGAAAGGAGCACAACGTCTTCGTACTCATACGGTAACAAATCGGCCGCAGACAGCATGGTCCGCCTTTGACCGCCATGTCCAAGGTTCGTGCTATCTTTTATTCAATCTCACTGTGGTTCCATCGTACCAATTCATGCGGTGGCCCGTTGCATGGCTGATCCCAATGTTGGACAAAGGTTCTACGGGAATGGTGTCACCATTGTAAATGTTGTGCAAATTGATGTTGGTATCCTCCCGTACATATGCATGCCAATCTCCACTCGCACCGAGCCTAGCCTGTGAAATAGTGGGCAGGGGGAGAATTAGGAAATGGACACGGAAGTAGTCTTTAGAATGCATTTACTACGTGATCAAACTCATCTTACCTGCTCATCGGAGGAAATCCAAGTGCCCCTCGACGTCGGCATCTCAAGGGGCGTCAACTTGCAACTACGGCCACGCTGCGCTGGAGAGACCCCCAAGGAAACATCCTCGTGCGTTCCACGGAACATCAAGATGCATTTGTATGAGTAGTTTATCTTGTGAGAGAAAAGGATGAACAAGGGAAGGCCTCTAGAGATAGAGATGGACACTACTACTACCAATGTGCTGGCCCGTGCGTTGCAATGGATCCAAACTAGTAGAATAATACTTGTTCACGTGCTTGAAATATAAACACTCTAGTTTTGATATACATGTGTCAGCAGACACGACAACTTGTCCATGGAAGTTGAACCACGGCGACCATCACGTTTCTTGTTTCTACCACTGCCACACCCACACGCGATTCCCACGACGCCGCTCCAACCCACGGCACGATGTCCCCTGACGTGGACATGGATCCTCTGACGTGGCTATCACTGCCTTGCCCTGCGTTTCCTTCGCTAACAGGTGGGACCCACGCTTATGGGTCCCACATGTCAGTGACCGAATGGTAGGATTGTTCGTGCCCCTCAACCCTCTCGGCCCCACCGCTCCTCTGCCTTTGTGTGCATGACATGCGGGCCAGCTGAACTACGGTGACCATCAACTTTCTACCACAGACACACCCGATTGGACGCGGTTTGCCTGCTCCGCTGCTGTGCTCCGATCCGTACTCCCGCACCATTGAATTTTCATCCAGCGACTGTGACACATTTCGTCCCGGGCATCAATCCTCAGCTGGAGTACTTATGTACTACAGGTAGTACCCGCCGGTGTGGCCATCTACGCCTCGTAACGCCCCGGCGCCCAGCTGTGGTACCCTCGCCATGACCACGCCACCACCGGCCGGTTCATCTCGAACGAGTGAGTCGCGAACCACGCCACCACCATCAGAATGACATGTGGGCCAGCCGCATTTAAGGCCCACATGTCATTGACTCATAGGCCGGGCACTAAGCCACTGAAGTTCGGTCCCGTGGGCCCTGAGAGGAAAATGTAACTCACGCAGTAGGCCTTGTGGTGCTCCCGCAGTACGAGCTCGTGCCAAAACTGGAATTTGTTTCTTACTACTACTAGTACTAGTAGGAAGGTACACGTGCATTGCACGCATGAGATTCTGGTGGTTTGTGCATTATGCTTCTACATGTGGAGTTTTCTGGATTCTAACATGTGGCAAAATTTGGTGGAATGTAAGGTTAGGCAAGTTTGATTAACTTAGGTGAGTGTTTGGTTCAAGCCACACCTTAGGCAAGCCACACTGGCCCCACATGACATACACACAAAAAATGTGGCAAGATTCCCTTAGGCTTGCCAACTTGTGGCAAAATTTGGTGGAATGTAAGGTTAGGCAAGTTTTATTAACTTAGGTGAGTGTTTGGTTCAAGCCACACCTTAGGCAAGCCACACTGGCCCCACATGACATACACACAAAAAATGTGGCAAGATTCCCTTAGGCTTGCCAACTTGTGGCTCTCATTTTGAAGAACTTATTAATAACTTTGCCTAAGCTTAGTTGTGGCAAAGTTAGTCATGAATTAAGTTCAACCATGGAGTCTTCTAGATTATACATGTGACAGAATCTGGTGGATGATATCCAATGGCCAGTAGTGCTCAGATTTGCCATCTTTGTACCGTCGGATTGGCTTCATCCAACGACCAACTTTCAAAGTTTTTCACATACTATATAGGGGGTATAGATATAGATGTGCCGGTCCGTTGCAATGGATCCAAAGTATATCTATTTAGTGGAGTGCACTCTAAACACATTATCTATTTATTTTTCTCTAACCTTCCGTAGCCATGCAACCAAGCCACATAAGCTTCATGGGTGCCCCCCACATCATATTATTCATACTACGTTGATTGAAAAAAAGATAAATCACCCAAAACAAGATCTCCCCGTTTTTTGTTCCTACGATGTTGTGCCGTGCACGTATCTACTAGTTGTATAGCGGTAGTACTAGTAATATAATAGTATTAGGAGTACAAACTTGGTAGGAGTGGTACTAATATGGAATGCTCCTACTCTATCAACGAGCCCCGTCTGACACAAAATTTCTTGGCTTCCGTGCTATAGCTAGATCTTCCCCTTGTTTCTGTTTTCCAACCCGGCAGCGGGCGGGGTGTCGGTTTGCTCAACGGGCGGTCCCACATGAAAGTGAAAATGCTAGGCAGGTAACACGCCTTCCCTAAGCTATGTGTCGTGCCGGACAGGCCGTTTGTACTCCCGATTCCCGGGCGTGTGGGGGTGCGACGCGAACGTGGCAGGCCTTTTCCTTTTACTAGCAATGTGCCCGTGCATTGCGACGGATCCAAAGTAGTAGAATAGTAGTATTTGTTCACAAACTTGAAAGAAATCACTATTGTTTTGATATACTCCTAATATATTACTCCCTCCGTACCTACATATTTGTCTTTTTTGAGATTTCAAATGGACTATCACATACGGATTATATAGACATATTCTAGTGTTTCTAGCAAGATGCCCGCGCGTTGCACGAAGTTGATGGAAAAGGTAAGCACAACTTACAAATTGACGGATGGAGTACTAATTATAGTGATGCATATAATTAAGCAAAGGGATCGCACATGTCGGTATTGACTGGAACGAGAATGCAACAGCACAATAAGAATTAAGGCCACGATGATGCGATCGAAGTGGTGGTTACAGAAGGCAAGAAGAAAGATGGATCCACGAATGTACGACCTCCTCCTCCTCAACTTAGTGCGCCGAGCCACCGTCCGGCGGCTAAGGAGCGGTGACATTTGTGGCGAGGTCGAGGTGCTTCTCAACAAAGGCATCCAAGGCTTCCAGCCGGTTGAGGAAGGCCAACATCATAGTGTCCTCACTGGCCTTGTAGATACCTATGTACATGATTTTCTCGTACGCGTGGATGTGTAGGTTGATGAATTCTTGCAGGGCGAGGCGCCTCGCGACGAGCGCGGCCTCCAGGTGGACATTCTTCGTGGCGTCGGCGGGCAGTCGCAGGGCCACCAGTGCTTGAAAGAGGTTCCGGCCATGGAGGCCGATTAGGGTGGCAGGCAATGAGGAGCCCGGGCGCGCGGGCTAGAGGAGTACGGCGATGTCGTCCGCGAGCTTCTTGAGGACGGTGAACTTGTTGCTGGTGGCAGTGATCATCTGGTCCAACTGAGAGTCGTAGTTGGCATCGACGGCGGCCATCCACCAGCCGGTCTCCAACACCGTCTGGAGACGATCCTCGGCGCCATGCCGTAGGCCGGCGTCGTGGACCATCTGGGGCAGCCGCTGGCCGCTCACGCGCATCGCCGCCATGGGTCTGGAGCGAGCTCTTTTGCGCTTCGTGTAGGTGCTTAGGAAAGTTCTTAGGTGCGTACGATGTGGTAGATGCATTGGAATGGAGGAGGGGCGCCTTTATATGAGGGCAATGAGGGCAAACTGCATTGCATTGCATTTCTTAGGTCCTCCCATTACTTCCCTCATGCATTAATTGAAGGAGGATGCATTGGCCGCTCAACATATCGGGAACCGCTACTCCCTCCCTCGTCTGCATTTAAGGCGTATCGGGAACTGCGCCGCCCACTGTCAAATCGAATACTTCCTCCGTCTAGGTGAGTATTATAAGTCATCTTACGAAAACCAAATACTAGTAAGACTAGCCACCGTGGGAGTAACTTCAGCAGTAACATCGAGTCCAACTCAGCAAATTTGCTTATGTGGCAGCGAGTTAATGAGGAGAGAGGTAGTTATAAGGCTGGTCGTAATAGTAGTATCATAGGTAGTATCATGCATGCCAACTAGGCAAATTTGATGAGGTGGCATAGAATTGAATGAAGAAAGAGAGGAAATTTGATGTCGTCCTCCGCGGAAGGAAGGAAGCGGGAGGAAATTTGCCGGCTGCCATTGGAGATGCTCTTTATGCTCGAAATAATAGTGTGACATCCAATCCATTTGAGTTAATTGCATGTATGATTGTCCCTCTATAAAAAGTTAATTCCATGTACAGTGTACACGTGACTTGCAGGGTGGCTACAGCTTCGTACAGAAAGTTAAAAAGAAACAAGTCCATCCTTAATATTCTAAGTACTCTGTGGGTTCCACTATCATTACAGTAGCGAAAGAAGTATATATTACTCCCTCCGTTCCTAAATATTTGTCTTTCTAGAGATTTCAAATGGACTACTACATACAGATGTATATAGACATATTTTAGAGTGTAGATTCACTCATTTTGTTCCGTATGTAGTCACTTGTTGAAATTTTTAGAAAGACAAATATTTAGGAACGGAGGGAGTAAATAAGTAGAGTAATATATAATATACAAATCTAAAGTTAAAAGACAGAATTCGAACTCATGTCATCGTGTTGCGAGCATCCGACGCTAACCAGCCCAGCACATTTTTGTTGTAGACCATGCTGGAGATATATCTCCATGTCTACTCTCATATATACTCCATTCGTTCCTAAATATTTGTCTTTTTCAGATTTCAAATGGACTACCACATACGGATGTGTATGTAGACATATTTTAGAGTGTAGATTCACTCATTTTGCTACGTATGTCTTTTCAGGAAGGGGTCAGATTTGTCCTTGATTTATTTATGAGGTATCCAGATGGCACTGCACCGCCAAGAAAAGAGGGTAACATCAAAATTATGGACTACTTTTTTGAGTATGTTGGTAAGGTTCGGTCATAGTCACTTGTTGAAATCTCTAAAAAGACAAATACTCCCTCGGTCCAGAAATACTTGTCATCAAAATGGATAAAAGGAAATGTATCTAGACATATTTTAGTTTTAGATACATCTATTTTTATCCATTTTGATGACAAGTATTTTCGGACGGAGGGAGTAGAAAACAGAGTTGGTGATGATGGTGTGCGTGCCATCCTGCAATATAGGCCGTCGGATTTATATCTAATGGATAGGAAAGAAACTATGGCAATTTTGCAAAAATATAATCACACGTCTCTCCACGTTCACAAATAAGGCATTCCCTCATTCAGCCTTTTCTCTCACAAGATAAACTACTCATACAAATGCATCTCGATGTTCCGTGCAACACACGGGCAGCTAGCTAATTTCTTTTAAAGTAGTTGCTGCGATAATTGGGTTGGAGTGATATGTTTTATGTCTGCCCCGAATGATTTCAGATTCACTAGTACTCCCTCCGTTCCAAAATAGATGACCCAACTTTGTACTAAAGTTAGTACAAAGTTGAGTCATCTATTTTGGAATGGAGGGAGTAGTAACAAAGAAAAGGTTGCCTTGTTAATTAACAAAAAACAGGGTGAAAACTATCACATGAGGCCGGTAAATACAAGGCACACTGGGTTCAGCGTCATCGTCACTACAGTTGTGCACGCGCGAGAAGTCTACATATCGAGGGGGCTACCGAGCGAGGCACCGAGACACAATGTTTGAGAGACAAACCAATTGACAGATTATGATCAGATCGAGTTGTCACCCTTCTGCTGTCATTGCTGGGGG